>NW_028270159.1:2970027-3270027 GCF_037043375.1 Chiloscyllium plagiosum | reverse complement strand
TCCCAGTCCTGGGAGTGTTTTGGGGGGGAACAACGTAGAGAAAGCTTTACTCTGTATCTAACCTCTTGCTGTCCCAGTGCCCGCAACAATGAAAGTGGAAACTGAAGATCATGCTGTTTAAAGGTGACATGGATCTAATGGAGAGTTTCAGTGTGAGCACAGTGAGGCTCCTTTGCGGTGTGTGGTGGCCCTCGGTTGTGACAGCTCACAGCCTGACTGGTTTTATGTGATCACACTGCCATCTGGTGGTACAGATGTGAATGGCAGAGAAAGGAATTCATGGCCAACTCTCACAACCCTGCTGCTCCTAATCACTGGGCTCTTTCAACACATTGAAACCATGCTAACTGCCCACAAAGCAATTTGTCAGGTCCATTTCCCTGCTTTAAGGTCATGGACTAATGTTATTTCTACAGCACTGAGAGGCCCTTTGGCCCATGAGGGGTAGGTTCTTTACTCAGCGAGTCGTGAGTTCATGGGATGCCCTGCTAGTAGCAGTGGTGGACTCTCCCTCATTATGGGCATTTAAGCGGGCATTGGATAGGCATATGGAGGATAGTGGGCTAGTGTAGGTTAGGTGGGCTTGGATCGGCGCAACATCGAGGGCCGAAGGGCCTGTACTGCGCTGTATTCTTCTATGTTCTATGTTCTAACTATATCTGCCAAAAAACATCCATCTACATTAATTCGATTTTCTAGTACTTGTCCCATGCCCTTGTACACTATGGCATTTCAATATCTAAATATTTCTTCAATGTCTTGAGGCTTCCTGCCTCTCCTATCCTTTCTCAAGCAGAGTTCCTGATTCCCATCACCTTCTGGGTGAAAACATTCTTTCTGAAATCCTCTCGACATCTTCTGCTCCTTACTTTAAACCTTTCCCCTGGTTAATGACCTCTCTACTAAGGGGAATTGTTTCTCCCTATTGATACTGTCTATGCCCATCAGAACTTTGTACATCTCAATCAGGTTCCCCCCTCTCTGCTCTAAGGAAAACAATCCCAGCCCCTCTGGTCTTTCTTCATAGCTGAATCACTCCATTCCAGGCAACATCATGGTGAATCTCCTCTACACTCTCTCCAATGCAATCACATCCTTACAATAGTGTAGTGACCAGAACAGCACACAGTATTCTGGCTGTGGCATAACTACAGTTTTATACAGCTTCATCATAACCTCTTTGCTCTTGCATTCAATACCTTCACTAATAAAGGAGAGTGCTCCATTTGCCTTCTTAACTACTTTATCGATCTGTCCTAGCGTCTTCAAGGATCTATGCACACTGAGTTCCCTCTATTCCTTTGTACTTCCTGGGTCCTACTATTTAACATGTACTTGCCTGGTCAGTCGTCATGAATTGCACCACTTCACAGTTTTCATGTTTAAACTATTTTTGCAATTGTTCAACCCGTCTGACCAAACCAACCACATCTCCTGCAGATAATTGCTTTCTCCCTGAATATTGACTGTGTCTTCTATGAACTTACTCATCAACCCTTCAACATTTATAGTTCGATCATTAATGTCCACTACAAACAATAAGGGACCCAGAACTGAACCCTGTGGTATGCCCTGGACCAAGCTCCCAGTCACAAAACTTACCTTCTATCTTCTGCTATAAGGCTATTTTTGAAACCAGTTTCCCACATTGCTCTGCATCCCATGGCCTCTTAGCTTCTTAAGCAGTCTGACATGGGAGACCTTGTCAAAAGTCTTGCTGAAGTCCGTGGAGACTATGTCAAATGCACAACCCTCATCTTGTCACCTTTTCAAAAATACCAATTAAACCTATTAAACACGATCTCCCCTGACAAGAGTCATGCTAACTATCCTTGGTTAATCTTTGCCTCTCCGAGTGGAGATTAATTCTGTCCTTCAGAATTTTTTCAAACAATTGTTTGTAAGTTGACACCAAAATTGGTGCTATAGTCAACAATGAAAAAAGTTATTGAAGATTATAAAGGGATCTTGATCAATTAGGTCAATGGGCTGAGGAGTAGCAGATGGAGTTTAGTTTGGGTAAAAGCGAGTTATTGCATTTTGCTAAGGCAAGCAAGGACAGAACTTATACAGTTTAATGGTATGGCCCTGGGGAATGTTGTAAAACAGGGAGACCCAAGGTTCAGGTATGTAGTTCATTGAAAGTTGCATCACAGGTAGATGCGGTAAAGAAGGTATTCAGCACACTTCCCTTCGTTGCTCAGACCTTTGAGTACAGGAGTTGGGACGTCATGTTGTGGTTGTACAGGACATTGGTGAGGCCACTTTTGGAGTACTGTGTGCAGCTCTGGTCACCCTGCTATGGGAAGGGTATTATTAAATTGGAGAGGGTGCAGGATGTTGGTAGGACTGGAGGGTTTGATTGAGGCTGGATAGGCTGGGACTCTCTTCACTGGAGCGTAGCAGTTGAAAGGTGGCATTTTATAGAAGTGTATAAAATTATGAGGGGCATACACAAGGTGAATAGCAAAGGTTTTTCCCTAGGGTGAGGAAGTTCAAAACGAGGCAGTATATTTCTAATGTGAGAGAAGAAAGGTTTAAAAGGGACCTGAGGAACAACCTTTCTCACACCGAGGGTGGCTTGTATGTGGAATAATTGGCACAGGAAGTGGTAGGTGCAGGTACAGGACAGGTACATAAATAGGAAAGGTTTCCCGAAACGTCGATTCTCCTGTTCCTTGGATGCTGCCTGACCTGCTGCGCTTTTCCAGCAACACATTTTCAGCTCTGATCTCCAGCATCTGCAGCCCTCACTTTCTCCTCGAAGGTTTAGAGGGATACAGGCCAAATGCAGACAAGTGGCACTAGTTTGGGAAGCTTGGTCAGCATGGGCAAATTGGACCAAAGGGTCAGTTTCCGTGCTGCATGACTCAATGACAAAGACAGATCATGCCACAAGATGAAAGGCAGTGAATGGTGAGCTTGAGTTCTCCTGTTGGCTAACTGGGTCAATCCTGCTGAGAAACGTAAAACAGTTCCATCACTACAACCACCTGAGTCATTGTCTATTGGGTTTCCTGAAGATGGTTTGTGTTCTCAAAGGAAGGGAAGGCATTGTGACCACTACCAGATGTTCAGGGCCCCACTACATCACCAGGATTACTGAGTTCACAGAAGAAGACGGATCCTGTAAAGCAGGCCCCTCAGAAACCCAGTACAGGTCCCACAGAAACCCAACACAGGTCCCACAGAAACCCAGCGCACCCAGTACAGGTCCCACAGAAACCCAGCGCACGCAGTACAGGTCCTACAGAAACCCAGCGCACCCAGCACAGGTCCCACAGAAACCCAGCGCACCCAGTACAGGTCCCTCGGAAACCCAGCACACCCAGTACAGGTCCCTCAGAAACCCAGCACAGGTCCCACAGAAACCCAGCGCACCCAGTACAGGTCCCACAGAAACCCAGTGCACCCAGTACAGGTCCCTCGGAAACCCAGCACAGGTCCCATAGAAACCCAGCGCACCCAGTACAGGTCCCTCAGAAACCCAGCACAGGTCCCACAGAAACCCAGCACACCCAGTACAGGTCCCACAGAAACCTAGCGCACCCAGTACAGGTCCCACAGAAACCCAGCACACCCAGTACAGGTCCCTCGGAAACCCAGCACAGGTCCCACAGAAACCCAGCACACCCAGTACAGGTCCCTCGGAAACCCAGCACACCCAGTACATATCTGTCTTGAATATTTAATAGGTGTTGCAGGAAACATTAAGTTTTATCTCAGTAAAATCTGGATTGCATCAACTAATGTTTAAAAGATGGCAGCAGAAAATTGACGGAACAATCAGCACAAATAAAAAACAGACTTGTAGGCCTCTCAGAATTGCTGTCGAGTTTCCCACAGACTCACTGACACATCCCAAACTCCAACAAGAGCAGATTTGGGAGCAGCTGGTGTGACAAACACGGAACTGACTGAAAAGCAGCATCTGTTAGATTGCCCAGTGACTCAGCTGCGATATTCTCAGTGAAAAGGCAGTCACTGAGGTGGGGAGAGGATCTGTTGTATAACGATGTGTTCAGCAACTCCACTTTCACCATGGAGCTGAGAATGGCAGACAGACTCCAGAAAGGAAATTGTTCAGTGAAGCAGCTGATTATAGAGGATGGAACATTCATTTCTCAGGCACAGCGTGGCCCCTCCCTCACTCCCTCCCACCTGGCACAAAGTGAAGGGGCAAGCTTGTCTGCTAGAGTATCAATGCCCCACTCAGTCTGCCTAGGAGAGGCTGAAAGACTAAGCCAGCTCCTATAACCTGCCCAAATATCCCCTTAACCCCGCCATCACATACACTCCCTCCCTATCTCTGTAACCCCCTCTGACCCCTACACCACTCCCTACCGCTGTAACCCCCTCTGACCCCTACACCCCCTCCCTATCTCTGTAACCCCCTCTGACCCCTACATCCCCTATCTCTGTAACCCCCTCGATGTTGTGGCCATTTCAGAGACGTGGCTAGAGGAGGGACCGGAATGGTTGTTGCAGATTCCGGGATTTAGATGTTTCAGCAAGAACAGAGAAGATGGTAAAAGAGGTGGGGGTGTGGCATTGTTAGTCAAGGGTAGTATTACAGCAGCTGAGAGAACGTTGGAGGACTCATCCACTGAGGGAGTTTGGGCTGAGGTTAGAAACAGGAAAGGCAGTGCTTGTCACTGGCCACTCGGGTGTTTTCCTTTCTTCCCGGTGGTGGAAATTGAATAAAGACTCGTACACCTTGTGTCTCTCACTGTGTCTCACACCTGCACACACACACCATTGGTGCTGGGGGAAAAAATAAGCACTGACAAAAAAAATAGAAAAGAAAAAAAAAATGTGAAAGGAGTGGTCACCCTGTTGAAAGTTTTCTATAGGCTTCCAAATAGTTCCAGATATGCAGAGGCAAGGATAGCAAAGGTGATTCTCGACAGGAGCGACAGGAACATGGTGTTGTTATGGGAGACTTTACCTTCCCCAATACTGACTGGGAATACCATAGTTCAAGTAGTTTACTTGGGTCAGTTTTTGTTCAACTTGTGCAGGAGGGTTTTCTGTCACAGTATGTAGACAGGCCAACAAGGGGCGAGGCCATATTGGATTTTGTACTGGGTAATGGACCCGGCCTGGGTTAGATTTGGAGGTAAGTGAGCACTTTAGCGTTAGTGACCATAATTCAGTTACGTTTACAATAGCAATGGGCTGGGATAGGTATATACCGCAGGGAAAGAGGTATAATTGGGGGAAAGGCAATTATGATGCAGATCCTTGTGGCACACCAATTGTAACTGAACTCCAAGATGAACATTTTCCACCAACCACCACCCTCTGTCTTCTTACAGCTCGCCAATTTCTGATCCAAACCGCTAAATCTCCCTCAATTCCATGCCACTGTATTTTGTGCAATAGTCTATCATGGGGAACATTATCAAACGCCTTACTGAAATCCATAAACACATCAACCGCTTTACTCTCATCCAACTGTTTGGTCACCTTCTCAAAGAACTCAGTAAGGTTTGTGAGGCACGACCTACCCTTCACAAAACTGTGTTGACTATCCCTAATCAAATTGTTCCTTTCTAGATGATTATAAATCCTATCTCTTATAACCTTTTCCAACACTTTACCAACAACTGAAGTAAGGCTCACTGGTCTATAATTACCAGGGTTGTCTCTACTCCCGTTCTTGAACAGGGGAACCACATTTGCTATCCTCCAGTCTTCTGGCACTATTGCTGTAGACAATGATGATTTAAAGATCAATGCCAAAGGCTCGGCAATCTCCTCCCTGGCTTCCCAGAGGATCCTAGGATAAATCCCATCCGGCCCAGGGGACATATATAATTTCAAACTTTCCAGAATTGCTAACACCTCCTCCTTATGAACCTCAATCCCGTCTCGTCTTGTAGCCTGTATCTCAGTATTCTCCTCGACCACATTGTTTTTTCCAGTGTGAATACTGACAAAAAATATTCATTTAGCGCTTCTCCTGTTTCCTTAGACTCCACGCACAACTTCCTGCTACTGTCCTTGACTGGCCCCTAATCTTACTCTCGTCATTCTTTTATTCTTGATATAACGATAGAAAGCTTTAGGGTTCTCCTTGATCTTATCCGCCAATGACTTCTCATGTCCCCTCCTGAATTAAGAACAAAGAAAGAACAAAGATTTACAGCCCAGGAACAGGCCCTTTGGCCCTCCAAGCCTGACCCGATCCAAATCCACTGTCTGAACCTGTCAGTCAATTCTAAGCATCTGTATCCCTCTGCTCCCCACCTACTCATGCATCTGTCCAGACGCATCTTAAATGAATCTACCATGCCTGCCTCTACCACCTCTGCTGGCAACGTGTCCCAGACACCCACCACCCTCTGTGTGAAGTACTTACCGCATGTATCCCCCTTAAACTTTTCACCTCTCACTTTGAAAGCATGACCTCTCGTTATGGAATCCTTCACCCTGGGAAAAAGCTTGTCTCGATCCACCCTGATTATACCCTTCATGATTTTGTAAACCTCAATCAGGTCCCCACTCGATCTCCTTTTTTCTAATGAAAACAACCCTAACCTACTCAACCTCTCTTCATAGCTCGCACCTTCCATACCAGGCAACATCCTCATAAACCTTCTCTGCACCCTCTCCAAAGCGTCCACATCCTATTGGTAATGTGGCGACCAGAACTGTACACAGTATCTAAATGCGGCTGAACCAATGTCTTGTACAATGTTAACATGACTGGCCAGCTCTTATACTCAATACCCCGTCCGATGAAGGCAAGCATACTATATGCCTTCTTGACCACTCTATTCACCTGTGCAGCCACCTTCAGGGTACAATGGACCTGAACTCCCAGATCTCGCTGCTCATCAACTTTTCCCAAAGCTCTTCCATTCACTGTATAATTTGCTCTCGGAATAGACTTCCCAAAATGCATCACCTCACATTTGCCTGGATTGAACTCCATCTGCCAACTCTCCAGTCTATCTATATCCTCCTGTATTCTCTGACAGTCCCTTATGCTTTCTGCTACTCCACCAATCTTTGTGTTATCTGCAAACTTGCTGATCATACCAACAGTACCCTCTTCTAGACCATTTATGTATATTACAAACAACAGTGGCCCCAATACTAACCCCTGTGGAACACCACTGGGCACCTTTCTCCATTTCGAGAAACTCCCTTCAACTACTACTCTCTGTCTCCTGTTGCTCAACCAGTTCTTTATCCACCCAGCTAGAACACCCTGCACACTGTGACTTCTCTGTCTCCATTAGTCTACAATGGGGAACCTTATCAAACGCCTTACTAAAGTCCATGTATATGACATCTACAGTCCTTCTTTCATCAATCAACTTGGTCACTTCCTCAAAGAATTGAATTGAATTTATTGCCTGTACCTGTGGTTTTGTTTTTGCTGCTGTTTACCTATTATTAACTATCTATACCACTTAACTCTGTGATTTGCCTGTCAATTGAATTGAATTGAATTTATTGTCACATGACCAGAGGCCCAGTGAACAGCTTAGTCTTGCGAGCAATACAGGCAGATCAGAGTTAAGTAGCACAGATAATAAATAATACTCGAGAGTGGTGCTGGAAAAGCACAGCAGGTCAGGCAGCATCCGAGGAGCAGGAAAATTTTTGGGCAAAAGCCCTTCATCAGGAATGAGGCAGGGACCCTCAAGGGTGGAGAGATAAATGGGAGGGGGTGGGGCTGGGGAGAAGGTAGCCAAGAATATAGTAGGTGGATGGGGGTGGGGATAAAGGTGATAGGTCGGAGGGGAGGGTGGAGTGGATAGGTGAGAAGGGAGATTGGTAGGTAGGACAGGTCATGAGGATGGTGCTGAGCTGGAAGGTTGGAACTGAGGTAAGGTGGGAGAGGGGAAGTCCACATTGATGCCCTGGGGTTGAAGGGTCCCAAGGTGGAAGATGAGGTGTTCGTTGTAAACAGCAATATAAACAAAAATACAGGTACAGGCGAATGTTAAGAGTTTGTGAGTCCATTCAGTCTTCTAACAACAGCAGGGTAGAAACTGTTTTGAAACCGGCTGGTGCGTGTGTTCAGGCTTCTGTACCTTCTCCCCGATGGTAGAGGTTGTAGAAAAACATTGCCAGGGTGGGATGGATCTTTGAGAATGCTGGCGGCCTTTCCTTGACAGCGGGCCTGGTAGATGGATTCTATAGATGGGAGGTTGGCCTTTGTGATTGTCCGGGCCGAGTTCACCACTCTCTGTAACAGTCCCCGATCTTGAATGGTACAGTTGTCATACCAGATAGTGATACATCCAGACAGAATACTCTCGATGATGCACCTATAAAAGTTGGCAAGGGTATTCGCCATCATGGCAAATTTCCTCAGCTGCCTGAGGGAGAAGGGACATTGTTGGGCCTTTGTAACTAGTACATCCACAGTGCGTCCTGGCTCTTCTTAGCTGTCTCTTCAGGCCTTTCCTGGCTAGCTTGTAATGCTCAAGTGCCCTGAGCTTTCATGTCTCATTCTAACAGAAATGTTGTTCTTCCTCTTGACAAGATTCAATTTCTTTAGTAAACACACGGCTCCTGCGCTCGACCACTTTGTCCCTGCCTGACAGGTACATACTATTCAAGTACACGCAACTTGAATAAGCTCCACATTTCAATAGTGCCCATCCCCTGCAGTTCCCTTCCTCATCCTATACATCCTAAATATTGCCTAAACACATCAGAATTGCTTTTCGCCCAATAATAACTCTGCCCTGCGGCATATACCTAACCCTGGATGTAGGTTTGCTCGCTGAGCTGGAAGGCTCATTTCCAGACGTTTCGTCACCCTACTAGGTAACATCTTCAGTGGGCCTCTGGACGAAGCACAGCTGATGATTCCTGCTTTCTATTTATATGTTTGGGGTTCTTTGGGTTGGTGATGTCATTTCCTGTTCTTTTTCTCAGGGAGTGGTAGATGGGGTCTAACTCGATGTGTTTGTTGATAGAGTTCCGGTTGGAATGCCATGCTTCTAGGAATTCCCGTGTGTGCCTCTGTTTGGCTTGTCCTAGGATGGATGTGTTGTCCCAGTCGCAGTGGTGTCCTTCCTCCTCCGTATGTGAGGATAGTAGTGAGAGAGGGTCATGTTGTTTTGTGGCTAGTTGATGTTCATGTATCCTGGTAGCTAGTTTTCTGCCTGTGTGTCCAATGTAGTGTTTGTTACAGTTATTGCACGGTATTTTGTAAATGGCATTAGTTTTGCTTGTTGTTTGTATAGGGTCTTTCAAGTTCATTAGCTGCTGTTTCAGTGTGTTGGTGGGTTTGTGGGCTACCATGATGGTAAGGGGTCTGAGTAATCTGGCAGTCATTTCCCAGATGTCTTTGATGTAGGGGAGAGTGGCTAGTGTTTCTAGACGTACTTTGTCTGCTTGTTTGGGTTTGTTGCTGAGAGATCGGTGGACTGTGTTCACTGGGTACCCATTCTTTTTGAATAAACGGTATAGGTGATTTTCCTCTGTTCTGCATAGTTCCTCTGTGCTGCAATGTGTGTTGGCTCGTTGAAATAATGTTCTGATGCAGCTTCGTTTGTGGATGTTGGGACGATTGTATTTGGTCAGAATGTGTTGTTTTCCTGTAGACGCTGGTTTGAAGTTCCCCATTGGCTGTTCGCTCCACTGCGACATCTAGGAATGGCAGTTTGTTGTTGTTTTCCCCCTCTTTAGTGAATTTTATGCCAGTAAGGGTATTATCGATGGTCTTGAAGGTTTCCTCTAATTTGTTTCATTTAGTGATGACAAAGGTGTCACCCACGTAGCGGACCCAAAGATTGGGTTGGATGGTTGGCAGAGCTGTTTGCTCAAGTCTCTGCATTACTGCCTCTGCTAAGAACCCTGATATCAGAGATCCCATTTACAAAATACCATGCAAGAACTGTAACAAACACTACATTGGACAAACAGGCAGAAAACTAGCTCCCAGGATACATGAACATCAACCAGCCTCAAAACAACATGACCCTCTCTCACTAGTATCCTCACATACAGATAAGGAAGGACACCACTTCGACTGGGACAACACATCCATCTTAGGACAAGCCAAACCGAGACACACACATGGGAATTCCTAGAAGCATGACATTCCAACCGGAACTCTATCAACAAACACATTGAGTTAGACCCCATCTACCACCCCCTGAGAAAAAGAACAGGAAATGACATCACCAACCCAAAGAACCCCAAACATATAAATAGAAAGCATGAATTATCAGCAGTGCTTTGCCCGGAGGCCCACTGAAAATGTTACCTAGTATGGTGACGAAACATCTGGAAATGAACCTTCCAGCTCAGCGAGCAAACCTACATCCAGAACCTCAACCTCAGCTACACATCTTCTCAAAACTCACTAATACCTATCCCTTTCCATCGCTAAAGTAACAATAACCAAATTGTGGTCACTATCACCAAAGTGCTCACCTACTTCCAAATCTAACACCTGGCTGGGTTCATTACCCTTTACCAAATCCAAATATGACATAGCCCCTTGTAGGCCTGTCTACATACTGTGTCAGGAAATCCTCCAGCACACACTGGACAAAAGCTGACCTATCCAAAGTACTCAAACTATAGTATTCCCAGCCAACATTTGGAAAGTTAAAGACCCCATAACAACTACCCTGTTACTCTCGCTCCTACCCAGAATCAGCTTTGCTATCCTTACCTCTGCATCGCTGGAACTAGTTGGAGGCCTATAGAAAACTCCTAGAGTGACCTCTCCTTTCCTGTTTCTAACCTTAGCCTATACTACCACAGTAGATGAGTCCTCAAACATCCTTTCTGCCACCTTAAACTGTCCTTGATTAACAATGCCACACCTCCCCCTCTTTTACCATCTTCTCTGTTCTTACTGAAACATCTAAATCCTGGAACCTACAACAACCATTCCTGACCCTGCTCTATCCATCTCTCCGAAATGGCCACAACATCGAAGTCTCAGGTACCAACCCATTCTGCAAGTTCACCCACCTTATTCTGGATGCTCCTGGCGTTGAAGTAGATGCACTTCAAACCAACTTCCTGCTTGCTGATGAACTCTTGCAACCTTGAAACCTCATTTCTGACTCAGTACTCTCAACGACAATTTAGGTTCCCATCCCCCTGAAGAGCATTAGCAAATGTCCTCCCCAGGATATTGGAACCCCTCTGCTTCAGGTGAAGACCATCCTATTTGTAGAGGTCCCATCTGCCCCAGAATGAGCCCCAATTTTCCAGGTATCCGAAACCCTCCCTCCTGCATCATCCCTGTCACCATGTGTTCGACTCCTCTCTCTCCCTATTCCTCATCTTGCTTTCCTTTGGCACAGGGAACAAACCAGAGATGACAACTCTATTTGTTTTAGCACTAAGCTTCACCTTAGCTTCCTGAATTTCGGCCTTAAATCCCTTTTCCTACCTATATTGTTGGTGCCTATGTGGACCACAACTTGGGACTGCTCCCCCTCCCCCTCAAGGATCCTGAAAGCATGATCAGAGACATCACGAACCATGGCACCTTGGAGGCAACATACCAACTGTGAGTCTCTCTCGTTCCCACAGAACCTATCTGTCCCCCGAACTATGGAGTCCCCAATGACTAATGCTCTGCTCCTCTTCCCCTTTCCTTCTGAGCAACAGGGACACGTTCTGTGCCAGAGACCTGTACCCCATGGCTTACCCCTGGTAACAGTATCCAAAATGGTGTACTTGTTATTGAGGTGAACGGCTACAGGGGATACCTGCACTGCCTTCGGTTCCCTTTCCATCCCCTGACTGTAATCCATCTGCCTTTCTCTTCTACCCGAGGTGTGACTGCCTCCCTGTAACTCCTCTCAATAACCCTCTCCGCCTCCCGAATGATCCGAGGTTCATCCAGCTCCAGCTCCCGAATGCAGTTTTTGAGGAGCTGGAGTTGGGTGTACTTCCCACAGATGCAACCAGCATGGACACTCATGGTGACCTTTACCTCCCACAGGCTGCAGGAGGAACATTCAACTTCCCCAACTGCCATTCCCACTATTCTAAATTCACAAAGAGATTATTGAAAAATAGAGAAATAAAAAACTAGTTATGTTACCAATCCGACGCACAGAACCATTGTTTTGGTTCAAGGAGGAGGGTAGGGGGAAAGATACTACCTTAGCAATCACCCAAATATATTACTTCACTTACTCTGCAGTCCCAACAGTTTGATTTTTCCTTTTTTGCCAAGGGGGTGTTAATGAGGATTGTTGCAAGTATTCCGAGCAGCATCATTAAGTTGGGACAATGTTGGGTTTTTGGACAGGTTGTTACTCGGTATCCTGTTCTCTTTTGTTTGTGTTTCTTTCAGTAATCTTGTAAATAAATTGCTTTGTTTAAAACTAAGTGGTTTGACCAGCTGTACCTCTCCTGGATTATCCACATTACACCTCTTAAAACAACTAGCAGAGTTAAAGTCAGGGCTATTTCCTTGAAATGGTTTGAGGGGGTCCGACCTGGTCCATAATGGGGGTGCGGGGGTTCCCAATTTTAGATGAGGCACTGTATGACAGTGAGGACCACAGCCATTAGGGGAACAGGAAGCAGCCCTTTCATGACACAGAGACAACACTATCATCCCCCACAGTCTCCCGGCAGACATCCAGTTAGTCACTCACATCTGTGCCACGTAACATAGTGCTATAACAGACAGCAGCAACTGCAGGAATGTGGATCCTTAAACACACACCATTATTAAAAATCATGTTAACTCTGCACATCCCTTCAAACATTCCTTTACGGAATTATATCTATAACAGAATTTTAAGAAGATACTTAATCAAACTTTTCTTTTGATTAAATTAAAAATGAAAACAAATACACAAATTTAATGAGGTTGGATGGGTGTGTGGGCTGTCATTCCACTAATGTCCACTGGGTAGCAGTCTCGCTCCATGACAAGCAGCTCCACATTTTTAAATCACATCAATCCAAACTAGGGGCGGAGGGTTCATGGGAAATTCTTTCATTCTCCTGGGGACGTGACCACATCGGCTAAGGCAGCATTTATTGCCCATTCCTAATTGCCCCTTTCTTGTACACCTTATCAGCTCCGGGATTTAGATCAGGATTCAAACACAAGGAGACTTCACCCTGAGATTAGAAACCTCAAAAATATGAAATCTGAAAACTCTGAACTGTTTTCCTGAATTCATTCCTGGAATGAGAGCATCACTGCTCGGCCAGTATTAACTGCCCATTCTTAGTTGCCCAATGGGTAGTTATGAGTCAACCACATCACTGTGGGTCTGGAGTCACATGTAGGCCAGGCTGGGTACAGATGGCAGATTTCCTTCCATTCAGGGTAAGAGTGCACCAGATGGGTTTTACAACATTTAGCAACAATTTTGTGGTCATCGTGAGAGTTTTAACCTAAATTTTTATTGAGGTGAAATTCTACCACCTGCCATGGCAGGATCAGACCCAGGTCCAGATCACTCCCTGGCGCTCCGGGTTCGGAGATGTAAGAAATACATGAGGGGCAAATGTTTTAAACAGAGGGTGGTTTGTCTGTGGAATGACCTTCCTGAGGAAGGGGCAGATGTGGGACAGTTACAACGTTTAACAGACATTTGGATAAGGACATGAATAGCAAAGGTTTGGATGGATATGGATCAAAGCAGGAAAGTGGGATGAGTTTAGTTTGGGATAACGTTTGGCATGGACTGGTTGGACCAAAATGTCTGTCTCATGGCGTACGATGTTATGACGAGAGATACAGCCACTAGACCATTACCTCACCCTGGATCAAAACAACAATAGCTGCCCTCTGACCCCATACAATTTGATGGAAAAGTAGAGACAGTGGGGGAGTAGAGTCTGTGACCAGCTGCCCCTTCCAGGAACAGGGTATAGCCCAGTCCACTCCACACTGCAGCTTCTGCTATCAACTCCTCCCTCCCTGAGGCTGGGCAGCATGTGGCTCAGATATCAGGCAGGATCCCACCCCCACCCCCACCCCCAGGTTAGTGAACCATCTCAGCGACCTGCAGGTGATGGTGAGCAGTGAGAGGACCATGGGGCAGTGCCCATTCCTACCATCACAACAGCAGCAAGAGCAGCCATGAACCAGACAGTGTGTACAGGGCAGTGAGGGGGGGGGGGGGGGGGGGGGACAGTGTGTACAGGGCAGTGAGGGGGGGGGGGGGGGGGACAGTGTGTACAGGGCAGTGAGGGGGGGACAGTGTGTACAGGGCAGTGAGGGGGGGACAGTGTGTACAGTGCAGTGAGGGGGGGACAGTGTGTACAGGGCAGTGAGGGGGGGGGGGGGGGGGGACAGTGTGTACAGGGCAGTGAGGGGGGGACAGTGTGTACAGGGCAGTGAGGGGGGGGGGGGGGGGGACAGTGTGTACAGGGCAGTGAGGGGGGGACAGTGTGTACAGTGCAGTGAGGGGGGGGACAGTGTGTACAGGGCAGTGAGGGGGGGGGGGGGGGGGACAGTGTGTACAGGGCAGTGAGGGGGGGACAGTGTGTACAGGGCAGTGAGGGGGGGACAGTGTGTACAGGGCAGTGGGAAGGGGAACAGTGTGTACAGGGCAGTGAGGGGGGGGCAGTGTGTACAGGGCAGTGAGGGGGGGGACAGTGTGTACAGGGCAGTGAGGGGGGGACAGTGTGTACAGGGCAGTGAGGGGGGGACAGTGTGTACAGGGCAGTGAGGGGGGGGACAGTGTGTACAGGGCAGTGAGGGGGGGACAGTGTGTACAGGGCAGTGAGGGGGGGGGGGACAATGTGTACAGGGCAGTGAGGGGGGGACAGTGTGTACAGGGCAGTGAGGGGGGGGGGACAATGTGTACAGGGCAGTGAGGGGGGGGGGGACAATGTGTACAGGGCAGTGAGGGGGGGACAGTGTGTACAGGGCAGTGGGAAGGGGAACAGTGTGTACAGGGCAGTGAGGGGGGGACAGTGTGTACAGGGCAGTGGGAAGGGGAACAGTGTGTACAGGGCAGTGAGGGGGGGACAGTGTGTACAGGGCAGTGAGGGGGGGACAGTGTGTACAGGGCAGTGGGAAGGGGGACAGTGTGTACAGGGCAGTGGGAAGGGGGACAGTGTGCACAGGGCAGTGAGGGGGGGACAGTGTGCACAGGGCAGTGGGAAGGGGGACAGTGTGTACAGGGCAGTGGGAAGGGGGACAGTGTGTACAGGGCAGTGAGGGGGGGACAGTGTGTACAGGGCAGTGGGAAGGGGGACAGTGTGTACAGGGCAGTGAGGGGGGGACAGTGTGTACAGGGCAGTGGGAAGGGGGACAGTGTGTACAGGGCAGTGGGAAGGGGGACAGTGTGTACAGGGCAGTGGGAAGGGGGACAGTGTGTACAGGGCAGTGAGGGGGGGACAGTGTGTACAGGGCAGTGAGGGGGGGACAGTGTGTACAGGGCAGTGAGGGGGGGACAGTGTGTACAGGGCAGTGGGAAGGGGGAACAGTGTGTACAGGGCAGTGAGGGGGGGACAGTGTGTACAGGGCAGTGAGGAGGGGACAGTGTGTACAGGGCAGTGGGAAGGGGGGCAGTGTGTACAGGGCAGTGAGGGAGGGACAGTGTGTACAGGGCAGTGAGGGGGGGACAGTGTGTACAGGGCAGTGAGGAGGGGACAGTGTGTACAGGGCAGTGAGGGGGGAGACAGTGTGTACAGGGCAGTGAGGGGGGAGACAGTGTGTACAGGGCAGTGAGGGGGGGACAATGTGTACAGGGCAGTGAGGGGGGGACAGTGTGTACAGGGCAGTGGGAAGGGGGACAGTGTGTACAGGGCAGTGGGAAGGGGGACAGTGTGCACAGGGCAGTGAGGGGGGGACAGTGTGTACAGGGCAGTGGGAAGGGGGACAGTGTGTACAGGGCAGTGGGAAGGGGGACAGTGTGTACAGGGCAGTGAGGGGGGGACAGTGTGTACAGGGCAGTGGGAAGGGGGACAGTGTGTACAGGGCAGTGAGGGGGGGACAGTGTGTACAGGGCAGTGGGAAGGGGGACAGTGTGTACAGGGCAGTGGGAAGGGGGACAGTGTGTACAGGGCAGTGGGAAGGGGGACAGTGTGTACAGGGCAGTGAGGGGGGGACAGTGTGTACAGGGCAGTGAGGGGGGGACAGTGTGTACAGGGCAGTGAGGGGGGGACAGTGTGTACAGGGCAGTGGGAAGGGGGAACAGTGTGTACAGGGCAGTGAGGGGGGGACAGTGTGTACAGGGCAGTGAGGAGGGTACAGTGTGTACAGGGCAGTGGGAAGGGGGGCAGTGTGTACAGGGCAGTGAGGGAGGGACAGTGTGTACAGGGCAGTGAGGGGGGGACAGTGTGTACAGGGCAGTGAGGAGGGGACAGTGTGTACAGGGCAGTGAGGGGGGAGACAGTGTGTACAGGGCAGTGAGGGGGGAGACAGTGTGTACAGGGCAGTGAGGGGGGGACAATGTGTACAGGGCAGTGAGGGGGGGAGACAGTGTGCACTGGGCAGTGAGGGGGGAGACAGTGTGCACAGGGCAGTGAGGGGGGGACAGTGAGTACGGGGCAGTGAGGGGGGGACAGTGTGCACAGGGCAGTGAGGGGGGACAGTGTGCACTGGGCAGTGGGGGGGGGACAGTGTGTACAGGGCAGTGAGGGGGGGGACAGTGCACTGGGCAGTGAGGGGGGGGACAGTGTGCACTGGGCAGTGAGGGGGGGACAGTGTGCACAGGGCAGTGGGGGGGAGACAGTGCGCACAGGGCAGTGAGGGGGGACAGTGTGCACAGGGCAGTGAGGGGGGATACAGTGTGTACAGGGCAGGGAGGGAGGACAGTGTGCACAGGGCAGTGGGGGGGGGGGACAGTGTGCACAGGGCAGTGAGGGGGGGCCAGTGTGCACAGAGCAGTGGGGGGGGGGGGGCAGTGTGCACAGGGCAGTGGGGGGGGGGACAGTGTGCACAGGGCAGTGAGGGGGGGCCAGTGTGCACAGAGCAGTGGGGGGGGGGGGGGCAGTGTGCACAGGGCAGTGAGGGGGGGCCAGTGTGCACAGAGCAGTGGGGGGGGGGGCAGTGTGCACAGGGCAGTGAGGGGGGGCCAGTGTGCACAGAGCAGTGAGGGAGGGACAGTGTGCACTGGGCAGTGAGGGGGAGACTGTGTGCACAGGGCAGTGGGGGGGGAGACTGTGTGCACAGGGCAGTGGGGGGGGAGACTGTGTGCACAGGGCAGTGGGGGGGAGACTGTGTGCACAGGGCAGTGGGGGGGGAGACTGTGTGCACAGGGCAGTGGGGGGGGGGGACAGTGTGCACTGGGCAGTGGGGGGGGGGGGACAGTGTGCACAGGGCAGTGAGAGTGGGACAGTGTGCACTGGGCAGTGAGAGTGGGACAGTGTGCACTGGGCAGTGAGGGGGGAGACAGTGTGCGCAGGGCAGTGAGGGGGGAGACTGTGCACAGGGCAGTGAGGGGGGAGACTGTGCACAGGGCAGTGAGGGGGAGACAGTGTGCGCAGGGCAGTGAGGGGGAGACAGTGTGCGCAGGGCAGTGAGGGGGGAGACTGTGCACAGGGCAGTGAGGGGGGAGACTGTGCACAGGGCAGTGAGGGGGGCCAGTGTGCACAGGGCACTGGGGGGGACAGTGTGCACAGGGCACTGGGGGGGACAGTGTGCACAGGGCATTGGGGGGCAGTGTGCACAGGGCATTGGGGGGGGCAGTGTGCACAGGGCACTGGGGGGGGACAGTGTGCACAGCGCAGTGAGGGGGGGATAGTGTGCACAGGGCAGTGAGGGGGAGACAGTGTGCACAGGGCAGTGAGGGGGAGACAGTGTGCACAGGGCAGTGAGGGGGAGACAGTGTGCACAGGGCAGTGGGGGGGAGACAGTGTGCACTGGGCAGTGAGGGGGGGACAGTGTGTACAGGGCAGTGAGGGGGGACAGTGTGCACTGGGCAGTGCGGGGGGCAGTGTGCACTGGGCAGTGCGGGGGGACAGTGTGCACTGGTCAATGCGGGGGGACAGTGTGCACTGGGCAATGCGGGGGGACAGTGTGCACTGGGCAATGCGGGGGGACAGTGTGCACTGGGCAATGCGGGGGGACAGTGTGCACTGGGCAATGCGGGGGGACAGTGTGTACAGGGCAGTGAGGGGGGACAGTGTGCACTGGGTAGTGAGGGGGGGACAGTGTGCACTGGGTAGTGAGGGGGGGACAGTGTGCACTGGGCAGTGCGGGGGGACAGTGTGCACTGGGCAGTGAGGGGGGACAGTGTGCACTGGGCAGTGCGGGGGGACAGTGTGCACTGGGCAGTGCGGGGGACAGTGTGCACTGGGCAGTGCGGGGGGACAGTGTGCACTGGGCAGTGCGGGGGGGACAGTGTGCACTGGGCAGTGGGAGGGGGAGACAGTGTGCACTGAGCAGTGAGGGGGGACGGTGTGCACAGGGCAGTGGGGGGGGAGACAGTGTGCACTGGGCAGTGCGTGGGAGACAGTGTGCACTGGGCAGTGCGGGGGGGACAGTGTGCACTGGGCAGTGCGGGGGGACAGTGTGTACAGGGCAGTGCGGGGGGGCAGTGTGTACAGGGCAGTGCGGGGGGACAGTGTGTACAGGGCAGTGAGGGGGGACAGTGTGCACTGGGCAGTGAGGGGGGACAGTGTGCACTGGGCAGTGAGGGGGGGCGGTGTGCACAGGGCAGTGGGGGGGGGACAGTGTGTACAGTGCAGTGAGGGGGGGGCCAGTGTGCACAGAGCAGTGAGGGAGGGACAGTGTGCACAGGGCACTGGGGGGGAGACAATGTGCACAGGGCACTGGGGGGGGAGACTGTGTGCACAGGGCAGTGGGGGGGAGACTGTGTGCACAGGGCAGTGGGGGGGGACAGTGTGTACAGTGCAGTGAGGGGGGGACAGTGGGCAGTGGGGGGGGGACAGTGTGCACTGGGCAGTGAGGGTGGGACAGTGTGCACTGGGCAGTGGGGGTGGACAGTGTGCACTGGGCAGTGGGGGTGGACAGTGTGCACTGGGCAGTGGGGGGGGGGGCAGTGTGCACTGGGCAGTGAGAGTGGGACAGTGTGCACTGGGCAGTGAGGGGGGGAGACAGTGTGCGCAGGGCAGTGAGGGGGGAGACTGTGCACAGGGCAGTGAGGGGGGAGACTGTGCACAGGGCAGTGAGGGGGGAGACTGTGCACAGGGCAGTGGGGGGCAGTGTGCACAGGGCACTGGGGGGGACAGTGTGCACAGGGCATTGGGGGGCAGTGTGCACAGGGCATTGGGGGGGCAGTGTGCACAGGGCACTGCGGGGGACAGAGTGCACAGCGCAGTGAGGGGGGGATAGTGTGCACAGGGCAGTGAGGGGGGAGACAGTGTGCACAGGGCAGTGAGGGGGGAGACAGTGTGCACTGGGCAGTGAGGGGGAGACAGTGTGCACTGGGCAGTGAGGGGGGGACAGTGTGCACAGGGCAGTGAGGGGGGGACAGTGTGCACAGGGCAGTGAGGGGGGAGACAGTGTGCACAGGGCAGTGAGGGGGAGACAGTGTGCACAGGGCAGTGAGGGGGGAGACAGTGTGCACAGGGCAGTGAGGGAGGAGACAGTGTGCACTGGGCAGTGAGGGGGAGACAGTGTGTACAGGGCAGTGAGGGGGGACAGTGTGTACAGGGCAGTGAGGGGGGACAGTGTGCACTGGGCAGTGCGGGGGGACAGTGTGCACTGGGCAATGCGGGGGGACAGTGTGCACTGGGCAATGCGGGGGGACAGTGTGCACTGGGCAATGCGGGGGGACAGTGTGCACTGGGCAATGCGGGGGGACAGTGTGTACAGGACAGTGCGGGGGGACAGTGTGTACAGGGCAGTGAGGGGGGGACAGTGTGTACAGGGCAGTGAGGGGGGGACAGTGTGCACTGGGTAGTGAGGGGGGGACAGTGTGCACTGGGCAGTGCGGGGGGACAGTGTGCACTGGGCAGTGAGGGGGGACAGTGTGCACTGGGCAGTGCGGGGGGACAGTGTGCACTGGGCAGTGAGGGGGACAGTGTGCACTGGGCAGTGCAGGGGGGGACAGTGTGCACTGGGCAGTGCGGGGGGACAGTGTGCACTGGGCAGTGCGGGGGGACAGTGTGCACTGGGCAGTGCGGGGGGACAGTGTGCACTGGGCAGTGCGGGGGGACAGTGTGCACTGGGCAGTGCGGGGGGACAGTGTGCACTGGGCAGTGCGGGGGGACAGTGTGCACTGGGCAGTGCGGGGGGACAGTGTGCACTGGGCAGTGCGGGGGGACAGTGTGCACTGGGCAGTGCGGGGGGACAGTGTGTACAGGGCAGTGCGGGGGGACAGTGTGTACAGGGCAGTGCGGGGGGACAGTGTGTACAGGGCAGTGCGGGGGGACAGTGTGTACAGGGCAGTGCGGGGGGACAGTGTGTACAGGGCAGTGCGGGGGGACAGTGTGTACAGGGCAGTGAGGGGGGGACAGTGTGTACAGGGCAGTGAGGGGGGAAGATAGTGTGCACAGGGCAGTGAGGGGGGAGACAGTGTGCACTGGGCAGTGAGGGAGGAGACAGTGTGCACTGGGCAGTGAGGGGGAGACAGTGTGCACAGGGCAGTGAGGGGGGGACAGTGTGCACAGGGCAGTGAGGGGGGACAGTGTGCACAGGGCAGTGAGGGAGGAGACAGTGTGCACTGGGCAGTGCGGGGGGGACAGTGTGCACTGGGCAGTGCGGGGGGACAGTGTGCACTGGGCAGTGCGGGGGGGACAGTGTGCACTGGGCAGTGCGGGGGGACAGTGTGCACTGGGCAGTGCGGGGGGACAGTGTGCACTGGGCAGTGCGGGGGACAGTGTGCACTGGGCAGTGCGGGGGGCAGTGTGCACTGGGCAGTGCGGGGGGCAGTGTGCACTGGGCAGTGCGGGGGGGCAGTGTGCACTGGGCAGTGCGGGGGGACAGTGTGCACTGGGCAGTGCGGGGGGACAGTGTGCACTGGGCAGTGCGGGGGGACAGTGTGCACTGGGCAGTGCGGGGGGACAGTGTGCACTGGGCAGTGAGAGGGGGAGACAGTGTGCACTGAGCAGTGAGGGGGGACGGTGTGCACAGGGCAGTGGGGGGGGAGACAGTGTGTACGGGGCAGTGGGGGGGGGAGACAGTGTGTACGGGGCAGTGCGGGGGGGACAGTGTGCACAGGGCACTGGGGGGGGAGACAGTGTGCACAGGGCAGTGAGGGGGGGACAGTGTGCACAGGGCAGTGAGGGGGGGACAGTTTGCACAGGGCAGTGGGGGGGGACAGTGTGCACAGGGCAGTGGGGGGGGGACAGTGTGCACAGGGCAGTGGGGGGGACAGTGTGCACTGGGCAGTGGGGGGGACAGTGTGCACTGGGCAGTGGGAGGGGACAGTGAGCACTGGGCAGTGGGGGGGGACAGTGTGCACTGGGCAGTGGGGGGGGGGCAGTGTGCACTGGGCAGTGGGGGGGGGCAGTGTGCACAGGGCATTGGGGCGACAGTGTGCACAGGGCATTGGGGGGACAGTGTGCACAGGGCACTGGGGGGGGACAGTGTGCACAGGGCACTGGGGGGGGAAGAGAGTGTGCACAGGTCAGGGAGGGGGACAGTGTGTACAGTGCAGTGAGGGGGGGACAGTGTGCACAGGGCAGTGGGGGGGGACAGTGTGCACAGAGCAGTGAGGGAGGGACAGAGTGCACGGGGCAGTGAAGGGGGGACAGTGTGCACAGGGCAGTGAGGGAGAGAGACAGTGTGCACTGGGCAGTGAGGGGGGAGACAGTGTGCACTGGGCAGTGAGGGGGGAGCAGTGTACACAGGGCAGTGAGGGGGGGACAGTGTGCACTGGGCAGTGAGGGGGGGGACAGTGTGCACAGGGCAGTGACGGGGGAAGACAGTGTGCACAGGGCAGTGAGGGGGGGAAGGAGACAGTGTGCACAGGGCAGAGGGGGGGGGACAGTGTGCACAGTGCAGTGGGGGGGGGAAGGAGACAGTGTGCACAGGGCAGTGAGGGGGTGAAGGAGACAGTGTGCACAGGGCAGTGAGGAGGGGACAGTGTGTGTACAGGGCAGTGAGGGGGGGGGAGGAGACAGTGTGCACAGGGCGGGGGGGGGAGGAGACAGTGTGCACAGGGCAGTGAGGGGGAGGAGACAGTGTGCACAGGGCAGTGAGGGGGAGGAGACAGTGTGCACAGGGCAGTGGGGGGGGACAGTGTGCACAGGGCAGTGGGGTGGAGGGGTACAGTGTGTACAGTGCAGTGAGGGGGGGTACATTGTGTATAGTGCAGTGGGGGGGGGGGAGACAGTGTGCACAGGGCAGTGAGGGGGTGGGAGACAGTGTGCACAGGGCAGTGAGGGGGGAAGGAGACAGTGTGCACAGGGCAGTGAGGGGGTGGGAGACATTGTGCACAGGGCAGTGAGGGGGTGGGAGACAGTGTATACAGGGCAGTGAGGGGGTGGGAGACAGTGTGCACAGGGCAGTGGGGAGGGGGGAGGAGACAGTGTGCACAGGGCAGTGAAGGGGGGGACAGTGTGCACAGGGCAGTGAGGAGGGGACAGTGTGTACAGGGCAGTGAGGAGGGGACAGTGTATACAGGGCAGTGAGGGGGTGGGAGACAGTGTGCACAGGGCAGTGGGGAGGGGGGAGGAGACAGTGTGCACAGGGCAGTGAAGGGGGGGACAGTGTGTACAGGGCAGTGAGGAGGAGACAGTGTGCACAGGGCAGTGAGGAGGGGACAGTGTGTACAGGGCAGTGAGGAGGAGACAGTGTGCACAGGGCAGTGAGGAGGGGACAGTGTGTACAGGGCAGTGAGGGGGGGAACGTTGTATACAGTGCAGTGGGGGGGGGGGGGAGGAGACAATGTGCACAGGGCAGTGAGGAGGGGGACAGTGTGCACAGTGCAGTGAGGGGGGAACATTGTGTACAGTGCAGTGGTGGGGGGGGAAGGAGACCGTGTGCACAGGGCAGTGAGGGGGGGGACAGTGTGCACAGGGCAGTGAGGGGGGGGGGTGGAGACAGTGTGCACAGGGCAGTGAGGGGGGTAACATTGTGTACTGTGCTTTGGGGGGAGAGGAGACAGTGTGCACAGGGCATTGAGGGGGGGACATTGTGCACAGTGCAGTGAGGGGGGGAAGGAGACAGTGTGCACAGGGCAATGAGGGGGGGAAGGAGACAGTGTGCACAGGGCAATGGGGGGGGGGAAGGAGACAGTGTGCACAGGGCAATGAGGGGGGGGAAGGAGACAGTGTGCACAGGGCAATGAGGGGGGGGAAGGAGACAGTGTGCACAGGGCAATGAGGGGGGGGAAGGAGACAGTGTGCACAGGGCAGTGAGGGGGGGGGAAGGAGACAGTGTGCACAGGGCAGTGAGGGGGCGAAGGAGACAGTGTGCACAGGGCAGTGAGGGGGGGTCAGTGTGCACAGGGCAGTGATAGGGGACAGTGTGCACAGTGCAGTGATAGGGGACAGTGTGCACAGTGCAGTGATAGGGGACAGTGTGCACAGTGCAGTGATAGGGGACAGTGTGCACAGTGCAGTGAGGGGAGGAACATTGTGTACAGTGCAGTGGGGGGGAGGAGACAGTGTGCACAGGGCAGTGAGGGGGTGGGAGACAGTGTGCACAGGGCAATGAGGGGGGGGGCGAAGGAGACAGTGTGCACAGGGCAGTGAGGGGGGAAGGAGACAGTGTGCACAGGGCAGTGAGGGGGGGGGGGAAGGAGACAGTGTGCACAGGGCAGTGAGGGGGCGAAGGAGACAGTGTGCACAGGGCAGTGAGGAGGGGGTCAGTGTGTACAGTGCAGTGATAGGGGACAGTGTGCACAGTGCAGTGAGGGGAGGAACATTGTGTACAGTGCAGTGGGGGGGAGGAGACAGTGTGCACAGGGCAATGAGGGGGGGGGCGAAGGAGACAGTGTGCACAGGGCAGTGAGGGGGGAAGGAGACAGTGTGCACAGGGCAGTGAGGGGGGGACAGTGTGTACAGGGCAGTGAGGGGGGAGACAGTGTGCACAGTGCAGTGAGGGGGGAAGGAGACAGTGTGCACAGGGCAGTGAGGGGGGGGACAGTGTGCACAGTGCAGTGAGGGGGGGGGGAAGGAGAAAGTGTGCACAGGGCAGTGAGGGGGGGAACATTGTGTACAGTGCAGTGGGGGGGGGGGAGACAGTGTGCACAGGCAGTGAGGAGGGGACAGTGTGTACAGGGCAGTGAGGGGGGGAACATTGTGTACAGGGCAGTGAGGGGGGGAACATTGTGCACAGGGCAGTGGGGGGGGGGAGGAGACAGTGTGCACAGGGCAGTGAGGGGGGACAGGGTGCACAGTGCAGTGAGGGGGGGGGAGAAGGAGACAGTGTGCACAGGGCAGTGAGGGGGGGAAGGAGACAGAGTGCACAGGGCAGTGAGGGGGGTGGACAGTGTGCACAGTGCAGTGAGGGGGGGACAGTGTGCACAGGGCAGTGGGGGGCGAAGGAGACAGTGTGCACAGGGCAGTGAGGGGGGGAACATTGTGTGTAGTGCAGTGGGGGGGGAAGGAGACAGTGTGCACAGGGCAGTGACGGGGGGGAGGAGACAGTGTGCACAGGGCAGTGAGGGGGGGGGGAGGAGACAGTGTGCACAGGGCAGTGAGGGGGGGAGGAGACAGTGTGCACAGGGCAGTGAGGGGGGAAGGAGACAGTGTGCACAGGGCAGTGAGGGGGGGACAGTGTGCACAGGGCAGTGAGGGGGGGGAGGAGACAGTGTGCACAGGGCAGTGAGGGGGGGGGGAGGAGACAGTGTGCACAGGGCAGTGAGGGGGGGGGAGGAGACAGTATGCACAGGGCAGTGAGGGGGGGGGGTAGGAGACAGTGTGCACAGGGCAGTGAGGGGGGGGAGGAGACAGTGTGCACAGGGCAGTGAGGGGGGAAGGAGACATTGTGTGTACAGTGCAGTGAGGAGAGGACAGTGTGCACAGGGCAGTGAGGGGAGGAACATTGTGTACAGGGCAGTGGGGGAAGAGGAGACAGTGTGCACAGGGCAGTGAGGGGGGGAACATTGTGAATAGTGCAGTGGGGGGGGAAGGAGACAGTGTGCACAGGGCAGTGAGGAGAGGACAGTGTGCACAGGGCAGTGAGGGGAGGACAGTGTGCACAGGGCAGTGAGGGGAGGACAGTTTGCACAGGGCAGTGAGGGCGGTAACATTGTGTACAGTGCTTTGGGGGGAGAGGAGACAGTGTGCACAGGGCAGTGGGGGGGGGAAGGAGACAGTGTGCACAGGGCAGTGAGGGGGGGGACAGTGTGCACAGTGCAGTGAGGGGGGGAAGGAGACAGTGTGCACAGTGCAGTGGGGGGGGGGAAGGAGACAGTGTGCACAGGGCAGTGAGGGGGGGAACATTGTGTACAGTGCAGTGGGGGGGGGGCAGTGTGCACAGGGCAGTGGTGGGGGGGAGGAGACAGTGTGCACAGGGCAGTGGGTGGGAGGAGACAGTGTGCACAGGGCAGTGGTGGGGGGGAGGAGACAGTGTGCACAGGGCAGTGGGTGGGAGGAGACAGTGTGCACAGGGCAGTGAGGGGGGGGAAGGAGACAGTGTGCACAGGGCAGTGAGGGGGGAAGGAGACAGTGTGCACAGGGCAGTGAGGGGGGGAACATTGTGTACAGTGCAGTGGGGGGGGGGCAGTGTGCACAGGGCAGTGGTGGGGGGGAGGAGACAGTGTGCACAGGGCAGTGAGGGGGGGAACATTGTGTACAGTGCAGTGGGGGGGGGGGTGGAGACAGTGTGCACAGGGCAGTGAGAGGGGGGGAAGAAGACAGTGTGCACAGGGCAGTGAGGGGGGAAAGGAGACTGTGTGCACAGGGCAGTGAGGGGGGGGAGGAGACAGTGTGCACAGGGCAGTGAGGGGGGGGACAGTGTGCACAGGGCAGTGAGGGGGGAAGGGGACAGTGTGCACAGGGCAGTGAGGGGGGGGGAGGAGACAGTGTGCACAGGGCAGTGAGGGGGGGAGGAGACTGTGTGTGCAGTGCAGTGAGGGGGGACAGTGTGCACAGGGCAGTGAGGGGGGGACAGTGTGCACAGGGCAGTGGGGGGGGGACAGTGTGCACAGGGCAGTGGGGGGGGGGAGGAGACAGTGTGCACAGGGCAGTGAGGGGGGGACAGTGTGCACAGGGCAGTGGGGGGGGAAGGAGACAGTGTGCACAGGGCAGTGAGGGGGGGGACAGTGTGTACAGGGCAGTGAGGGGGGGAACATTGAGTACAGTGCAGTGAGAGGGGAAGGAGACAGTGTGCACTGGGCAGTGAGGGGGTGGGAGACAGTGTGCACAGGGCAGTGAGGAGGGGACAGTGTGTACAGGGCAGTGAGGAGGGGAACATTGTGCACAGTGCAGTGAGAGGGGAAGGAGACAGTGTGCACTGGGCAGTGGGGGAGGGAGGAGACAGTGTGCACAGGGCAGTGAGGAGGGGACAGTGTGCACAGGACTGTGAGGGGGGAAGGAGACAGTGTGCACAGGGCAGTGGGGTGGAGGAGACAGTGTGCACAGGGCAGTGGGGGAGGGAGGAGACAGTGTGCACAGGGCAGTGGGGGAGGGAGGAGACAGTGTGCACAGGGCAGTGGGGGGGGGCAGTGTGCACAGGACTGTGAGGGGGGAAGGAGACAGTGTGCACAGGGCAGTGGGGTGGAGGAGACAGTGTGCACAGGGCAGTGGGGGAGGGAGGAGACAGTGTGCACAGGGCAGTGAGGAGGGGACAGTGTGCACAGGGCAGTGGGGGAGGGAGGAGACAGTGTGCACAGGGCAGTGGGGGAGGGAGGAGACAGTGTGCACAGGGCAGTGGGGGGGGGGCAGTGTGCACAGGGCAGTGGGGTGGAGGAGACAGTGTGCACAGGGCAGTGGGGTGGAGGAGACAGTGTGCACAGGGCAGTGGGGGAGGGAGGAGACAGTGTGCACAGGGCAGTGGGGGGGGGGCAGTGTGCACAGGACTGTGAGGGGGGAAGGAGACAGTGTGCACAGGGCAGTGAGGGGGGGGAGGAGACAGTGCACAGGGCAGTGAGGGGGGGACAGTGTGCACAGGACTGTGAGGGGGGAAGGAGACAGTGTGCACAGGGCAGTGAGGGGGGGGGAGGAGACAGTGTGCAATGGGCAGTGAGGGGGGGAGGAGACAGTGTGCACAGGGAAGTGAGCGGGGGGAAGGAGACAGTGTGCACAGGGCAGTGAGGGGGGGGAAGGAGACAGTGTGCACAGGGCAGTGGGGGGGGGCAGTGTGCACAGGGCAGTGGGGTGGAGGAGACAGTGTGCACAGGGCAGTGGGGTGGAGGAGACAGTGTGCACAGGGCAGTGAGGGGGGAAGGAGACAGTGTGCACAGTGCAGTGAGGGGGGAGAGACAGTGTGCACCAGGCAGTGAGGTGGGGGGAGACAGTGTGCACAGGGCAGTGAGGTGGGGAACATTGTGTACAGGGCAGTGGGGGGGGGGGGGGGGGGAAGGAGACAGTGTGCACAGGGCAGTGAGGGCGGGAACAGTGCGCACAGGGCAGTGAGGGGGGGACAGTGCGCACAGGGCAGTGAGGGGGGGACAGTGCGCACAGGGCAGTGAGGGGGGAACAGTGCGCACAGGGCAGTGAGGGGGGGAGGAGACAGTGTGCACAGGGCAGTGAGGGGGGGGGGAAGGAGATAGTGTGCACAGGGCAGTGAGGGGTGGAACATTGTGTACAGTGCAGTGAGGGGGGGAAGGAGACAGTGTGCACTGGGCAGTGAGGGGGGGAGAACAGTGTGTACAGGGCAGTGAGGGGGGGGAAGGAGACAGTGTGCACAGGGCAGTGAGGGGGGGGAAGGAGACAGTGTGCACAGGGCAGTGAGGGGGGGGAAGGAGACAGTGTGCACAGGGCAGTGAGGGGGGGGACAGTGTGCACAGGGCAGTGAGGGGGAGGACAGTGTGCACAGTGCAGTGAGGGGGGGGCATTGTGCACAGGGCAGTGAGGGGGGGGGCATTGTGTACAGTGCAGTGGGGGGGGAGGAGACAGTGTGCACAGGGCAGTGGGGTGAAGGAGACAGTGTGCACAGGGCAGTGAGGGGGGGAACATTGTGTACAGTGCTTTGGGGGGAGAGGAGACAGTGTGCACAGGGCAGTGGGGTGAAGGAGACAGTGTGCACAGGGCAGTAAGGGGGGAGAGACAGTGTGCACAGGGCAGTGAGGGGGGAGAGACAGTGTGCACAGGGCAGTGGGGTGGGGACAGTGTGTGTACAGGGCAGTGAGGGGGGGGGGGGTCAGTGTGCACAGGGCAGTGAGGGGGGGAACATTGTGTACAGTGCAGTGGGGGGGGGGGTAGGAGACAGTGTGCACAGGGCAGTGGGTGAGGGGTACAGTGTGCACAGGGCAGTGAGATGGGTGGACAGTGTGCACAGGGCAGTGAGCGGGGGGGGAACATTGTGTACAGTGCAGTGGGGGGGGGGTAGGAGACAGTGTGCACAGGGCAGTGGGTGAGGGGTACAGTGTGCACAGGGCAGTGAGATGGGTGGACAGTGTGCACAGTGCAGTGAGGGGGGGAACATTGTGTACTGTGCAGTGGGGGGGGGGTGGAGACAGTGTGCACAGGGCAGTGAGGGGGGGGGAAGGAGACAGTGTGCACAGGGTAGTGAGGAGGGGTACAGTGTGCACAGGGCAGTGAGGGGGGGAACATTGTGTACTGTGCAGTGGGGGGGGGGGTGGAGACAGTGTGCACAGGGCAGTGAGGGGGGGGGGGAAGGAGACAGTGTGCACAGGGTAGTGAGAGGGAGGAGACAGTGTGCACAGGGCAGTGAGGGGGGGACAGTGTGTACAGTGCAGTGGGGGGGGTGGAGACAGTGTGCACAGGGCAGTGGGGGGGGGAAGAAGACAGCGTGCACAGGGCAGTGAGGGGGGGAAGGAGACAGTGTGCACAGGGCAGTGAGGGGGGGGGAAGGAGACAGTGTGCACAGGGCAGTGAGGGGGGGGGACAGTGTGCACAGAGCAGTGAGGGGGGGGAAGGAGACAGTGTGCACAGGGCAGTGAGGGGGGGCAAGGAGACAGTGTGCACAGGGCAGTGAGGGGGGAAGGAGACAGTGTGCACAGGGCAGTGAGGAGGGGGGAAGGAGACAGTGTGCACAGGGCAGTGAGGGGGGGGAAGGAGACAGTGTGCACAGGGCAGTGAGGGGGGGGAAGGAGACAGTGTGCACAGGGCAGTGAGGGGGGGGACAGTGTGCACAGGGCAGTGAGGGGGGGTACATTGTGTATGGTGCAGTGGGGGGGGAAGGAGACAGTGTGCACAGGGCAGTGGGTGGGAGGAGACAGTGTGCACAGGGCAGTGGGGGGGAGGACAGTGTGCACCGGGCAGTGAGGGGGGGAACATTGTGTACAGTGCAGTGGGGGGGGGGAGGAGACAGTGTGCACAGGGCAGTGAGGGGGGGGAAGGAGACAATGTGCACAGGGCAGTGAGGGGGGGAAGGAGACAGTGTGCACAGGGCAGTGAGGGGGGGAAGGAGACAGTGTGCACAGGGCAGTGAGGGGGGTGGACAGTGTGCACAGTGCAGTGAGGGGGGGACATTGTACACAGTGCAGTGAGAGGGGAAGGAGACAGTGTGCACTGGGCAGTGAGGGGGGGACATTGTACACAGTGCAGTGAGAGGGGAAGGAGACAGTGTGCACTGGGCAGTGAGGGGAGGGGGGAGACAGTGTGCACCGGGCAGTGGGGGAGGGAGGAGACAGTGTGCACAGGGCAGTGAGGAGGGGACAGTGTGTACAGGCCAGTGAGGGGGGGAACATTGTGTACAGTGCAGTGGGGGGGGGGAACAGTGTGCATAGGGCAGTGGGGGGGGGGAAGGAGACAGTGTGCACAGGGCAGTGTGGGGGGGGGGGAAGGAGACAGTGTGCACAGGGCAGTAAGGGGGGGGAAAGTGTGCATAGGGCAGTGGGGGGGGGGAAGGAGACAGTGTGCACAGGGCAGTGAGGGGGGGGGGGACAGTGTGCATAGGGCAGTGGGGGGGGGGAAGGAGACAGTGTGCACAGGGCAGTGAGGGGGGGGGGGGGACAGTGTGCATAGGGCAGTGGGGGGGGGGGGAAGGAGACAGTGTGCACAGGGCAGTGTGGGGGGGGGGAAGGAGACAGTGAGCACAGGGCAGTGAGGGGGGGGGGGACAGTGTGCATAGGGCAGTGGGGGGGGAAGGAGACAGTGTGCACAGGGCAGTGAGGGGGGTGGGGACAGTGTGCACAGTGCAGTGGGGGGGGAAGGAGACAGTGTGCACAGTGCAGTGGGGGGGGAAGGAGACAGTGTGCACAGTGCAGTGAGGGGGGGACACTGTGCACAGGGCAGTGAGGGGGGGTACATTGTGTATGGTGCAGTGGGGGGGGAAGGAGACAGTGTGCACAGGGCAGTGAGGGGGGTAACATTGTGAATAGTGCAGTGGGGGGGGGGAAGGAGACAGTGTGCACAGGGCAGTGAGGGGGGGAGAGGAGACAGTGTGCACAGGGCAGTGAGGGGGGGGAGGAGACAGTGTGCACAGGGCAGTGAGGGGGTGAAGGAGACAGTGTGCACAGGGCAGTGGGGGGGAGGACAGTGTGCACAGTGCAGTGAGGGGGGAGGAGACAGTGTGCACAGGGCAGTGAGGGAGGGGGAGACAGTGTGCACTGGGCAGTGGGGGGGGGGAGACAGTGTGCACAGGGCAGTGAGGGGGGCAAGGAGACAGTGTGCACAGGGCAGTGAGGAGGGGACAGTGTGTACAGGCCAGTGAGGGGGGAGGAGACAGTGTGCACAGTGCAGTGAGGGGGGAGGAGACAGTGTGCACAGGGCAGTGAGGGGGGGACAGTGTGCACAGTGCAGTGAGGGGTGGAACATTGTGTACAGTGCAGTGGGGGGGAGGAGACAGTGTGCACAGGGCAGTGAGGGGTGGAACATTGTGTACAGTGCAGTGGGGGGGAGGAGACAGTGTGCACAGTGCAGTGAGGGGTGGAACATTGTGTACAGTGCAGTGGGGGGGAGGAGACAGTGTGCACAGGGCAGTGAGTGGGGGAACATTGTGTACAGGACAGTGAGGGGGGGAACATTGTGTACAGTGCAGTGAGGGGGGGGGGGAGGAGACAATGTGCACAGGGCAGTGAGGAGGGGGACAGTGTGCACAGTGCAGTGAGGGGGGGAACATTGTGTACAGTGCAGTGGGGGGGGGGGGGGGGGGAGGAGACCGTGTGCACAGGGCAGTGAGGGGGGGGGGGGTGGAGACAGTGTGCACAGGGCAGTGAGGGGGGTAACATTGTGTACTGTGCTTTGGGGGGAGAGGAGACAGTGTGCACAGAGCAGTGAGGGGGGGACATTGTGCACAGTGCAGTGAGGGGGGGAGGAGACAGTGTGCACAGGGCAGTGGGGTGGAGGAGACAGTGTGCACAGGGCAGTGAGGGGGGGAAGGAGACAGTGTGCACAGGGCAGTGAGGGGGGGAGGAGACAGTGTGCACAGGGCAGTGGGGTGGAGGAGACAGTGTGCACAGGGCAGTGAGGAGGGGTACAGTGTGCACAGGGCAGTGAGGGGGGAAGGAGACAGTGTGCACAGGGCAGTGAGGGGGTGGGAGACAGAGTGTACAGTGCAGTGGGGGGGGAGGAGACAGTGTGCACAGGGCAATGGGGGGGGAAGGAGACAGTGTGCACAGGGCAGTGAGGGGAGGACAGTGTGCACAGTGCAGTGAGGGGGGGGAACATTGTGTACTGTGCAGTGGGGGGGGGGGGAGGAGACAGTGTGCACAGGGCAGTGAGGGGGGGGGAAGGAGACAGTGTGCACAGGGCAGTGAGGGGGGGAAGGAGACAGTGTGCACAGGGCAGTGAGGGGGGGAACATTGTGTACAGTGCAGTGGGGGGGAGGAGACAGTGTGCACAGGACAGTGAGGGGGCGAAGGAGACAGTGTGCACAGGGCAGTGGGGTGAAGGAGACAGTGTGCACAGGGCAGTGAGGGGGGGACAGTGCGCACAGGGCAATGAGGGGGGGACATTGTGCACAGTGCAGTGAGGGGGGGGAGGAGACAGTGTGCACAGGGCAGTGAGGGGGGGGACAGTGTGTACAGGGCAGTGAGGGGGGAGACAGTGTGCACAGTGCAGTGAGGGGGGGGACAGTGTGCACAGTGCAGTGAGGGGGGGGGGGGAAGGAGACAGTGTGCACATGGCAGTGAGGGGGGGAACATTGTGTACAGTGCAGTGGGGGGGGGGAGACAGTGTGCACAGGCAGTGAGGAGTGGACAGTGTGTACAGGGCAGTGAGGGGGGGAACATTGTGCACAGGGCAGTGGGGGGGGGAGGAGACAGTGTGCACAGGGCAGTGAGGGGGGGGGGAAGGAGACAGTGTGCACAGGGCAGTGAGGGGGGGACAGTGTGTACAGGGCAGTGAGGGGGGGAACATTGTGTACAGGGCAGTGAGGGGGGGAACATTGTGTACAGGGCAGTGGGGGAAGAGGAGACAGTGTGCACAGGGCAGTGAGGGGGGAAGGAGACAGTGTGCACAGGGCAGTGAGGGGGGTGGACAGTGTGCACAGGGCAGTGGGGGGCGAAGGAGACAGTGTGCACAGGGCAGTGAGAGGGGGGACAGTGTGCACAGTGCAGTGAGGGGAGGACAGTTTGCACAGGGCAGTGAGGGCGGTAACATTGTGAATAGTGCAGTGGGGGGGGAAGGAGACAGTGTGCACAGGGCAGTGAGGGGGGGGACAGTGTGCACAGTGCAGTGAGGGGGGGAACATTGTGAATAGTGCAGTGGGGGGGGAAGGAGACAGTGTGCACAGGGCAGTGAGGGGGGGGGGGGAGGAGACAGTGTGCACAGGGCAGTGAGGGGGGGGAGGAGACAGTGTGCACAGGGCAGTGAGGGGGGGGGAGGAGACAGTGTGCACAGGGCAGTGAGGGGGGGGAGGAGACAGTGTGCACAGGGCAGTGAGGGGGGGGAGGAGACAGTGTGCACAGGGCAGTGAGGGGGGGGGAGGATACAGTGTGCACAGGCAGTGAGGAGTGGACAGTGTGTACAGGGCAGTGAGGGGGGGAACATTGTGCACAGGGCAGTGGGGGGGGGGAGGAGACAGTGTGCACAGGGCAGTGAGGGGGGAAGGAGACAGTGTGCACAGGGCAGTGAGGGGGGTGGACAGTGTGCACAGGGCAGTGGGGGGCGAAGGAGACAGTGTGCACAGGGCAGTGAGGGGGGGGACAGTGTGCACAGTGCAGTGAGGGGAGGACAGTTTGCACAGGGCAGTGAGGGCGGTAACATTGTGAATAGTGCAGTGGGGGGGGAAGGAGACAGTGTGCACAGGGCAGTGAGGGGGGGGACAGTGTGCACAGTGCAGTGAGGGGGGGAACATTGTGAATAGTGCAGTGGGGGGGGAAGGAGACAGTGTGCACAGGGCAGTGAGGGGGGGGGGAGGAGACAGTGTGCACAGGGCAGTGAGGGGGGGAAGGAGACAGTGTGCACAGGGCAGTGAGGGGGGGAGGAGACAGTGTGCACAGGGCAGTGGGGTGGAGGAGACAGTGTGCACAGGGCAGTGAGGAGGGGTACAGTGTGCACAGGGCAGTGAGGGGGGAAGGAGACAGTGTGCACAGGGCAGTGAGGGGGGGAGGAGACAGTGTGCACAGGGCAGTGGGGTGGAGGAGACAGTGTGCACAGGGCAGTGAGGAGGGGTACAGTGTGCACAGGGCAGTGAGGGGGGAAGGAGACAGTGTGCACAGGGCAGTGAGGGGGTGGGAGACAGAGTGTACAGTGCAGTGGGGGGGGAGGAGACAGTGTGCACAGGGCAATGGGGGGGGAAGGAGACAGTGTGCACAGGGCAGTGAGGGGAGGACAGTGTGCACAGTGCAGTGAGGGGGGGGAACATTGTGTACTGTGCAGTGGGGGGGGGGGGGGAGGAGACAGTGTGCACAGGGCAGTGAGGGGGGGGGAAGGAGACAGTGTGCACAGGGCAGTGAGGGGGGGAAGGAGACAGTGTGCACAGGGCAGTGAGGGGGGGAACATTGTGTACAGTGCAGTGGGGGGGAGGAGACAGTGTGCACAGGACAGTGAGGGGGCGAAGGAGACAGTGTGCACAGGGCAGTGGGGTGAAGGAGACAGTGTGCACAGGGCAGTGAGGGGGGGACAGTGCGCACAGGGCAATGAGGGGGGAGACAGTGTGCACAGTGCAGTGAGGGGGGGGACAGTGTGCACAGTGCAGTGAGGGGGGGGGGGAAGGAGACAGTGTGCACAGGGCAGTGAGGGGGGGAACATTGTGTACAGTGCAGTGGGGGGGGGGAGACAGTGTGCACAGGCAGTGAGGAGTGGACAGTGTGTACAGGGCAGTGAGGGGGGGAACATTGTGCACAGGGCAGTGGGGGGGGGGAGGAGACAGTGTGCACAGGGCAGTGAGGGGGGGGGGAAGGAGACAGTGTGCACAGGGCAGTGAGGGGGGGACAGTGTGTACAGGGCAGTGAGGGGGGGAACATTGTGTACAGGGCAGTGAGGGGGGGAACATTGTGTACAGGGCAGTGGGGGAAGAGGAGACAGTGTGCACAGGGCAGTGAGGGGGGAAGGAGACAGTGTGCACAGGGCAGTGAGGGGGGTGGACAGTGTGCACAGGGCAGTGGGGGGCGAAGGAGACAGTGTGCACAGGGCAGTGAGAGGGGGGACAGTGTGCACAGTGCAGTGAGGGCGGTAACATTGTGAATAGTGCAGTGGGGGGGGAAGGAGACAGTGTGCACAGGGCAGTGAGGGGGGGGACAGTGTGCACAGTGCAGTGAGGGGGGGAACATTGTGAATAGTGCAGTGGGGGGGGAAGGAGACAGTGTGCACAGGGCAGTGAGGGGGGGGGGGAGGAGACAGTGTGCACAGGGCAGTGAGGGGGGGGAGGAGACAGTGTGCACAGGGCAGTGAGGGGGGGGGAGGAGACAGTGTGCACAGGGCAGTGAGGGGGGGGAGGAGACAGTGTGCACAGGGCAGTGAGGGGGGGGAGGAGACAGTGTGCACAGGGCAGTGAGGGGGGGGGAGGATACAGTGTGCACAGGGCAGTGAGGGAGAGGAGACAGTGTGCACAGGGCAGTGAGGGGGGAAGGAGACAGTGTGCACAGGGCAGTGATAGGGGACAGTGTGCACAGTGCAGTGAGGGGGGGAACATTGTGTACAGTGCAGTGGGGGGGGGGGGCAGTGTGCACAGGGCAGTGGTGGGGGGGAGGAGACAGTGTGCACAGGGCAGTGAGGGGGGGAACATTGTGTACAGTGCAGTGGGGGGGGGGGTGGAGACTGTGTGCACAGGGCAGTGAGGGGGGGGAAGAAGACAGTGTGCACAGGGCAGTGGGGGAGGGGAGACAGTGTGCACAGGGCAGTGAGGGGGGGGAAGAAGACAGTGTGCACAGGGCAGTGGGGGAGGGGAGACAGTGTGCACAGGGTAGTGAGGGGGGGAGGAGACAGTGTGCACAGGGCAGTGAGGGGGGAAGGGGACTGTGTGCACAGGGCAGTGAGGGGGGGGAGGAGACAGTGTGCACAGGGCAGTGAGGGGGGGAGGAGACAGTGTGTGCAGTGCAGTGAGGGGGGACAGTGTGCACAGGGCAGTGAGGGGGGGAGGAGACAGTGTGTGCAGTGCAGTGAGGGGGGACAGTGTGCACAGTGCAGTGAGGGGGAGGAGACAGTGTGCACAGGGCAGTGAGGGGGGGGACAGTGTGCACAGGGCAGTGAGGGGGGAAGGAGACAGTGTGTACAGGGCAGTGAGGGGGGGGACAGTGTGCACAGGGCAGTGAGGGGGGGGACAGTGTGCACAGTGCAGTGAGGGGGGGAACATTGTGAATAGTGCAGTGGGGGGGGAAGGAGACAGTGTGCACAGGGCAGTGAGGGGGGGGGGAGGAGACAGTGTGCACAGGGCAGTGAGGGGGGGGAGGAGACAGTGTGCACAGGGCAGTGAGGGGGGGGGGAGGAGACAGTGTGCACAGGGCAGTGAGGGGGGGGGGAGGAGACAGTGTGCACAGGGCAGTGAGGGGGGGGGGAGGAGACAGTGTGCACAGGGCAGTGAGGGGGAGGAGACAGTGTGCACAGGGTAGTGAGGGGGGGAGGAGACAGTGTGCACAGGGCAGTGAGGGGGGGAACATTGTGTACAGTGCAGTGGGGGGGGGGGGCAGTGTGCACAGGGCAGTGGTGGGGGGGAGGAGACAGTGTGCACAGGGCAGTGAGGGGGGGAACATTGTGTACAGTGCAGTGGGGGGGGTGGAGACAGTGTGCACAGGGCAGTGAGGGGGGGGAAGAAGACAGTGTGCACAGGGCAGTGAGGGGGGGACAGTGTGCACAGGACTGTGAGGGGGGAAAGGAGACAGTGTGCACAGGGTAGTGAGGGGGGGAGGAGACAGTGTGCACAGGGCAGTGAGGGGGGAGGAAGGAGACAGTGTGCACAGGGCAGTGAGGGGGGGGGAGGAGACAGTGTGCACAGGGCAGTGAGGGGGGGAGGAGACAGTGTGTGCAGTGCAGTGAGGGGGGACAGTGTGCACAGGGCAGTGAGGGGGGGAGGAGACAGTGTGTGCAGTGCAGTGAGGGGGGACAGTGTGCACAGTGCAGTGAGGGGGAGGAGACAGTGTGCACAGGGCAGTGAGGGGGGGGACAGTGTGCACAGGGCAGTGAGGGGGGAAGGAGACAGTGTGCACAGGGCAGTGAGGGGGGGGACAGTGTGCACAGGGCAGTGAGGGGGGGGACAGTGTGCACAGGGCAGTGAGGGGGGGGGAGGAGACAGTGTGCACAGGGCAGTGGGGGGGGGAAGGAGACAGTGTGCACTGGGCAGTGAGGAGGGGACAGTGTGTACAGGGCAGTGAGGGGGGGAACATTGAGTACAGTGCAGTGGGGGGGGGGGGTGGAGACAGTGTGCACAGGGCAGTGAGGGGGTGGGAGACAGTGTGCACAGGGCAGTGAGGAGGGGACAGTGTCTACAGGGCAGTGAGGGGGGGGACATTGTGCACAGTGCAGTGAGAGGGGAAGGAGACAGTGTGCACTGGGCAGTGAGGGGGGGAGGAGACAGTGTGCACAGGGCAGTGAGGAGGGGAGGAGACAGTGTGCACTGGGCAGTGAGGGGGGGAGGAGACAGTGTGCACAGGGCAGTGAGGAGGGGACAGTGTGCACAGGGCAGTGAGGGGGGAGGAGACAGTGTGCACTGGGCAGTGAGGGGGGGAGGAGACAGTGTGCACAGGGCAGTGAGGAGGGGACAGTGTGCACAGGGCAGTGAGGGGGGGAGGAGACAGTGTGCACAGGGCAGTGGGGGAGGGAGGAGACAGTGTGCACAGGGCAGTGGGGGGGTGGACAGTGTGCACAGGACTGTGAGGGGGGAAGGAGACAGTGTGCACAGGGCAGTGAGGGGGGGGAGGAGACTGTGTGCACAGGGCAGTGGGGGGGTGGACAGTGTGCACAGGACTGTGAGGGGGGAAGGAGACAGTGTGCACAGGGCAGTGAGGGGGGGGAGGAGACAGTGTGCACAGGGCAGTGAGGGGGCGAAGGAGACAGTGTGCACAGGGCAGTGAGGGGGCGAAGGAGACAGTGTGCACAGTGCAGTGAGGGGGGGAACATTGTGGACAGTGCAGTGGGGGGGGGGAGACAGTGTGCACAGGGCAGTGAGGGGGAGGAGACAGTGTGCACTGGGCAGTGAGGAGGGGCAGTGTGCACTGGGCAGTGAGGGGGGGAACATTGTGTACAGGGCAGTGAGGGGGGGAACATTGTGTACAGTGCAGTGGGGGTGAGGAGACAGTGTGCACAGGGCAGTGAGGGGGGAAGGAGACAGTGTGTACAGTGCAGTGAGGGGGGGAACATTGTGTACAGTGCAGTGGGGGGGGAGGAGACAGTGTGCACAGGGCAGTGAGGGGGGGAGGAGACAGTGTGTACTGTGCAGTGAGGGGGGGGGGACAGTGTGCACTGTGCAGTGAGGGGGGGAACATTGTGGACAGTGCAGTGGGGGGGGGGAGACAGTGTGCACAGGGCAGTGAGGGGGAGGAGACAGTGTGCACTGGGCAGTGAGGAGGGGCAGTGTGCACAGTGCAGTGAGGGGGTGAACATTGTGTACAGGGCAGTGAGGGGGGGAACATTGTGTACAGTGCAGTGGGGGTGAGGAGACAGTGTGCACAGGGCAGTGAGGGGGGAAGGAGACAGTGTGTACAGTGCAGTGAGGGGGGGAACATTGTGTACAGTGCAGTGGGGGTGAGGAGACAGTGTGCACAGGGCAGTGAGGGGGGGGAAGGAGACAGTGTGCACAGTGCAGTGAGGGGGGAAGGAGACAGTGTGCACAGGGCAGTGAGGGGGTGGGAGACAGTGTGCACAGTGCAGTGAGGGGGGGAACATTGTGGACAGTGCAGTGGGGGGGGGAGGAGACAGTGTGCACAGGGCAGTGAGGGGGAAGAGACAGTGTGCACAGGGCAGTGAGGGGGGGAACATTGTGTACAGGGCAGTGAGGGGGGGAACATTGTGTACAGTGCAGTGGGGGTGAAGAGACAGTGTGCACAGGGCAGTGAGGGGGGGAAGGAGACAGTGTGCACAGGGCAGTGAGGGGAGGACAGTGTGCACAGGGCAGTGAGGGGGGGAACATTGTGTACAGTGCAGTGAGGGGGGGAATATTGTGTACAGTGCAGTGGGGGTGAGGAGACAGTGTGCACAGGGAAGTGAGCGGGGGGGGGAAGGAGACAGTGTGCACAGGGCAGTGAGGGGGGGAAGGAGACAGTGTGCACAGGGCAGTGAGGGGGGAAGGAGACAGTGTGCACAGGGCAGTGAGGGGGGGACATTGTGCACAGGGCAGTGAGGGGGGGAAGGAGACAGTGTGCACAGGGCAGTGAGGGGGGGAACATTGTGTACAGTGCAGTGGGGGGGGGGGAAGAGGAGACAGTGTGCACAGGGCAGTGGGGGGGGAAGGAGACAATGTGCACAAGGCAGTGAGGGGGGAAGGAGACAGTGTGCACAATGCAGTGAGGGGGGGACAGTGTGCACAGTGCAGTGAGGGGGGGAACATTGTGTACAGTGCAGTGAGGGGGGGAGGAGACAGTGTGCACAGGGCAGTGAGGGGGGGGGGAAGGAGACAGTGTTCACAGGGCAGTGGGGGGGGGGAGACAGTGTGCACAGGGCAGTGGGTTGAAGGAGACAGTGTGCACAGTGCAGTGAGGGGGGAAGGAGACAGTGTGCACAGTGCAGTGAGGGGGGGGGGAAGGAGACAGTGTTCACAGGGCAGTGGGGGGGGGGGAGACAGTGTGCACAGGGCAGTGGGTTGAAGGAGACAGTGTGCACAGTGCAGTGAGGGGGGAAGGAGACAGTGTGCACAGTGCAGTGAGGGGGGAGAGACAGTGTGCACCGGGCAGTGAGGTGGGGGGAGACAGTGTGCACAGGGCAGTGAGGGGGGGAACAGTGCGCACAGGGCAGTGAGGGGGGAACAGTGCGCACAGGGCAGTGAGGGGGGAACAGTGCGCACAGGGCAGTGAGGGGGGAACAGTGCGCACAGGGCAGTGAGGGGGGGAGGAGACAGTGTGCACAGGGCAGTGAGGGGGGGGGGGAAGGAGATAGTGTGCACAGGGCAGTGAGGGGTGGAACATTGTGTACAGTGCAGTGAGGGGGGGAAGGAGACAGTGTGCACTGGGCAGTGAGGGGGGGAGAACAGTGTGTACAGGGCAGTGAGGGGGGGGAAGGAGACAGTGTGCACAGGGCAGTGAGGGGGGGGGAAGGAGACAGTGTGCACAGGGCAGTGAGGGGGGGGGACAGTGTGCACAGGGCAGTGAGGGGGGGGCATTGTGTACAGTGCACTGGGGGGGGAGGAGACAGTGTGCACAGGGCAGTGAGGGGGCGAAGGAGACAGTGTGCACAGGGCAGTGGGGTGAAGGAGACAGTGTGCACAGGGCAGTAAGGGGGAGAGACAGTGTGCACAGGGCAGTGAGGGGGGAGAGACAGTGTGCACAGGGCAGTGAGGGGGGAGAGACAGTGTGCACAGGGCAGTGAGGGGGGAGAGACAGTGTGCACAGGGCAGTGAGGGGGGAGAGACAGTGTGCACAGGGCAGTGAGGGGGGAAGGAGACAGTGTGCACAGGGCAGTGGGGTGAAGGAGACAGTGTGCACAGGGCAGTAAGGGGGAGAGACAGTGTGCACAGGGCAGTGAGGGGGGAGAGACAGTGTGCACAGGGCAGTGAGGGGGGAGAGACAGTGTGCACAGGGCAGTGAGGGGGGAGAGACAGTGTGCACAGGGCAGTGAGGGGGGAAGGAGACAGTGTGCACAGGGCAGTGGGGTGAAGGAGACAGTGTGCACAGGGCAGTAAGGGGGGAGAGACAGTGTGCACAGGGCAGTGAGGGGGAGAGACAGTGTGCACAGGGCAGTGAGGGGGAGAGACAGTGTGCACAGGGCAGTGAGGGGGGAGAGACAGTGTGCACAGGGCAGTGAGGGGGGAGAGACAGTGTGCACAGGGCAGTGAGGGGGGAAGGAGACAGTGTGCACAGGGCAGTGGGGTGAAGGAGACAGTGTGCACAGGGCAGTAAGGGGGGAGAGACAGTGTGCACAGGGCAGTGAGGGGGAGAGACAGTGTGCACAGGGCAGTGAGGGGGAGAGACAGTGTGCACAGGGCAGTGAGGGGGGAGAGACAGTGTGCACAGGGCAGTGAGGGGGGAGAGACAGTGTGCACAGGGCAGTGAGGGGGGAAGGAGACAGTGTGCACAGGGCAGTGGGGTGAAGGAGACAGTGTGCACAGGGCAGTAAGGGGGGAGAGACAGTGTGCACAGGGCAGTGAGGGGGGAGAGACAGTGTGCACAGGGCAGTGAGGGGGGAAGGAGACAGTGTGCACAGGGCAGTGAGGAGGGGACAGTGTGTGTACAGGGCAGTGAGGGGGGGGGACAGTGTGCACAGGGCAGTTAGGGGGGCAAGGAGACAGTGTGCACAGGGCAGTGATAGGGGACAGTGTGCACAGTGCAGTGAGGGGGGGAACATTGTGTACAGTTCAGGGGGGGGGGTGGAGACAATGTGCACAGGGCAGTGAGGGGGGGGGGAGACAATGTGCACAGGGCAGTGAGGGGGGGGGAGGAGACAGTGTGCACAGGGCAGTGAGGGGGGGGGACAGTGTGCACAGTGCAGTGAGGGGGGAAGGAGACAGTGTGCCCAGGGCAGTGGGGGGGGGGGGGAGGAGACAGTGTGCACAGTGCAGTGAGGGGGGGGAACATTGTGTACAGTGCAGTGGGGGGGAGGAGACAGTGTGCACAGGGCAGTGAGGGGGGGACAGTGTGTACAGGGCAGTGAGGGGGGGAACATTGTGTACAGTGCAGTGGGGGGGGGTGGAGACAGTGTGCACAGGGCAGTGGGGGGGGGAAGAAGACAGTGTGCACAGTGCAGTGAGGAGGGGACAGTGTGCACAGGGCAGTGAGGGGGGGAACATTGTGTACAGGGCAGTGGGGGGGGGGAAGGAGACAGCGTGCACAGGGCAGTGAGGGGGGAGGAAGGAGACAGTGTGCACAGGGCAGTGAGGGGGGGGGACAGTGTGCACAGGGCAGTGAGGGGGGGGGGAAGGAGACAGTGTGCACAGGGCAGTGAGGGGGGGGACAGTGTGCACAGGGCAGTGAGGGGGGGGGCAGTGTGCACAGGGCAGTGAGGGGGGGGGAAGGAGACAGTGTGCACAGGGCAGTGAGGGGGGGAAGGAGACAGTGTGCACTGGGCAGTGGGGGGGGGACAGTGTGCACAGGGCAGTGAGGGGGGGGAAGGAGACAGTGTGCACAGGGCAGTGAGGGGGGGAAGGAGACAGTGTGCACAGGGCAGTGAGGGGGGGAAGGAGACAGTGTGCACAGGGCAGTGAGGGTGGGGGACAGTGCGCACAGGGCAGTGAGGGGGTGGCAGTGTGCACAGGGCAGTGAGGGGGGGGCATTGTGTACAGTGCAGTGGGGGGAAGGAGACCGTGTGCACAGGGCAGTGAGGGGGGAAGGAGACAGTGTGCACAGGGCAGTGACGGGGGGGGGGGACAGTGTGCACAGGGCAGTGAGGAGAGGACAGTGTGCACAGGGCAGTGAGGGGAGGACAGTGTGCACAGGGCAGTGAGGGGGGGAACATTGTGCTGTGCTTTGGGGGGAGAGGAGACAGTGTGCACATGGCAGTGGGGTGGAGGAGACAGTGTGCACATGGCAGTGGGGTGGAGGAGACAGTGTGCACAGGGCAGTGAGGGGGGGAGGAGACAGTGTGCACAGTGCAGTGAGGGGGGTACATTGTGTATGGTGCAGTGGGGGGGGGGAAGGAGACAGTGTGCACAGGGCAGTGAGGGGGGGAACATTGTGAATAGTGCAGTGGGGGGGGGAAGGAGACAGTGTGCACAGGGCAGTGGGGGGGAGGACAGTGTGCACCGGGTAGTGAGGGGGGGAACATTGTGTACAGTGCAGTGGGGGGGAGGAGACAGTGTGCACAGGGAAGTGAGCGGGGGAAGGAGACAGTGTGCACAGGGCAGTGAGGGGGGGAAGGAGACAGTGTGCACAGGGCAGTGAGGAGGGGACAGTGTGTGTACAGGGCAGTGGGGGGGCGAACAGTGCGCACAGGGCAGTGAGGGGGGGACACTGTGCACAGTGCAGTGAGAGGGGAAGGAGACAGTGTGCACTGGGCAGTGAGGGGGGGGGGAGACAGTGTGCACCGGGCAGTGGGGGAGGGAGGAGACAGTGTGCACAGGGCAGTGAGGAGGGGACAGTGTGTACAGGCCAGTGAGGGGGGGAACATTGTGTACAGTGCAGTGGGGGGGAGGAGACAGTGTGCACAGGGCAGTGAGGGGGGCAAGGAGACAGTGTGCACAGGGCAGTGAGGAGGGGACAGTGTGTACAGGCCAGTGAGGGGGGAGGAGACAGTGTGCACAGTGCAGTGAGGGGGGGGAGGAGACAGTGTGCACAGGGCAGTGAGGGGGGCAAGGAGACAGTGTGCACAGGGCAGTGAGGAGGGGACAGTGTGTACAGGCCAGTGAGGGGGGAGGAGACAGTGTGCACAGTGCAGTGAAGGGGGAAGGAGACAGTGTGCACAGGGCAGTGAGGGGGTGGGAGACAGTGTGTACAGTGCAGTGAAGGGGGAAGGAGACAGTGTGCACAGGGCAGTGAGGGGGGGAAGGAGACAGTGTGCACAGGGCAGTGAGGGGGGGGGAAGGAGACAGTGTGCACAGGGCAGTGAGGGGGGGAAGGAGACAGTGTGCACAGGGCAGTGAGGGGGGGGGGGGACAGTGTGCACAGGGCAGTGGGGGGGGGAAGGAGACAGTGTGCACAGGGCAGAGGGGGGGGGGCAGTGAGGGGGGGGGGACAGTGTGCACAGGGCAGTGAGGGGGGGGGCAGTGTGCACAGGGCAGTGAGGGGGGGGGGCATTGTGTACAGTGCAGTGGGGGGAAGGAGACCGTGTGCACAGGGCAGTGAGGGGGGGGGGGGGCGAAGGAGACCGTGTGCACAGGGCAGTGAGGGGGGAAGGAGACAGTGTGCACAGGGCAGTGAGGGGGGAAGGAGACAGTGTGCACAGGGCAGTGAGGAGGGGACAGTGTGTGTACAGGGCAGTGGGGGGGGGGGACAGTGTGCACAGGGCAGTTAGGGGGGCAAGGAGACAGTGTGCACAGGCAGTGGGGTGGGGAAGGAGACAGTGTGCACAGGGCAGTGGAGGGGGAAGGAGACAGTGTGCACAGGGCAGTGAGGGGGGGGGAAGGAGACAGTGTGCACAGGGCAGTGAGGGGGGGAAGGAGACAGTGTGCACAGGGCAGTGAGGGGGGGAAGGAGACAGTGTGCACAGGGCAGTGAGGGGGGGAAGGAGACAGTGTGCACAGGGCAGTGAGGGGGGGGGAAGGAGACAGTGTGCACAGGGCAGTGAGGGGGGGAAGGAGACAGTGTGCACAGGGCAGTGAGGGGGGGAAGGAGACAGTGTGCACAGGGCAGTGAGGGGGGGAAGGAGACAGTGTGCACAGGGCAGTGAGGGGGGGACAGTGTGTGTACAGGGCAGTGAGGGGGGGGGGGGGGACAGTGTGCACAGGGCAGTGGGGGGGGGGAAGGAGACAGTGTGCACAGGGCAGAGGGGGGGGGGCAGTGAGGGGGGGGGACAGTGTGCACAGGGCAGTGAGGGGGGGGGCAGTGTGCACAGGGCAGTGAGGGGGGGGGCATTGTGTACAGTGCAGTGGGGGGAAGGAGACCGTGTGCACAGGGCAGTGAGGGGGGGGGGGGGGAAGGAGACAGTGTGCACAGGGCAGTGAGGGGGGGGGAGAACAGTGTGTACAGGGCAGTGAGGGGGGGGGGGGGCGAAGGAGACCGTGTGCACAGGGCAGTGAGGGGGGAAGGAGACAGTGTGCACAGGGCAGTGAGGAGGGGACAGTGTGTGTACAGGGCAGTGGGGGGGGGGGGACAGTGTGCACAGGGCAGTTAGGGGGGCAAGGAGACAGTGTGCACAGGGCAGTGGGGTGGAACATTGTGTACAGTGCAGTGAGGGGGGGAAGGAGACAGTGTGCACTGGGCAGTGAGGGGGGGGGAGAACAGTGTGTACAGGGCAGTGAGGGGGGGGAAGGAGACAGTGTGCACAGGGCAGTGAGGGGGGGGAAGGAGACAGTGTGTACAGGGCAGTGAGGGGGGGGACAGTGTGCACAGGGCAGTGAGGGGGGAAGGAGACAGTGTGCACAGGGCAGTGAGGGGGGGGGACAGTGTGCACAGGGCAGTGAGGGGGGGGCATTGTGCACAGGGCAGTGAGGGGGGGGGCATTGTGTACAGTGCAGTGGGGGGGGAGGAGACAGTGTGCACAGGGCAGTGAGGGGGCGAAGGAGACAGTGTGCACAGGGCAGTGAGGGGAGGACAGTGTGCACAGGGCAGTGAGGGGAGGACAGTGTGCACAGGGCAGTGAGGGGGGAGAGACAGTGTGCACAGGGCAGTGAGGGGGGAGAGACAGTGTGCACAGGGCAGTGGGGTGAAGGAGACAGTGTGCACAGGGCAGTAAGGGGGGAGAGACAGTGTGCACAGGGCAGTGAGGGGGGAGAGACAGTGTGCACAGGGCAGTGAGGGGGGAAGGAGACTGTGCACAGGGCAGTGAGGGGGGGGAGGAGACAGTGTGCACAGGGCAGTGAGGAGGGGACAGTGTGTGTACAGGGCAGTGAGGGGGGGGGGACAGTGTGCACAGGGCAGTTAGGGGGGGGGGAAGGAGACAGTGTGCACAGGGTAGTGAGAGGGAGGAGACAGTGTGCACAGGGCAGTGAGGGGGGGGAGGAGACAATGTGCACAGTGCAGTGAGGGGGGAAGGAGACAGTGTGCACAGGGCAGTGGGGGGGGGGGAGGAGACAGTGTGCACAGTGCAGTGAGGGGGGGGAACATTGTGTACAGTGCAGTGGGGGGGGAGGAGACAGTGTGCACAGGGCAGTGAGGGGGGGACAGTGTGTACAGGGCAGTGAGGGGGGGAACATTGTGTACAGTGCAGTGGGGGGGGGGGAAGAGGAGACAGTGTGCACAGGGCAGTGAGGGGGGAAGGAGACAGTGTGCACAGGGCAGTGAGGGGGGGACAGTGTGCACAGGGCAGTGAGGGGGGAAGGAGACAGTGTGCACAAGGCAGTGAGGGGGGGAAGGAGACAGTGTGCACAGTGCAGTGGGGGGGGGAAGGAGACAATGTGCACAAGGCAGTGAGGGGGGGAAGGAGACAGTGTGCACAGTGCAGTGAGGGGGGGGAGGAGACAGTGTGCACAGGGCAGTGAGGGGGGGACAGTGTGCACAGGGCAGTGAGGGGGGAAGGAGACAGTGTGCACAAGGCAGTGAGGGGGGAAGGAGACAGTGTGCACAGGGCAGTGAGGGGGGGACAGTGTGCACAGGGCAGTGAGGGGGGTAGGAGACAGTGTGCACAGGGCAGTGGGGGGGAGGAGACAGTGTGCACGGGGCAGTGAGGAGGGGGCAGTGTGTACAGGGCAGTGAGGGGGGGGAACATTGTGTACAGTGCAGTGGGGGGGGGAGACAGTGTGCACAGGGCAGTGAGGGGGGGGGGGAAGGAGACAGTGTTCACAGGGCAGTGGGGTGGAGGAGACAGTGTGCACAGGGCAGTGAGGGGGGGGGGGAAGGAGACAGTGTGCACAGTGCAGTGAGGGGGGAGAGACAGTGTGCACAGGGGGGTGAGGGGGGAACAGTGCGCACAGGGCAGTGAGGGGGGGAGGAGACAGTGTGCACAGGGCAGTGAGGGGGGGGGGAAGGAGATAGTGTGCACAGGGCAGTGAGGGGTGGAACATTGTGTACAGTGCAGTGAGGGGGGGGGAAGGAGACAGTGTGCACTGGGCAGTGAGGGGGGGAGAACAGTGTGTACAGGGCAGTGAGGGGGGGGAAGGAGACAGTGTGTACAGGGCAGTGAGGGGGGGGAAGGAGACAGTGTGCACAGGGCAGTGAGGGGGGGGAAGGAGACAGTGTGCACAGGGCAATGAGGGGGGGGGGACAGTGTGCACAGGGCAGTGAGGGGGGGGAAGGGGACAGTGTGCACTGGGCAGTGAGGGGGGGGGACAGTGTGCACAGGGCAGTGAGGGGGGGGCATTGTGCACAGGGCAGTGAGGGGGGGGGGCATTGTGTACAGTGCAGTGGGGGGGAGGAGACAGTGTGCACAGGGCAGTGAGGGGGCGAAGGAGACAGTGTGCACAGGGCAGTGGGGTGAAGGAGACAGTGTGCACAGGGCAGTGAGGGGGGAGAGACAGTGTGCACAGGGCAGTGAGGGGGGAGAGACAGTGTGCACAGGGCAGTGAGGGGGGAGAGACAGTGTGCACAGGGCAGTGGGGGGGGAAGGAGACAGTGTGCACAGGGCAGTGGGGGGGGAAGGAGACAGTGTGCACAGGGCAGTGAGGAGGGGACAGTGTGTGTACAGGGCAGTGAGGGGGGGGGACAGTGTGCACAGGGCAGTTAGGGGGGCAAGGAGACAGTGTGCACAGGGCAGTGATAGGGGACAGTGTGCACAGTGCAGTGAGGGGGGGGACATTGTGTACAGTGCAGTGGGGGGGGGGGTAGGAGACAGTGTGCACAGGGCAGTGAGGGGGGGAACATTGTGTACAGTGCAGGGGGGGGGTGGAGACAATGTGCACAGGGCAGTGAGGGGGGGGAGGAGACAGTGTGCACAGGGTAGTGAGAGGGAGGAGACAGTGTGCACAGGGCAGTGAGGGGGGGGACAGTGTGCACAGTGCAGTGGGGGGGGAGGAGACAGTGTGCACAGGGCAGTGGGGGGGGGGGGAGGAGACAGTGTGCACAGTGCAGTGAGGGGGGGAACATTGTGTACAGTGCAGTGGGGGGGGAGGAGACAGTGTGCACAGGGCAGTGAGGGGGGGACAGTGTGTACAGGGCAGTGAGGGGGGGAACATTGTGTACAGTGCAGTGGGGGGGGGGGGGGTGGAGACAGTGTGCACAGGGCAGTGGGGGGGGGAAGAAGACAGTGTGCACAGTGCAGTGAGGAGGGGACAGTGTGCACAGGGCAGTGAGGGGGGGGATAGTGTGCACAGGGCAGTGAGGGGGGGAACATTGTGTACAGGGCAGTGAGGGGGGGAAGGAGACAGCGTGCACAGGGCAGTGAGGGGGGGAAGGAGACAGCGTGCACAGGGCAGTGAGGGGGGGGGGAGGAGACAGTGTGCACAGGGCAGTGAGGGGGGGGGGAGGAGACAGTGTGCACAGGGCAGTGAGGGGGGGGGAGGAGACAGTGTGCACAGGGCAGTGAGGGGGGGGGGGAGGAGACAGTGTGCACAGGGCAGTGAGGGGGGGGGACAGTGTGCACAGGGCAGTGAGGGGGGGGAAGGAGACAGTGTGCACAGGGCAGTGAGGGGGGGGGGCAGTGTGCACAGGGCAGTGAGGGGGGGGCAGTGTGCACAGGGCAGTGAGGGGGGGGGGAGGAGACAGTGTGCACAGGGCAGTGAGGGGGGGGGAAGGAGACAGTGTGCACTGGGCAGTGAGGGGGGGGACAGTGTGCACAGGGCAGTGAGGGGGGGGGGAGGAGACAGTGTGCACAGGGCAGTGAGGGGGGGGGACAGTGTGCACAGGGCAGTGAGGGGGGGGGAAGGAGACAGTGTGCACAGGGCAGTGAGGGGGGGGGAAGGAGACAGTGTGCACAGGGCAGTGAGGGGGGGGGGCAGTGTGCACAGGGCAGCGAGGGGGGGGGCAGTGTGCACAGGGCAGTGAGGGGGGGCATTGTGTACAGTGCAGTGGGGGGAAGGAGACCGTGTGCACAGGGCAGTGAGGGGGGGGGCGAAGGAGACAGTGTGCACAGGGCAGTGAGGGGGGGGGGGGAAGGAGACAGTGTGCACAGGGCAGTGAGGAGAGGACAGTGTGCACAGGGCAGTGAGGAGAGGACAGTGTGCACAGGGCAGTGAGGGGAGGACAGTGTGCACAGGGCAGTGAGGGGGGGAACATTGTGCTGTGCTTTGGGGGGAGAGGAGACAGTGTGCACAGGGCAGTGGGGTGGAGGAGACAGTGTGCACATGGCAGTGGGGTGGAGGAGACAGTGTGCACATGGCAGTGGGGTGGAGGAGACAGTGTGCACATGGCAGTGGGGTGGAGGAGACAGTGTGCACAGGGCAGTGGGGGGGGGAAGAAGACAGTGTGCACAGGGCAGTGAGGGGGGGAAGGAGACAGCGTGCACAGGGCAGTGAGGGGGGGGGAGGAGACAGTGTGCACAGGGCAGTGAGGGGGGGGGAGGAGACAGTGTGCACAGGGCAGTGAGGGGGGGGGGAGACAGTGTGCACAGGGCAGTGAGGGGGGGGGACAGTGTGCACAGGGCAGTGAGGGGGGGGGACAGTGTGCACAGGGCAGTGAGGGGGGGGGACAGTGTGCACAGGGCAGTGAGGGGGGGGGGGACAGTGTGCACAGGGCAGTGAGGGGGGGGCAGTGTGCACAGGGCAGTGAGGGGGGGGGGAAGGAGACAGTGTGCACAGGGCAGTGAGGGGGGGGAAGGAGACAGTGTGCACTGGGCAGTGAGGGGGGGGAAGGAGACAGTGTGCACAGGGCAGTGAGGGGGGGGGAGGAGACAGTGTGCACAGGGCAGTGAGGGGGGGCATTGTGTACAGTGCAGTGGGGGGAAGGAGACCGTGTGCACAGGGCAGTGAGGGGGGGGGGCGAAGGAGACAGTGTGCACAGGGCAGTGAGGGGGGAAGGAGACAGTGTGCACAGGGCAGTGACGGGGGGGGGACAGTGTGCACAGGGCAGTGAGGAGAGGACAGTGTGCACAGGGCAGTGAGGGGGGGAACATTGTGCTGTGCTTTGGGGGGAGAGGAGACAGTGTGCACAGGGCAGTGGGGTGGAGGAGACAGTGTGCACATGGCAGTGGGGTGGAGGAGACAGTGTGCACAGGGCAGTGAGGGGGGGACAGTGTGCACAGGGCAGTGAGGGGGGGTACATTGTGTATGGTGCAGTGGGGGGGGAAGGAGACAGTGTGCACAGGGCAGTGAGGGGGGGAACATTGTGAATAGTGCAGTGGGGGGGGAAGGAGACAGTGTGCACAGGGCAGTGGGGGGGAGGACAGTGTGCACCGGGTAGTGAGGGGGGGAACATTGTGTACAGTGCAGTGGGGGGGAGGAGACAGTGTGCACAGGGAAGTGAGCGGGGGGGAAGGAGACAGTGTGCACAGGGCAGTGAGGAGGGGACAGTGTGTACAGGCCAGTGAGGGGGGGAACATTGTGTACAGGCCAGTGAGGGGGGAGGAGACAGTGTGCACAGGGCAGTGAGGGGGGGAAGGAGACAGTGTGCACAGTGCAGTGAGGGGTGGAACATTGTGTACAGTGCAGTGGGGGGGAGGAGACAGTGTGCACAGGGCAGTGAGGGGGTGGGAGACAGTGTGTACAGTGCAGTGAAGGGGGAAGGAGACAGTGTGCACAGGGCAGTGAGGGGGGGAAGGAGACAGTGTGCACAGGGCAGTGAGGGGGGGGGGGAAGGAGACAGTGTGCACAGGGCAGTGAGGGGGTGGGAGACAGTGTGTACAGTGCAGTGAAGGGGGAAGGAGACAGTGTGCACAGGGCAGTGAGGGGGGGAAGGAGACAGTGTGCACAGGGCAGTGAGGGGGGGGGGAAGGAGACAGTGTGCACAGGGCAGTGAGGGGGGGAAGGAGACAGTGTGCACAGGGCAGTGAGGAGGGGACAGTGTGTGTACAGGGCAGTGAGGGGGGGGGGGACAGTGTGCACAGGGCAGTGGGGGGGGAAGGAGACAGTGTGCACAGGGCAGTGAGGGGGGGGGGGGACAGTGTGCACAGGGCAGTGAGGGGGGGGGGGGCAGTGTGCACAGGGCAGTGAGGGGGGGGGCATTGTGTACAGTGCAGTGGGGGGAAGGAGACCGTGTGCACAGGGCAGTGAGGGGGGAAGGAGACAGTGTGCACAGGGCAGTGAGGAGGGGACCGTGTGTGTACAGGGCAGTGGGGGGGGGGGGGACAGTGTGCACAGGGCAGTTAGGGGGGCAAGGAGACAGTGTGCACAGGGCAGTGGGGTGGGGAAGGAGACAGTGTGCACAGGGCAGTGGAGGGGGAAGGAGACAGTGTGCACAGGGCAGTGGGGTGGAGGAGACAGTGTGCACAGGGCAGTGAGGGGGGACAGTGTGCACAGTGCAGTGAGGGGGGGTACATTGTGTACAGTGCAGTGGGGGGAAGGAGACCGTGTGCACAGGGCAGTGAGGGGGGGGTGGGCGAAGGAGACAGTGTGCACAGGGCAGTGAGGGGGGAAGGAGACAGTGTGCACAGGGCAGTGAGGAGGGGACAGTGTGTGTACAGGGCAGTGGGGGGGGGGGGGACAGTGTGCACAGGGCAGTTAGGGGGGCAAGGAGACAGTGTGCACAGGGCAGTGGGGTGGGGAAGGAGACAGTGTGCACAGGGCAGTGGAGGGGGAAGGAGACAGTGTGCACAGTGCAGTGAGGGGGGGACAGTGTGCACAGGGCAGTGAGGGGAGGACAGTGTGCACAGGGCAGTGAGGGCGGTAACATTGTGTACTGTGCTTTGGGGGGAGAGGAGACAGTGTGCACAGGGCAGTGGGGTGGAGGAGACAGTGTGCACAGGGCAGTGAGGGGGGACAGTGTGCACAGTGCAGTGAGGGGGGGTACATTGTGTATGGTGCAGTGGGGGGGGAAGGAGACAGTGTGCACAGGGCAGTGAGGGGGGGAACATTGTGAATAGTGCAGTGGGGGGGGGGAAGGAGACAGTGTGCACAGGGCAGTGAGGGGGGGAAGGAGACAGTGTGCACAGGGCAGTGGGGGGGAGGACAGTGTGCACAGTGCAGTGAGGGGGGAAGGAGACAGTGTGCACCGGGCAGTGAGGAGGGGACAGTGTGTACATGGCAGTGAGGGGGGAGGACAGTGTGCACAGGGCAGTGAGGGGGGGAGGAGACAGTGTGCACTGGGCAGTGAGGGGGGGGGGGGAGACAGTGTGCACAGGGCAGTGAGGGGGGCAAGGAGACAGTGTGCACAGGGCAGTGAGGAGGGGACAGTGTGTACAGGCCAGTGAGGGGGGAGGAGACAGTGTGCACAGTGCAGTGAGGGGGGAGGAGACAGTGTGCACAGGGCAGTGAGGGGGGGGACAGTGTGCACAGTGCAGTGAGGGGTGGAACATTGTGTACAGTGCAGTGGGGGGGAGGAGACAGTGTGCACAGGGCAGTGAGGGGGTGGGAGACAGTGTGTACAGTGCAGTGAAGGGGGAAGGAGACAGTGTGCACAGGGCAGTGAGGGGGTGGGAGACAGTGTGTACAGTGCAGTGAAGGGGGAAGGAGACAGTGTGCACAGGGCAGTGAGGGGGGGGGGGAAGGAGACAGTGTGCACAGGGCAGTGAGGAGGGGACAGTGTGTGTACAGGGCAGTGAGGGGGGGGGGGGACAGTGTGCACAGGGCAGTTAGGGGGGCAAGGAGACAGTGTGCACAGGGCAGTGGGGGGGGAAGGAGACAGTGTGCACAGGGCAGTGGGGGGGGAGGAGACAATGTGCACAGTGCAGTGAGGGGGGGAACATTGTGTGTAGTGCAGTGGGGGGGGAAGGAGACAGTGTGCACAGGGCAGTGAGGGGGGGAACGTTGTGAATAGTGCAGTGGGGGGGGAAGGAGACAGTGTGCACAGTGCAGTGAGGAGAGGACAGTGTGCACAGGGCAGTGAGGGGAGGACAGTGTGCACAGGGCAGTGAGGGCGGTAACATTGTGTACTGTGCTTTGGGGGGAGAGGGGACAGTGTGCACAGTGCAGTGCGGTGGAGGAGACAGTGTGCACAGGGCAGTGAGGGGGGGACAGTGTGCACAGTGCAGTGAGGGGGGGTACATTGTGTATGGTGCAGTGGGGGGGGAAGGAGACAGTGTGCACAGGGCAGTGAGGGGGGGAACATTGTGAATAGTGCAGTGGGGGGGGAAGGAGACAGTGTGCACAGGGCAGTGGGTGGGAGGAGACAGTGTGCACAGGGCAGTGAGGGGGGGAAGGAGACAGTGTGCACAGGGCAGTGGGGGGGAGGACAGTGTGCACAGTGCAGTGAGGGGGGAAGGAGACAGTGTGCACCGGGCAGTGAGGAGGGGACAGTGTGTACATGGCAGTGAGGGGGGAGGACAGTGTGCACAGGGCAGTGAGGGGGGGAGGAGACAGTGTGCACAGGGCAGTGAGGGGGAGGAGACAGTGTGCACAGTGCAGTGAGGGGGGGAGGAGACAGTGTGCACAGGGCAGTGAGGGGGAGGAGACAGTGTGCACAGGGCAGTGAGGGGGGGGTGGGCGAAGGAGACAGTGTGCACAGGGCAGTGAGGGGGGAAGGAGACAGTGTGCACAGGGCAGTGAGGAGGGGACAGTGTGTGTACAGGGCAGTGGGGGGGGGGGGGGACAGTGTGCACAGGGCAGTTAGGGGGGCAAGGAGACAGTGTGCACAGGGCAGTGGGGTGGGGAAGGAGACAGTGTGCACAGGGCAGTGGAGGGGGAAGGAGACAGTGTGCACAGTGCAGTGAGGGGGGGACAGTGTGCACAGTGCAGTGAGGAGAGGACAGTGTGCACAGGGCAGTGAGGGGAGGACAGTGTGCACAGGGCAGTGAGGGCGGTAACATTGTGTACTGTGCTTTGGGGGGAGAGGAGACAGTGTGCACAGGGCAGTGGGGTGGAGGAGACAGTGTGCACAGGGCAGTGAGGGGGGACAGTGTGCACAGTGCAGTGAGGGGGGGTACATTGTGTATGGTGCAGTGGGGGGGGAAGGAGACAGTGTGCACAGGGCAGTGAGGGGGGGAACATTGTGAATAGTGCAGTGGGGGGGGGAAGGAGACAGTGTGCACAGGGCAGTGAGGGGGGGAAGGAGACAGTGTGCACAGGGCAGTGGGGGGGAGGACAGTGTGCACAGTGCAGTGAGGGGGGAAGGAGACAGTGTGCACCGGGCAGTGAGGAGGGGACAGTGTGTACATGGCAGTGAGGGGGGAGGACAGTGTGCACAGGGCAGTGAGGGGGGGAGGAGACAGTGTGCACTGGGCAGTGAGGGGGGGGGGGGGAGACAGTGTGCACAGGGCAGTGAGGGGGGCAAGGAGACAGTGTGCACAGGGCAGTGAGGAGGGGACAGTGTGTACAGGCCAGTGAGGGGGGAGGAGACAGTGTGCACAGTGCAGTGAGGGGGGAGGAGACAGTGTGCACAGGGCAGTGAGGGGGGGGACAGTGTGCACAGTGCAGTGAGGGGTGGAACATTGTGTACAGTGCAGTGGGGGGGAGGAGACAGTGTGCACAGGGCAGTGAGGGGGTGGGAGACAGTGTGTACAGTGCAGTGAAGGGGGAAGGAGACAGTGTGCACAGGGCAGTGAGGGGGGGGGGAAGGAGACAGTGTGCACAGGGCAGTGAGGAGGGGACAGTGTGTGTACAGGGCAGTGAGGGGGGGGGGGGGGACAGTGTGCACAGGGCAGTTAGGGGGGCAAGGAGACAGTGTGCACAGGGCAGTGGGGGGGGAAGGAGACAGTGTGCACAGGGCAGTGGAGGGGGAGGAGACAATGTGCACAGTGCAGTGAGGGGGGGAACATTGTGTGTAGTGCAGTGGGGGGGGAAGGAGACAGTGTGCACAGGGCAGTGAGGGGGGGAACGTTGTGAATAGTGCAGTGGGGGGGGAAGGAGACAGTGTGCACAGTGCAGTGAGGAGAGGACAGTGTGCACAGGGCAGTGAGGGGAGGACAGTGTGCACAGGGCAGTGAGGGCGGTAACATTGTGTACTGTGCTTTGGGGGGAGAGGGGACAGTGTGCACAGGGCAGTGGGGGGGGGACAGTGTGCACAGTGCAGTGAGGGGGGGTACATTGTGTATGGTGCAGTGGGGGGGGAAGGAGACAGTGTGCACAGGGCAGTGAGGGGGGGAACATTGTGAATAGTGCAGTGGGGGGGGAAGGAGACAGTGTGCACAGGGCAGTGGGTGGGAGGAGACAGTGTGCACAGGGCAGTGAGGGGGGGAAGGAGACAGTGTGCACAGGGCAGTGGGGGGGAGGACAGTGTGCACAGTGCAGTGAGGGGGGAAGGAGACAGTGTGCACCGGGCAGTGAGGAGGGGACAGTGTGTACATGGCAGTGAGGGGGGAGGACAGTGTGCACAGGGCAGTGAGGGGGGGAGGAGACAGTGTGCACAGGGCAGTGAGGGGGAGGAGACAGTGTGCACAGTGCAGTGAGGGGGGGAGGAGACAGTGTGCACAGGGCAGTGAGGGGGAGGAGACAGTGTGCACAGAGCAGTGAGCGGGGAAGGAGACAGTGTGCACAGAGCAGTGAGGGGGGAAGGAGACAGTGTGCACAGGGCAGTGAGGGGGGGGGACAGTGTGCACAGGGCAGTGAGGGGGGGGACAGTGTGCACAGTGCAGTGGGGGGGGAAGGAGACAGTGTGCACCGGGCAGTGGGGTGGGGGGGGGGAAGGAGACAGTGTGCACAGGGCAGTGATAGGGGACAGTGTGTGTACAGGGCAGTGAGGGGGTGGGAGACAGTGTGTACAGTGCAGTGAGGGGGGAAGGAGACAGTGTGCACAGGGTAGTGGGGGGGGAACATTGTGTACAGTGCAGTGGGGGGGGGAGACAGTGTGCACAGGGCAGTGAGGGGGACAGTGTGCACAGTGCAGTGAGGGGGGAAGGAGACAGTGTGCACAGGGCAGTGGGGGGGGGGGGGGGGGGGAAGGAGACTGTGCACTGGGCAGTGAGGAGGGGACAGTGTGTACAGGGCAGTGAGGGGGGGAACATTGTGTACAGGGCAGTGAGGGGGGGGGAACATTGTGTACAGTACAGTGGGGGGAAGCAGACAATGTGCACAGGGCAGTGAGGGGGTGTGGGGCAGTGAGGGGGTGTGAGACAGTGTGTACAGTGCAGTGGGGGGGGGGGAAGGAGACAGTGTGCACAGGGCAGTGAGGGGGGGACAATGTGCACAGTGCAGTGGGGGGGGACATTGTGTACAGTGCAGTGGGGGGGGAAGAGACAGTGTGCACAGGGCAGTGAGGGGGGGGAAGGAGACAATGTGCACAGGGCAGTGAGGGGGGGGACAATGTGCACAGGGCAGTGAGGGGGGGGACAATGTGCACAGGGCAGTGGAAGGGGGAAGGAGACAGTGTGCACTGGGCAGTTAGGAGGGGACAGTGTGCACAGGGCAGTGGGGGGGGGGGAGGAGACAGTGTGCACAGGGCAGTGAGGGGGAGGAGACAGTGTGCACAGGGCAGTGAGGGGGGGAACATTGTGTACAGTGCAGTGGGGGGGGGAGGAGACAGTGTGCACTGGGCAGTGAGGAGGGGGCAGTGTGTACAGGGCAGTGAGGGGGGGAACATTGTGTACAGGGCAGTGGGGGGGAGGAGACAGTGTGCACAAGGAAGTGAGCGGGGGAAGGAGACAGTGTGCACAGGGCAGTGAGGGGGGGGAAGGAGACAATGTGCACAGTGCAGTGAGGGGGGGGACAATGTGTACAGTGCAGTGGGGGGGGGAGGAGACAGTGTGCACTGGGCAGTGAGGAGGGGGCAGTGTGCACAGGGCAGTGAGGGGGGGAAGGAGACAGTGTGCACAGGGCAGTGAGGGGGGGAAGGAGACAGTGTGTACAGGGCAGTGAGGAGGGGACAGTGTGTGTACAGGGCAGTGGGGGGGCGAACAGTGCGCACAGGGCAGTGAGGGGGGGACATTGTGCACAGTGCAGTGAGAGGGGAAGGAGACAGTGTGCACTGGGCAGTGGGGGGGGGGGAGACAGTGTGCACCGGGCAGTGAGGAGGGGACAGTGTGTACAGGGCAGTGAGGAGGGGAGGAGACAGTGTGCACAGGGCAGTGTGGGGGGGGGAACAGTGTGCACAGTGCAGTGAGGGGTGGAACATTGTGTACTGTGCTTTGGGGGAGAGGAGACAGTGTGTACAGGGCAGGGAAGGGGAGGAGACAGTGTGCACAGGGCAGTGAGGGGGGAACAGTGCGCACAGGGCAATGAGGGGGGGGGAAGGAGACAGTGTGCACAGGGCAGTGTGGGGGGGGGGAACAGTGTGCACAGTGCAGTGAGGGGTGGAACATTGTGTACAGTGCAGTGGGGGGGGAGGAGACAGTGTGTACAGTGCAGTGGGGGGGAGGAGACAGTGTGCACAGGGCAGTGAGGGGGGGGGAAGGAGACAGTGTGCACAGGGCAGTGATAGGGGACAGTGTGCACAGTGCAGTGGGGGGCGGGGAGGAGACAGTGTGCACAGGGCAGTGGTGGGGGGGGGAAGGAGACAGTGTGCACAGGGCAGTGAGGGGGGGACAGTGTGCACAGGGCAGTGAGGGGGGGACAGTGTGTACAGTGCAGTGAGGGGGGAGGAGACAGTGTGCACAGGGCAGTGAGGGGGGGGGAAGGAGACAGTGTGCACAGGGCAGTGATAGGGGACAGTGTGCACAGGGCAGTGAGGGGGGCAAGGAGAAAGTGTGCACAGGGCAGTGGGGGGGGGGAGGAGACAGTGTGCACAGGGCAGTGGGGGGGAGGAGACAATGTGCACAGTGCAGTGGGGGGGGGACATTGTGTACAGTGCAGTGGGGGGGGAAGAGACAGTGTGCACAGGGCAGTGAGGGGGGGGAAGGAGACAATGTGCACAGGGCAGTGAGGGGGGGGACAATGTGCACAGGGCAGTGAGGGGGGGGACATTGTGTACAGTGCAGTGGGGGGGGGAAGAGACAGTGTGCACAGGGCAGTGGGGGGGGGGGAGGAGACAGTGTGCACAGGGCAGTGAGGGGGAGGAGACAGTGTGCACAGGGCAGTGAGGGGGGGAACATTGTGTACAGTGCAGTGGGGGGGGGGAGGAGACAGTGTGCACTGGGCAGTGAGGAGGGGGCAGTGTGTACAGGGCAGTGAGGGGGGGAACATTGTGTACAGGGCAGTGGGGGGGAGGAGACAGTGTGCACAAGGAAGTGAGCGGGGGAAGGAGACAGTGTGCACAGGGCAGTGAGGGGGGGGAAGGAGACAATGTGCACAGTGCAGTGAGGGGGGGGACAATGTGTACAGTGCAGTGGGGGGGGGAGGAGACAGTGTGCACTGGGCAGTGAGGAGGGGGCAGTGTGCACAGGGCAGTGAGGGGGGGAAGGAGACAGTGTGCACAGGGCAGTGAGGGGGGGAAGGAGACAGTGTGCACAGGGCAGTGAGGAGGGGACAGTGTGTGTACAGGGCAGTGGGGGGGCGAACAGTGCGCACAGGGCAGTGAGGGGGGGACATTGTGCACAGTGCAGTGAGAGGGGAAGGAGACAGTGTGCACTGGGCAGTGAGGGGGGGGGAGACAGTGTGCACCGGGCAGTGAGGAGGGGACAGTGTGTACAGGCCAGTGAGGGGGAGGAGACAGTGTGCACAGGGCAGTGAGGAGGGGAGGAGACAGTGTGCACAGGGCAGTGTGGGGGGGGGAACAGTGTGCACAGTGCAGTGAGGGGTGGAACATTGTGTACTGTGCTTTGGGGGAGAGGAGACAGTGTGTACAGGGCAGGGAAGGGGAGGAGACAGTGTGCACAGGGCAGTGAGGGGGGAACAGTGCGCACAGGGCAATGAGGGGGGGGGAAGGAGACAGTGTGCACAGGGCAGTGTGGGGGGGGGAACAGTGTGCACAGTGCAGTGAGGGGTGGAACATTGTGTACAGTGCAGTGGGGGGGGAGGAGACAGTGTGTACAGTGCAGTGGGGGGGAGGAGACAGTGTGCACAGGGCAGTGAGGGGGGGGGAAGGAGACAGTGTGCACAGGGCAGTGATAGGGGACAGTGTGCACAGTGCAGTGGGGGGGCGGGGAGGAGACAGTGTGCACAGGGCAGTGGTGGGGGGGGGAAGGAGACAGTGTGCACAGGGCAGTGAGGGGGGGACAGTGTGTACAGTGCAGTGAGGGGGGAGGAGACAGTGTGCACAGGGCAGTGAGGGTGGGGGAAGGAGACAGTGTGCACAGGGCAGTGATAGGGGACAGTGTGCACAGGGCAGTGAGGGGGGAAGGAAACAGTGTGCACAGGGCAGTGAGGGGGGCAAGGAGAAAGTGTGCACAGGGCAGTGGGGGGGGGGGAGGAGACAGTGTGCACAGGGCAGTGGGGGGGAGGAGACAATGTGCACAGGGCAGTGGGGGGGGGAAGGAGACAGTGTGCACAGGGCAGTGGGGGGTGGGAGGAGACAGTGTGCACAGGGCAGTGAGGGGGGGAAGGAGACAGTGTGCACAGGGCAATGAGGGGGGGGACAGTGTGAACAGGGCAGTGAGGGGGGGGAAGGAGACAGTGTGCACAGGGCAGTGAGGGGGGGAAGGAGACAGTGTGCACAGGGCAGTGAGGGGGGGGAAGGAGACAGTGTGCACAGGGCAGTGAGGGGGGGAAGGAGACAGTGTGCACAGGGCAATGAGGGGGGGGACAGTGTGAACAGGGCAGTGAGGGGGGGGAAGGAGACAGTGTGCACAGGGCAGTGAGGGGGGGAAGGAGACAGTGTGCACAGGGCAGTGAGGGGGGGGAGGAGACAGTGTGCATAGGGCAGAGAGGGGAGGAAGGAGACAGTGTGCACAGTGCAGTGAGGGGGGGGACAGTGTGTACAGTGCAGTGAGGGGGGGGAGGAGACTGTGCACAGGGCAGTGAGGGGTGGTGTGGGAGAGATGGAGACAGCGTACTGAGGAGAGGGACTTGGCTGTGTCCTGGGCCGGTACCAGTTCTTGAGGCCACTGTAGATCAGGGAGGTGCTTGCGGAGAAAGTCCATGCCTTCTCTCTCACTCCACCCCTGGTGCAGGCTCACCGCAGCCCAGGCTCCAGGCACTGGAGATTATTCCATTGTCTTTGCTGGCTCCGAGTGGAGTGAGCTGATACCTGCACCACCCTGAGAGGGTGAGGAGACCATGCTCATGAGATTATGGGTCACACTCTCTCCTTGCCACCCATCCATCCACCACGTGGAAAGGTTGAGGAAGTTTACTTATTGCGGATAGGGACAAAACAGTGAGCCTTGTTGTCAGTGAAGGTCACTTGACTTACTTGATCAGATTAAAACATTGAATTGCATTCATGTTAAATATCTACAGATTGACACACATGCTATTTCCCTGTAGCTCACTGGTGTGTGTTTCATTACATCAAGCAGTTGGAATTTATTACTGCAATGTTGTAGATTGGGAATTGCATTTTGAATCCAAGTTTGAGAGAAGACACCACGCAACGTGAAGATATGTCCTGAGTTCAAACCGAAACAGATATTGCTAAAAGAAACTCGGCAGGTCTGGCAATATCTCTGAAGAGAGGTCTGAAGGAGGATCACTGGACCAGAAATATTTACTGCTTCTCTCTCCAGAGATGTTGCCAGACCTGCGGTTTCTCCAGCAATTTTTATTTTTGATTCAGATTTCAATAGCCTCAATAAAATCTTGAAAATAGATCCAGAAAATTGTTTTGATCCTTGATTTTGACCCAGTGACACTGAAGGAACGGCAATATATTTCCAAGTCAGGAATGTGAGTGGCTCAGAGGGGAACTTGCAAAGGGTGGTGTTCCCAGGTATCTGCTGCCCTTCTCCTTCCAGAAGGAAGTGGTCATGGGTTTGAAAGGTGCTGACTAAGGAGCTTAGTGAATTGTTGTAGTGCACGTTGTACACTGTAGGTATGCTGCCTTTGTGCATTGGTGGTGGAGGGGGTAAATGTCAAACATAGTGGTTGGGGAGACTATGAAATAGATATAAAGCCTGACTGCAGAGGCCCCAATCTACATCCAGGAATAGACAGACACCAAGGAATTACTTAGACCACATTCCTGATGAAGGGATTATGCTCGAAACGTCAATTCTCCTGCTCCTCAGACACTGCCTGATTGGCTGTGCTTTTCCAGCACCACACTCTTGGACTAAAGAGTGAGGACAAATATCCAGGAAACAAAAACAGTCTTACAGAAACTTAAGGAGGTAAAATGTGACAAATCCCCAGGACTTGATAGTCAACAGCATGAGATGCTCAAAAGAAATTGCTGCAGAGATATCAATACAATGATTATTGTCTTGAAATCTTTAATGCATTCTAGAATGGAGTCAGCAAACAGACACAAAAATGTAACAATGCTCAAGGAGAGAGAGAGAGACTAAAGAGAGAAAAAGAGAGGAGACACAGAAAAGAGAGGGGAAAAAAGTGAAGAGAGAAAAAGAGGAAAAAAAGGGAGGAGAGAGAAGAAAGAGAGAAAAAAAGGCAAGACAAAGAAAAACAGGGAACTACATGTCAGTTAGCCTTATGTCAGTGGTCAGGAAATTGGGAGAAGTTAAGGATGTTTTAAAGATGCAGGTACAAATTGAAAGCCTGATTAGAATAAATCAATACAGCTTTGCAAAGGGAAATCCTATTTGATAAATCTGGGGATTTTAGAGCATGTAACTACCGAAGTAGATAAAGGGAAACGAGCAGGTGCAGTTGACCTGGATGTTCGAAAGGCTACCCAAGATAAAGGGTTCATGGAGTTGGGTTATATATTAGTGAGGATTTGCTAACTAATGGAGAACAGAATGAGTACAAAGGGGCAGGCTGTGACGATTCGAGGTCTGTAAGGGTCAGGGCTAGGGCCTCAGCTGTTTACAATCTACATTAATGATTTTGACAAAGAGGCACAGTAACATATTTAGGCTTTCTGAATATACAAAGCTCTGAGGAGGACACAGAGGCCGGAAATCAATATAGACAATTGATATAGGTCACAAAATGGACAATGGCATCTAATGTTGGGAAGTGAAAAATTATTGATTTTGGGAGTAAGAACAGAAAAATACGTTTAAATTTTAAAGGTATGAAACTGATAAAAGCTGATATTCAGAGGGATTTGAATGGACCTCAGCTACAAATGGTGCTGAGCGCTGATGTTTGCAAAATGTACTGATGAAGCAGCTGAAGATGGTTGGGCCAAGGGGCGACACGGTGGCTCAGTGGTTAGCACTGCTGCCTCATAGCACCAGGGACCCCGGTTCAATTCCAGCCTCGGGTGGAGTTTGCACATTCTCCCTGTGTCTGCGTGGGTTTCCTCTAGGTGCTCCGGTTTCCTCCCACAGTCGAAAGATGTGCAGGTTAGGTGAATTGGCCATGCTAAATTGTCTCATAGTGTGAGCTGCATTAGTCAGAGGGAAATGGATCTGGGTGGGTTGCTCTTCAGGGGGTCGGTGTGGACTTGTTGGGCCGAAGGGCCTGTTTCCATACTGTCGGGAATCTAATCAAAAAAGGATATTACTCTGAGGGACTCCTACAGAGATGTCCTGGAGCTGAGATAACTGACCTCCAGCAACTAAACTATCTTCCTATCCGCCAGGTATGACTCCAACCAGCAGAGCGTTTACCCCCTGATTTTAGTTTGTCACTCTTCCTCAAGGATGGCTTTGGTGGCCAGAACTGGACACAATCTTCCAGCTGAGGCCTGGCCAGTACATTCAAAGTAGGAGTGAAGCAGTGGGAGTGGGTAGACAATATATTTTATTACTCGCAGCAATGAGTAACAAATTCAAACTGAAAGGGTTCCAAACGCAGAGTGCTTTGATCCTCGTGAAGGTCTGAGAGACACCCGACTGGATACAGCTGATGTGGAGAAAGTCAGGGCAGAACCTGACCCTTTGACACTTACACCTCCGAGGATCTAGAAATGCCCAAAGACAGTCTGCCCTCAGCAACCAAAGGGCAGTTACTGAAAGCAGAAACTCTTTGGAGGATGAACAGAATATCAGACAACAACTATAGAGAATTCCATTAGAAGACGGGATCCTCACAACTGGCATTCAGACAATATTCAGAACACAACAAGCATTCAGCTGTTACTGATCAAAAATTAATATAAGCTAACCTGTCAAATTACACTGTGGATAATTCAGTTCCAAAAGACCCAAAATGGTCCCAGGAACATAAGCTTTCATCCTGCAGACGGTGAGACGCTTTAACGTAGACAGGGAATGTTTACAATTATCAGCAATGCTCAATCTAACAAAACAGATAAAGTTTCATTTATACAAAAATAGATTTCTGTAGACATTTTTCTTTTTTTGGATTTTCTGGAAGAGTTTTTGTAGTGTCAACACAGACCAATCACCATCATTTCACAAAACACATTCAGCACACAGATCGGCAGTGGCCTGTTGGATGGCTCCATTCACTGGGACAAAACAACAGGAGGAAGGGCTGACCGAGGGCAGGGCAGGAGACAGAGGGCAGGGGAGTCAGGGTGCACAGGTGAGGGGGGGAGGACAGAATGTAAAGGATGCCTGTGTTGTGTCAGTACTTAGTCACACTGACTCCACACCATCCTCTTGCTGTGTCACCATGTGTCGAGTGTTTGGGTAAGAAGGTTACCATTCAAAGAATAATTTTCTGTGCTTACCAACTGTTAGCAAATGTAATTTCTAATTTTCCTTTTTTGTACAAAATTGCTGTACATAAAATATTCAAATTTCAGATTAAAAATTAGGTCTCGAAGAAAAACAACTGAATGAGTCGGGCAGGGGTCTACCGGTGTAAGAACGGGAAGGTAACAGCTCAGTAGAAACGTGGGTGAGGGGAGGGGGCCGGGTAGGGAGGGGAAAGGGGGCCAGGTAGGGAGAGGAGAGGGGGCCGGGTATGGAGGGGGCAGGGGGAGAGGGCCGGGTACAGAAGGGCAGGGGGTAGAGGGCCGGGTACAGACGGGCAGGGGGCCGGGTACCGAGGGGGGAGGGGGCCAGGTGCCAGGTACGGAGGGGGGAGGGGGCCAGGTACAGAGGGGGGAAGGGGGAGGGGGCCGGGTACGGAGGGGGCAGGGGGCTGGGTACGGAGGGGGCAGGGGGCTGGGTACGGAGGGGGGAGGGGGCCGGGAGCCGGGTACGGAGGGGGGAGGGGGGAGGGGGCCGGGTACAGAAGGGGGAGGGGGCCGGGTACGGAGGGGGCCAGATACGGAGGGGGGGGAGGGGGCAGGGGGTCGGGTAGGGAGAGGGGAGGGGGCCAGGTGTGGAGGGGGGTGGGGGCCGAGTAGGGAGGGGGCCGGGTAGGGAAGGGGGAGGGGACCGGGTACGGAGGGGGCAGGGGGCCGGGTACGGAGGGGGGAGGGGGTCAGGAAGGGAGATGGGAGGGGGCTGGGTAGGGAGGGGGGAGGGTAGGGAGGGGGGTTTGGGCGGGGTACAGAGTGGGGAGGGGGCTGGGTATATCCTGACAGATAGTGAGATTTAAACTCAAGTGATCCAAGTCTTTAAAGAACCGACATCAGGGTCACACAGAGTAAATATGTCAGAGGGAATGCTCCCTGTGTAATGATGAAATCCTCAGACTGTGAAACCAATGGCTGGGGATTGGAAAATACAGGGAGACAGGAGCAGCTTTGTAAAGGGCATCCAGTTAAAGGAGGTGTGATAGTGCTGAAAGATTGCACACATCATGATACCACATTGACCTTTGGTCATGTGTTGGTGCACATCAAAGACGTGTGTTCTGAGATGAAACGTAAGGATAGCTATCAGCTGAAGGGGAGAGAGGGAATCACAGAAGGTAACAGCAAAGGAGGAAAGACACACCTCAGGCAGTTTTTACAGCTGCTGACAAGAGGAAGGGTTGTCTGGTTACCTGAGTAACACAAAACTGAGCATATACCTCACACTGACTGGACAGTGGAGCCGTTACCACAACATCATCTTAAAGTTGTGAATAAGACAAGCCAACCCAAGGTGCAGGTTAAACCAGTACCGTCTTTCCCCACATTTCCTCATGTGCAGGGCTGCTGGGAAAGTACGGGAATTTCAGAGCTCTCCTTTGAATCAGTGCGAGCTGTATTCCAGAAGTTTCAGAAACTGGAGCATGGCGGGGGTGGGGGTATGAGAGCTCAGGGAGACTGTTAGTGTACAGGGTGGGAGGGCTTAATTTGTTAGTGTGTTTGAGGGGATCAGCAGCAATCAGGCCAGGCATAAACTAAACTTCTCAGCTTCCAGACCAAAACCTGCCTTCTGGCATCTCAGCATCATGACCCAAATTTACTGATCACCGGTTATTAATGAAAGCATTCATCAGCAGCAAACAATCTTCAGGAGTTGAGCTTTGTACACATCCAATCCTGAGCTGAGAGGAAGGGACAGCAAGACACACAAACAGCGGGAGGAGAGGGAAGGGGGAATGTGACCAGGCAGGAGTCAGCATCTCTCCAACTGCGGCAGTGCTGGCATGACCAATACAAAGTCGAGTGATATAAAGAAGTGCAATTAGCTGCCACTCCTGCCGAGGTTTCAATAAAATCAAACCTCTTATTGCTAGGAAACATATAAAAGAACGATGAACAAATACTGGACGTACTGCATTAAAAATCGATTTGGTAGACCAGGTGTGAGAGTTACAGTCATGAATGTGAAAGACAAGTCTCTCTGGTTCTCTGAGGAGTTGCATCAGTGCCCACCTTGAGGGAGTTCAGTCAGCTGCAACACAATCAGCAAGTGGCACAATACAACAGGAAGCCAAGTCCCTTCTTGTTTCACACACAGTACCTGCCAGAGGAAGTTTTAGATCAGGAAGAGAGACTGTCTGAAAGTTTCTGTTTTGCAGAGTCCAAACCTCCAGCGTTGACGAATTCAGATGGACAGGACAAACCCGTCACCATTAACCACACACATACAAACCAAGTAGAGGAGATGGGAGCGAGAGTGAAGCAGCCTTGAGCACTCTCAAGGTGAGTGATTCTCACATACACTTATGCAAAGACACCTCAACCTATCTTAAGGTGTGATACATCACAGAACCCAGTGACAGAGTAGATATAAACAGGACAGAAAGGTATTCCGTTGTCATCTGATCACAACAAAGTTAATAATTATTGGGCTTTGAGGAGATGCTGTAAATGTAGAGAGGAGGCCGATGATCTTCAGATCAGCTCCAAGAAATGGATGGCAGTCTGTGCTGGGGAGCGATCTTTTCCACAGCTACTGCAGAGTTAGGTGATTTGATGAGGAGCTTCCAGCATCTCCATGAGGAAAGTGTCAATTGGGGTGTCCCCAATCAGCTTGAAGAAGAACAGATGTTCGAGACACTTCAGTCCAATAGAGCGAAGGGCTGGCAGGCGGAGGAGGAGCTTAGCAAACCTGCATGAGAACGGGGGGAGAGTGTCCCAGTGAACACCATCACATCATCCAACAAAAACATCACAGACACAGCCTGACAGTCACACACAGGACTAGCAGCATCCAATGCTGCTTGGGGAGAACTTATACCAGGAATCAGGTGGGAGCTGTACCAGAGTGAGAGTCAGTGTGTGGGAGTGTACCCCAGTGAGAGTCAGTGTGTGGGAGTGTACCCCAGTGAGAGTCAGTGTGTGTGGGACTGTACCCCAGTGAGAGTCAGTGTGTGTGGGAGCTGTACCCCAGTGAGAGTCAGTGTGTGTGGGAGCTGTACCCCAGTGAGAGTCAGTGTGTGTGTGTGTGGGAGCCGTACCCCAGTGAGAGTCAGAGTGTGTGGGAGCTGTACCCCAGTGAGAGTCATTGTGTGTGGGACTGTACCCCAGTGAGAGTCAGTGTGTGTGGGAGCTGTACCCCAGTGAGAGTCAGTGTGTGTGGGAGCTGTACCCCAGTGAGAGTCAGTGTGTGTGGGAGCTGTACCCCAGTGAGAGTCAGTGTGTGTGGGAGCTGTACCCCAGTGAGAGTCAGTGTGTGTGTGGGAACCGTACCCCAGTGACAGTCAGTGTGTGTGGGTCTGTACCCCAGTGAGAGTCAGTGTGTGTGGGAGCTATACCCCTGGGAGAGTCAGCGTGTGTGGGAGCCGTACCCCAGTGAGAGTCAGTGTTTGTGGGAGCTATACCCCAGGGAGAGTCAGTGTGTGTGGGAGTGTACCCCAGTGAGAGTCAGTGTGTGTGGGAGCTGTACCCCAGTGAGAGTCAGTGTTTGTGGGAGCTATACCCCAGTGAGAGTCGGTGTGTGTGGGAGTGTACCCCAGTGAGAGTCAGTGTGTGTGGGAGCTGTACCCCAGTGAGAGTCAGTGTGTGTGGGACTGTAACCCCAAGAATTGATAACCAAACTGAATATAAAATTGTGGCAATGATGCAACCACATAATTCCTACACAATCTACTTGAGTTTTCCTGATGTGTTCTTTGTGATGTGTGTCTCTGGCTGGCTCAGCATTTACTGTCATCCCCAAATGCCCAGAGGACAGCTAAGAATCAACCTCATTGCTGTGGGTCTGGAATCACATGACGATTCCCACACTAGGTAAGGTTGGCAGACTTTCCTAAATGAGGTTACTAAACCTAATGGAGTTGTTATAACACAAGTGGATAATGTGGTAAAGAGGGCACTTGGCATGCCTGCTTCATCAGCTCGGATCTCGTGTATAAAAACTGCAAAGTCATTCTGCAGTTGTATAGAACTTCAGTTAGTCCCCATTTGAAATAATGTATACCGTTCTGTCACCACCTGACCAGATGGTTGTGGAGGCTCTGAGAGCATAGAAACAGTTTACCATGATGTTGCCCTGGGTTGGAGGGTATTAACCACAAGGAGAGATTGGACAAGCTTGGTTTGAGGGTGGATGAGGGGTGACCTGATATCAGTTTACTAAATTATAACAGGCACCGATAGATTGGATAGTCAGGGTCTTTCTCCCAAGGTAGAAATGCCAATGACTTGGGGATCTAGGCTTAAGATTAAAGGGGCGAAGTTTAAACGAGGTGTGAGAGACCGTTTTTTATTCCACGCAGTGGACGGTAAGTGCCTGGAATGTGCTGCCAGAGGTGGTGGTGGAGGGCAATGCAATAGCAATCTTGACAGATACATAAATAGGTAGAGAAAAGAGGGATATGGACTGTGGAGAAGCAAAAGCTGTTTAGTTTTAGGAAGATGTCATGTGTAGGTGCAGTCTTGGTGGTCCTCAGGACCTGTTTCTATGCTGTCCTGTTCTGTGACATTTACAAGTGGTCACATGTCAGTATTATATCTCCATCCCCCTCCTCCCCCCCCCCCACCCCTCCTTTTTATTGCAGATTTTTGCTGAGTTCAAACATCACAATTTGCCCTCGTGGGTTTCAATCTCATGTCCCCAGAACAGTAACCTGGGTCTCTGGATGACCAGTGCAGTAAGATTACCAAGAGGCCACTGTCTCCCCTTGAGCCAGCTCTCTGCCTACAATGGCCTGAGTGTTGTTCTCTGGGCACTGACCTGCCAGGTTGCTCTGGGTATTTCTGTTTGCAGTATCCTTCCAGAGAGGCGTACACTTTCTCACGGAGAGCCTCCACCTCCCCGGGATTGGACAGGCCTTTTGCATCTATATGGAACAGAGAATTGCACACGATGTTAACTGTTTACTCCCTCATTGCTGCACTGTAAATGTTGGAGAACGAAAGATGTAGTTCCATCTCCTCCAAAGTCCTGTGAGGTCAGTAGATCTCAAAGTACTGAGAGCACTCAGTTCAAACTGTAGCTGCTTGTAGACCCTTTAGCCAGTTAAAATCCTGCCAGGTAAATTCATATCACTGTGTGACATTATTAACTATAATAAAACTGAATGATATCAACTCATTCAAGGGAAATCTGGTAGAAGTAACCCAAGGTTTCAAAGTGGGGACAACTTTCAAACATATTCAAGGTTAATTCCTGATTTAGTGAGAAAGGGAAGTAACACTGATTAAACTATGAGACAAATCAGTAAATTAATTTAAAAAAGTACAACTGGAAAATAGTGACAACAATTGGCTTTAGTAACAATGTTAAGGGTTTGTGACATCTTGAACCGTTGCAGTCAGACTCACAATGTCATTGAAATAACTCCAGAGGTCAGTATCCTGTCACCAAGTCACCCTTCACTGACACGTGAACAGTCCTTGCCTCGAGTCCTGTCTTATACAGAGTCAGACAGCAGATTGTCAGTGTCTCTAACACTCACCCTCTACATCAGCCAGAGTTCAACAGCCCCAGTCAAGGAACTCATTCTATAGTCCAGCTGCTGACCTTGGAACATGAGGGAGGGAGTTCTTGCATTTTGACCCTGTGACACCAAAGGAACAGCAATACTTTTCCAAGCCTATTTGTGTTTTGAATTCCACATTTCCATCATTCATGCTTGTGACTTGTAGATGGTGAACAGACTTTAGGAAGTCAGGAAGTGTGTTACTCATCACAGGATTCTCAGCCAACTCTGCTCTTGCAACTACAGTACCATGATAGGAAATACAGCAACCAATTTGTACATGGCACAATCCTACAGTGGGCAACGTGATACTGACCAGATCATCCATTTCAATTAATGTTCTTTAAGTGGATAATATGCCAGGGATCAGTCCCCTGTTCTACCTTAAAACTGTGCTCTGTGATTGCACAGATCCCCCTGAGGAAACAGCTAGGGACTAGATATCTGCCTCATTGGGGAGGGTGATCATTTCCTGAGAGTGAGAGGGTTCAGCATTGTGAGGTTTAACAACAGGTGCACAGACAAGCTCCCACGGACAGGGGAAATGACACTGGGTTGGAAATAAGCAATGATGTACCCTGCATACCTGGATTAAAGAGAACAATTGCTCGCAAACAGCCCAGCTCCGTCTTGTCCATCTGCATATCGCGCATTTTAGACACAAGTTCTGTCAGAACTCTGGAAAAGATTAAATGATTCAGAATAAAACAGGTCTTGGAATTCCTAGGATTACTTTAAATAACAATCTAACCTGATTATCCTAAATTCACATTCAAACCAATATTCACAGCTTCCTAACATCAGGTTCAACACTGCTGTTCTCCCGACTCCCCCAACCTGCCCTCCACCCAGCTCAAGTTCACACCACATTCAGATCCAGATCCAGATGCAGTGGATCATTTTAAAACCCCATTTAGCCACAGCCACCTTGCAGGGTGGTCCCTGTTCTTCCAGGGCTGTTTGTAGCACCTTCCCCACCCAAACCCACCCCCCTCCCCCACCCAAACCCACCCCCCTCCCCCACCCAAACCCACCCCCCTCCCCCACTTCCATTAGTCAGGGACCAAAGGAGCTGACCTGTCGAAGATGGCTCCCACCCCAGCGCTGTGTGCACTGTTCCTGTGCACATGGAGACCGGTTGCCAACAGAATGCCATCTTTTACAGTGATGGAACGGTGAGAGAACGAAGCAATCAGCAGTTCATTCCAACCTAAGACACAAACACACGTGCATCAGTGAGACAGAAGCCAGACTCAATATACAAGCAGGCCACTCCACCCTCTGAACCTGCTCAATAAAATCCCAGTTGATTGACTTTAATCTCACTCTACATTCCTGCATACCCTCAATAATCTTTTATCCCCATGGCCATCAAGAATCTATTGATCTCTGCCTGAAAAATAATTGAAGATTCTGCATCCACTGCCTTTTGAGAAAGGGAATTCCAAAGACACATCCCTCCGAGAGGAAGATGTTTCCTCATCGTTGTTTTGAGTGGGTGCCATTTCAGTTTGAGACTATGGCCCTTAGTTCGAGATTCCCTAACAAGAGGAAGCATCCTTTTGACATGTCCCTGCTCGAGTGCCCTTGAAGAAGCAGCAGGTAAAAGCTGTCCTTTGCTGCCTGCCCATGTCAACGGTGACAACTCTCACTCAGGAGGAGGACTACACTTCCTGTAGTAACACAGTCAGCCAGTTGGATCTCAAGATTTGAATTCTCTGATTGATTGGACTATATTAATAACCACAAGTAGGGAGTCCTGGCTGACATATTAAAAAGGGGAGTGTCAGAGATACTGACACTCTGAAGAGGCAGTACCAGAGTCAAAAACAGTTGATGTGTAAATAAAGAGCAACTTGGTGATGGAATACCAGAATGTCCAATTTTAAACATTGTGATGAGGCCAAAGGAACCTCACAGAGAGTGCATCAACAAAAACCCCTCAAGCAGGGTACTGAGCTCAGAATCAAGTGGCCTGCCTAATCCTGGATGGTGCTGAGTTTCTTAAGTATTGTCAGAGCCACACTCATCCAGGCAAGTGTGGAGTATTCCCTCGCACTTCTGCCTTGTGCCTTGTAGATGGTGGACAGCCTTTGGGGAGTCAGGAGGTGAGTTAGTCGCCACAGAGTTAGCAGGCTCTGATCTGTTGTTATGGTCAGAACATTTGTGGGTTGGTTAACTTTAGCTTAAGTTAAGTTATTACTCTGTATGTTGATAGAGAGGGATTCAACAATGATAGGTAAGCCAGACAGCTGCACTCAAAACTGGATAATCCTACAGGTTGGGGAGAGCCAAAAGACAACTCACAATGGATAGCACAACATGGGGTAACAAAGCAGGAACTGGTGCACCCAGATCAGGGCTACAAGCTGAGGGTCAAACACAGGCTGGTACATTTGCTGAGTTACAAGGTAGCAGTAAATAAAACACATGTTGATTACCTGCCCGCAAAAGGATAACCTGATCATCCAGAGGGAGCTCGGAGAAATGTGGGATCCTCTTAGCCCACTCGACAAGTGTGAAGAGTTGCTTGTCAGCTGCTTGGCAGATGTTGGTGACTGGGTCATTTGGCTGGCACAGAAACAGGAAGGGGAAGATTACAATCAATCTCTCTCTACACCAGGAATCCTTCCATCCACAGGAGCCAAGATGCACAAAAATGAAACCTTATTCCAAGAAAGGAACTTGCTATCTATCAGACATTTCAGGCCTTACAACCAAATATTGATATGGGAGGAGACTATTCAGTCCCCCTCATGCTGTTCCATTACTGAATGAGATCACAGCTGGTCGGAACCTTAATTCCATTTACCCAAAGGGTTACAGAATCATTAATGCTCTTACTCAACAAGAACCCAACCCATCCCATCAGCTCCAAATGACTGGTTCCATGGTTTTTTGGGGAACAGAATTCCAAAGTTCCCTTCATGTGGGGAAGTGCTTGCTGACATCATCATAAACTGTCCAGCTCCATTTAGTGGGTCCTTATTGAAGTCAACTCACAAAGGTAAACAGTGATACTGTTTAATTTTCAAAAACTTGATTAGATCATCGCCCAAACATTTGAGTCACAGCTAGTTCACTGCAATAATGTGAGAAAAAGTAGCAGCCAACAGGCCATAGCAAGCACCATAATACAGAACATGAAATGGGCAAGCCCTACTGCTTCAGCAAATATGACTGAGGGACAAACTTCAACCAGGCCATCCCAGACAACTCCTCAAAATCTTCACCATTTGGGACATGTGACGTTTTATTTCACACCAAATGGACAGCAACAAGCCTAGTTTTTGACCTATGCAGACTTGATAGGTTGAAGGGCCTTTTTCTGCACTGTACACCTCTATAATTCTGACCAACATGTCGGAGGGTCAGTGCTGAGGGAGTGGGCACTGTCGGAGGGTCAGCGCTGAGGGAGCGCCGCACTATCGGAGGGTCAGCGCTGAAGGAGCGCCGCACTGTCGGAGGGTCAGCGCTGAGGGAGTGGGGCACTGTCAGAGGGTCAGTGCTGAGGGAGTTCCTCACTGTCGGAGGATCAGTGCTGAGGGAGTGCCGCACTGTCGGAGGATCAGTGCTGAGGGAATGCCGCACTGTCGGAGGATCAGTGCTGAGGGAATGCCGCACTGTCGGAGGATCAGTGCTGAGGGAATGCCGCACTGTCGGAGGATCAGTGCTGAGGGAATGCCGCACTGTCGGAGGATCAGTGCTGAGGGAATGCCGCACTGTCGGAGGATCAGTGCTGAGGGAATGCCGCACTGTCGGAGGATCAGTGCTGAGGGAATGCCGCACTGTCGGAGGATCAGTGCTGAGGGAATGCCGCACTGTCGGAGGATCAGTGCTGAGGGAATGCCGCACTGTCGGAGGATCAGTGCTGAGGGAATGCCGCACTGTCGGAGGATCAGTGCTGAGGGAATGCCGCACTGTCGGAGGATCAGTGCTGAGGGAATGCCGCACTGTCGGAGGATCAGTGCTGAGGGAATGCCGCACTGTCGGAGGATCAGTGCTGAGGGAATGCCGCACTGTCGGAGGATCAGTGCTGAGGGAATGCCGCACTGTCGGAGGATCAGTGCTGAGGGAATGCCGCACTGTCGGAGGATCAGTGCTGAGGGAATGCCGCACTGTCGGAGGATCAGTGCTGAGGGAATGCCGCACTGTCGGAGGATCAGTGCTGAGGGAATGCCGCACTGTCGGAGGGTCAGCGCTGAGGGAGTGGGCACTGTCAGAGGGTCAGTGCTGAGGGAATGCCACACTGTCGGAAGGTCAGTACTGAGGGAGTTCCTCACTGTGGGAGGGTCAGTGCTGAGGGAGTGCCGCACTGTCGGAGGGTCAGTGCTGAGGGAGTGCCACACTGTCAGAGGGTCAGTGCTGAGGGAGTGCAGCACTGTCGGAGGGTCAGTGCTGAGGGAGTGCCGCACTGTAAGAGGATCAGTGCTGAGGGAATGCCGCACTGTAAGAGGATCAGTGCTGAGGGAATGCCGCACTGTCAGAGGGTCAGTGCTGAGGGAATGCCGCACTGTCAGAGGGTCAGTGCTGAGGGAATGCCGCACTGTCAGAGGGTCAGTGCTGAGGGAATGCCGCACTGTCAGGGGGTCAGTGCTGAGGGAGTGCCACTCTGTCAGAGGGTCAGCGCTGTGGGAGTGCCGCACTGTCGGAGGGTCAGTGCTGAGGGAGTGCCACACTGTCAGAGGGTCAGTGCTGAGGGAGTGCAGCACTGTCGGAGGGTCAGTGCTGAGGGAGTGCCGCACTGTAAGAGGATCAGTGCTGAGGGAATGCCGCACTGTCAGAGGGTCAGTGCTGAGGGAATGCCGCACTGTCAGGGGGTCAGTGCTGAGGGAGTGCCACTCTGTCAGAGGGTCAGCGCTGTGGGAGTGGGCACTGTCAGAAGGTTAGCACTGAGGGAGTGCCGCACTGTCAGAGGGTCAGTGCTGAGGGAGTGCCACTCTGTCAGAGGGTCAGCGCTGTGGGAGTGGGCACTGTCAGAAGGTTAGCACTGAGGGAGTGCCACTCTGTCAGAGGGTCAGTGCTGAGGGAGTGCCACTCTGTCAGAGGGTCAGTGCTGTGGGAGTGGGCACTGTCAGAAGGTTAGCACTGAGGGAGTGCCACTCTGTCAGAGGGTCAGTGCTGAGGGAGTGCCACTCTGTCAGAGGGTCAGTGCTGTGGGAGTGGGCACTGTCAGAAGGTTAGCACTGAGGGAGTGCCGCACTGTCGGAAGGTCAGTGCTGAGGGAATGCCACACTGTCGGAAGGTCAGTACTGAGGGAGTTCCTCACTGTCGGAGGGTCAGTGCTGAGGGAGTGCTGCACTGTCGGAGGGTCAGTGCTGAGAAGTGCCGCACTGTCAGAGGGTCAGTGCTGAGGGAGTGCCGCACTGTCGGAGGATCAGTGCTGAAGGAGTGCCGCACCGTAAGAGGATCAGTGCTGACGGAATGCCGCACTGTCGGAGGATCAGTGCTGACGGAATGCCGCACTGTCGGAGGGTCAGTGCTGAGGGAGTGCCACACTGTCAGAGGGTCAGCGCTGTGGGAGTGGGCACTGTCAGAAGGTTAGCACTGAGGGAGTGCCACTCTGTCAGAGGGTCAGCGCTGTGGGAGTGGGCACTGTCAGAAGGTTAGCACTGAGGGAGTGCCGCACTGTCGGAAGGTCAGTACTGAGGGAGTTCCTCAATGTCAGAGGGTCAGCGCTGAGGGAGTGCCACACTGTTGGAGGATCATTGCTGAGTTATTAATGGCTGTGGAGATACTGCAATTTACTGGCGTGTGGAGTGTGCTGAGCATACTCACTGAGCTGCTGGCCATGCCGAGGCTGGAGTCTATGTAAGTCTCAGTCTTGGGTTCAACGGCCAGCTCAGCCTCCACTATCTTCTCCACTGGCATGTCCTCATTGGCACTGCTTGTTGATTCCACCTCATTCTCGTTCCTGTCCTTACCTCGCTGTCTCTCTTCCTGGACCGCTGAAGGTGAGAAAGGGGATAACTGTTGTGGGCCCAGTTCATGTAAAAACCTCACAACTGTGAAAATATCTTATATAGCAATCATATTTCAGGAAAACTTCTATTACCTGTTCCCCAGGCTGCTGCTGCTGAGTTTATTTTAAAGCATTTGTTTCAGACACACCTTTCCCCCATTCTCCCCTTGAAGGTGCCAGGTGTTCTCCTGTTGCTGGGCTCCCTCCGGTGAACATGTTCAACTGCAATGGCAGCACAGAGTCTCCAGCTTCTATAACAAGACTCCGATCAGGAGATAGCTCTTACCTCACTGACCACAGGAGCTTACAGCTGATGCTCGTCCTGTTGCTGCGGAGATGTTAGCCTGCCCCAGGGGGGGTGTACAGGAAGGAGGCAGCAATTACAACCTCTGCCCTTAGGAAAATGCAATGTTTCATTTCAGGTCTCTTCATTTAACAGACAGCCAGTCATATTCAACAACTCATTCATCAAGGGATGCAGGAACAGAGACACATGAGAATTCAGAAACAGAAGACAGAATATGAAATCCATTCTAAAAAATATATATACAGGATATTTGGCTTCATAGAGAACAAAATATGAACTCAAGGACGTTGCATTAAATCCTTCGGAATTCACTGTTTGTATCCTAGTTGGGGGTTGGGCCAACTTGATACAACAGAGTTTTGAGGAAGGATCTCGAGGAGATTTACTGATTGGCTCCAGGGCTGAGGGTCTGCCCTCCTGTGAAGGGTCTGGAGAAGTTGTGATTGTTCTCCTTCGAGCACAGCTAATCAAGGTCACCACAAACATGAAGAGCTCTGTTCGAGAATATCGGAGAGACTGCTTTCAGTGGGAGGGATGCAAATTGAAGGGGAGCAGAGGAGGAACCAAAGTGAGGGAGGAGAAAAATGAAACCCAAACTGTACACATTCTTCTGGGCAAAAACCCAAAACAGTTGCAGATGCCAAAAATCAGAATACTCTGAAGGGTCACTGGACCCAAAATGTTAACTCTGCTCTCCCTCCACAGATGCTGCCAGACCTGCTGAGGTTTTCCAGCAATTTCAGTTTTTGTTTCACATTCATTTAGGTGTGGCCTCACCAATGCTCACAAATAACTATTTATACTGATATTCCAGAATATATTGGCAGCAAATCTAACATACCAGTTACTCAAGTTTCAGCTGTGCATGAGCTGGGAGAACTCTACTTCCTCTATGGAGCTCAGCACAAAACTCTCAGCTGACATTCTGGTTCAGCACTGCCAACTTTCAGATTAGAGACGAAATCAACATCCCAGTTTGCCCCCTCGTGTGGCTACAACGTCCCAGTTTGCCCCCTCGTGTGGGTACAACATACCAGTTTGTCCCCTTGTGTGGATACAACATACCAGTTTGCCCCCTCGTGTGGGTACAACATACCAGTTTGTCCCCTCGTGTGGGTACAACGTCCCAGTTTGCCCCCTCGTGTGGGTACAACGTCCCAGTTTGCCCCCTCGTGTGGATACAACATCCCAGTTTGTCCCCTCGTGTGGGTACAACATCCCAGTTTGCCCCCTCGTGTGGGTACAACATCCCAGTTTGTCCCCTTGTGTGGGTACAACGTCCCAGTTTGCCCCCTCGTGTGGGTACAACATCCCAGTTTGTCCCCTTGTGTGGATACAACATCCCAGTTTGTCCCCTCGTGTGGGTACAACATCCCAGTTTGCCCCCTCGTGTGGGTACAACATCCCAGTTTGCCCCCTCGTGTGGGTACAACATCCCAGTTTGTCCCCTCGTGTGGGTACAATATCCCAGTTTGTCCCCTTGTGTGGGTACAACATCCCAGTTTGTCCCTCGTGTGGGTACAACATCCCAGTTTGTCCCTCGTGTGGGTACAACATCCCAGTTTGTCCCTCGTGTGGGTACAACGTCCCAGTTTGTCCCTCGTGTGGGTACAATATCCCAGTTTGTCCCTCGTGTGGGTACAATATCCCAGTTTGTCCCTCGTGTGGGTACAACATCCCAGTTTGTCCCTCGTGTGGGTACAACATCCCAGTTTGTCCCTCGTGTGGGTACAATATCCCAGTTTGTCCCTCGTGTGGGTACAATATCCCAGTTTGTCCCTCGTGTGGGTACAATATCCCAGTTTGTCCCTCGTGTGGGTACAACATCCCAGTTTGTCCCTCGTGTGGGTACAACATCCCAGTTTGTCCCTCGTGTGGGTACAATATCCCAGTTTGTCCCTCGTGTGGATACAACGTCCCAGTTTGTCCCTCGTGTGGGTACAATATCCCAGTTTGTCCCCTTGTGTGGGTACAACATCCCAGTTTGTCCCTCGTGTGGGTACAACATCCCAGTTTGTCCCTCGTGTGGGTACAACGTCCCAGTTTGTCGCTCGTGTGGGTACAACGTCCCAGTTTGTCCCTCGTGTGGGTACAATATCCCAGTTTGTCCCTCGTGTGGGTACAACATCCCAGTTTGTCCCTCGTGTGGGTACAACATCCCAGTTTGTCCCTCGTGTGGGTACAACATCCCAGTTTGTCCCTCGTGTGGGTACAATATCCCAGTTTGTCCCTCGTGTGGGTACAATATCCCAGTTTGTCCCTCGTGTGGGTACAATATCCCAGTTTGTCCCTCGTGTGGGTACAATATCCCAGTTTGCCCCCTTGTGTGGGTACAACATCCCAGTTTGTCCCTCGTGTGGGTACAATATCCCAGTTTGCCCCCTTGTGTGGGTACAACATCCCAGTTTGTCCCTCGTGTGGGTACAATATCCCAGGACATAACATTATGAAGAGGAGCCGGGGCACAGTCTCAGAATAAAGACTGAGTTGAGGAGAAATTCTGTCTCAGGGAGTTGAAAGTCTCTGGAACTCCTTGCCATGGAGATCTACATATTTAAGGCTGAGGTAGTTAGATTCTTGATGAGGAGGGTCATCAACAGTAGTGGGGAAAGGGCAGGAAAAGTGGATATGAGGAATGTCGGATCAGCCATGATCCTGGTGATCCTGCATCTTCTCTGTTCCTAATGTCTTATCAGCTTTAAGTGCCAACAGCCAATTGTTAATCTCTCTTAACAAGTTAAATCCTTTCAAGTGATTGAGATTTTTCCTCCTGTTACCCTGGCCTGGGTAGCAACTGCTTTTTCTCGTAAAGACAGATGCAAACTACTGATTTAACACCACAGCCACACCACTCTCACAATGTGTAAATCCCCTTTCTAGTCTCTAACCCCCAGGTCAACCTACTCCTTCTCCCACCTACTCACCGCTACATGACTACCAAACACTTCGGGACTCCCCTTTCTGTTTGCCCCCAGTCCATGTTCAAAACCCCTCTTTGTTTCCCCTTTTCACTTTTCAACCTCTCTTCTGAACCTTCGGTATTCAGCTTGGTTCTCAATTATATTTTCTATCTAACCCTTGTCATAAGCAAACTTTTTCTTCTTTATCTTAACCTCATCTCTTTTTACATCAGGAAGCTCTGGTTTGTTTGCTCACTGCAGAATTGTCAGCCTCTGACCTGCTCTATTTAAAGTGTGGCCCAGTTTAGTCTTAATCATGCTAACCCCCAGAAAGTTTAGAGTGGAAGGGTTCAGCAATAGTAATCCCACTGAATGTCAAGGGGCAATGGTTGGATTCTGTCTTCGAGACCATGTCTGGATGTTGTCCAGGTCTTTCTCCTGAAAGTATTAAAGTTAATGCACAATCAGTCTCCTTGTATCATGAAGAAGCAACTCTAACTGATTGGTTACACTCCAGCTACACTGCACTGTCAGGGAACTGTTTTGGCCCATTGTTCCCTCTGTCCATTAATCTCACTCCACATTCCATTGTTGCTCACTAGCTGGTGTGTTCAACTCTCAATCACAAAGTCAACATTGGAGTCTGAATCCAGGCTCACCCAGCTTTCTTTCTTGCTTCAAATCCAAACTTTCTTCTGTTAGACCCACAATAGGAGAACTGATAGGATTAGGAGATTCACTAAATTGGAAAAGGCTGTAGCGTACCCCACGCAAAATCGATTTCAGTATGACTTAGAATCAAGAAAACAAATTAATCTGTAATTCTCTAAGCACTGATTCAGAACAGGGAGAGATTAAGATGTACCACAGACTGCCAATGCAGGTGAAACAACAGGAAGGTTCAACAGGGCATCATTAAGGAAATAGGCACGTTTCTGCTTCTGAAAACTTACTTGCTGGGAGAGATGGGAAGCTGAGGGCTAACCTAGATACAAAGGGAGTTGAGTCGGTACAGCAAGTAGAAAAGCTACACAGCAAGCTAAAGGACAGAGCATCGAGTATGCAGAATGATGCAAAGACAACACAGTTAATGGCACTCTACACAAAAATACGCAAAATTTGTAATAATATAGGTGGCGTAAAGTTATAAATAGGGTAAATAATTGAGTTATAATTGCAATTATAGAAAATGGCTGCATGGTGACCTGAACTGGGTAATTGATATTCAAGAATGTGCAATGGTTTAGAAAGGACAGACAAGCAGGAAAAGGAGGTGGAGTTGCACTGATAAGGGATGGGATTAGTACGTTAGTGAGGGAGGATCTCAAATTGGAAGAACATTGGGTGGAGTCTCTTTAGATGTAATTCATAAGCAGCAGGAGGAAACAGACCTTAGTTGAAGTTATTACAAGTCACCAAGCAGTAGTGATAATGTGGGACATGGCATCAAGTAAGAGAGGCATGCAACATGTGCAATGCAGTTATCATGGGTGACTTCAACCTTCATACCAGGTAAACGACTACAACTGTGGAGGACCAGTATCTAGAACATGTTTGTAATGATTATGTTGAGTCAACTACAGGATAGGCTATTTTAAATCCAGGATTATGTAATGGAAAAGTGCTAATTAACAATCTTTAAAAGAACCTTTAGAGATGACTGACCACAATATGATAGAATTCTACATTTATGTTTGACAGCGAGCTATTTAACTTCGAAGCAAAGGTGTTAAACTTGAACAAGGGAAATTATGAAAGCATGAGGCCCAAGTTGGCTTATCTGAATTAGGAAAATACATTAAATGGCAAGATTGTACATGGGCAGTGGAATCTACATCAGCAGTCTTTAAAAAACTATTGCAGTTTTGCTTAAAGCAATTCCTTCAAGTCCAAAAACTCAAAAAAGGTTAATCAACCATTGCTGACAAAGGAATTTAAGGATTGTAAAAGACTGAAAGAAAAGATTTATAAAGTAGCCAGAAATAGTAATAAGTCTGAGGAAAAAAGATTGGACAAACTGGGCATGTACATTGTGTTTCCAAGGAATGACAGTTGATCTCAGTGAAACTTACAATAGACAGAGTAGCTGCAGGTAAGATGTTTCCCCTGGGTGGGGAGTCTTGAACCGGGGGCACAATTTAAAAATATGAGGGTGCTATTCAGGACCAAGATGAGGACAAACATTTTTACTCAGAGAATGGTGAATCTTTGGAATTCTGAATGCCAGTAGGCTATGGAAGCTTGGTCTTTAAGTATATTTAATGTAGAGGTTGAGACATTTTTTGATTACCCATGGCATAAAGGGTTTAGGGATGGAGTGGGTAAAAGGCATTGAAATGTTCAGTCAGCAGTGATCAAATTAAATGGTGCAGCAGGCTCGATGGCCCACTTTTGTTCCCTTTCCAATGATTATTAATAGCATATTATTGGTAGCAAATTGGAACTGTGAATGCTATTTCTCAACAAACACACTCCATATATAGCCACAGCATAGCCACCAGACCAAACTGATTAAAACAAGTGCTTAGTGGACCCTCTCAATGGCCAAGTTGCTCCATATTAAAGCCTATTGTGTAGTTAATTAACATTAATTAAAAAACAGCATGGCTTAATTTAAAAATACATCTTTTGTTTATATAGTTTGCTATTCAGGTGCTCCTACTCTTTAAAGCTTTCAGCATAGTTCAGATTCGATTCCTACAGTGTGGAAACAGGCCTTTCGGCCCAACATGTCCACACTGACCCTCCGAGGAGTAACTCACCCAGACCCATTTCCCTCTGAGCAGTGCACCTAACACTACGGGCAATTTAGCATGGCCAATTCACCTGACCTGCACATCCTTTGGACAGTGGGAGGAAACCAGAGCATCTGGAGGAAACACACACAGACACAGGGAGAATGTGCAAACTCCACACACAGTCCACCCAAGGGTTGGAATTGAATCCAGGTCCCTGGCTCTGTGAAGCAGCAGTGAATTTAGATTAGATTCCCCACAGAGTGGAAACAGACCCTCCGATGAGCAACCCACCCCCCTCTGATTAATGCACCTAACACTATGAGCAATTTAACATTGCCAATTCACCTGACCTGCATATCTTTGGAGTGTGGGAGGAAACCGTGCTAACCACTGAGCCACCATGCCACCCATAAGTGAACAAAGTGAACAATTTTAACAGTGAAACATCACAGAGCATTTCACAGGAGTATCAATCACAGAAGTATTTAACATGGGGCCACATAAGGAGATACTTGCAAGAGATGACCAAAAGCTTGGTCAAAGAGGTATTTCTCCAGGAAATCTGAGAGGAGTAAAGTGAATTCCAAGCCCACTCCCACCCACAAACCCACACCATTCTCCAACGTCCCCAGCCCCCACCAATCCCCCCACACCCCACCCACCCGCCCCATCCCAACCCTCCCACCCACACACCCCTCCCACCCACTCAGTCCATTGATAAAAAGCAGTACAGGGTCTCCCTAGCAGGGCCAGGGATTGGTGAGGCCATTCAGACAGAAAGCAGTTAGTGTCACGTTACACAGGGCAGAGATGGGCAATGATAGAAACTGAGCAATGATCTTTCATTCAGTCTAAAACCTACAATCACTTCTCATCTTTGCAATTAGCATTTTAGCAGAAATCAAAGGGGTTAACAAACAATGAATCAGATTTTAAAGACACATGCTTTAAATTGAGGAACTTCAATCCACTGCAAGAAATTTTGACTGGATTATGATTACAAACAATCTCAGTGTTCACCTTTAATAGTGACACCTCCATTATTGGTACCGGAGCATGCCCGTGCATCAGCGATGGGAACAGCAGCTGGATTACCGAATGTGTTCACTGTCAGCAAACCACACAAGGGATGCATGGGAAACAGAGTGCCAGTGCTAGCTGACCCCACCACCCTGGACTCCAAACAGCAGCAGGGTTCCATGAAACTTCTGACTTGCTGAGCGATTCAACAAGATTTTACTTTCGTGAAATTTGGGAAATTTTCCTTTGAGATTTCCACTCTGAATAAGGCCACCAGGTTTTGGGACAATGCTAAAGAGCACACCTCTATGATGTGGGGATATACAGTTGTCAGAATGTACACTGTCCCATGTGCAATAGGGTATCCCTAAGGAATACCCTGTGGGTGAGCTGTAATGACCCTTGGAAAGTGGCCCATATATTGATACGCTCAGTTCCTGCAAATAGATAAACATTGCAAGGGCTGAGGGTTCAAGGACAGCATTTAATCTTTGATAAAACAGGGCCAGTCTGCAAGATACTTAACCATTTTAAACAGCAAAGGAATAAATAAATGATCGAGTGGGTAATGTCCCTTGCGAAGGATAGCACCGAGCTCCCACTACTCCAATGCAATGTTCAGCCCCTACCCACCCACCTGCCAGGAAGTGACACGACCAGCCTCTACCCTGCAGTGTCGCCAAACGCCCTGCTTCAGTTGAGATTGGCACCTAGCCATTCTGATCAAACCCTGCCCACCCCCAACATACTTAGGGCCAACACGAGTCCCCCCAGAGGACAGAAAGGTCCCTATTCCATTCACGGGTGGCAGGGAGTTCAGCTGATCTCATTTGGGGCAGTATTTACATCAGCACATCTCTTCTCAGTGGCCCCTCTGCGAGAGAGGGGAAAGCAACCAAGCTTCTTGACCCAGATCACTGAACAGTGATCCCTTCTGGATGGTGGGCAAGAACAATTCGAGCTGAGCTCTGATACCAACTGTCCACTGAGGCCACAATCAGCTTGTGAACCATCTCTGTGGTAGAGGTACCAGTGAGCTTTTGGCATCTGTGGAATGAGGAAACTGTCAGTGTCTTATTTTTATACATAACTCACCTCCCAGAGATGAACAGTGCCAGAGTTAGGGATCAGCCCAAGTGCATAATGAGTTGAACTAAACCAATAAATGAGATAGCATTTTGGGGCAGTGTGTGTGATGTCAGTGTGGATTATCCTGTAATAAAGCTGCACGTCACCAAGAGCCTCCGCAGAGCGAGCCCTGCACGTGCCTTAACCCTAACTAGACACACCTCTGAAGTCTGCGCCCATACCTTCCCGCTTCATCCCCATGGCAAGACACTTCTGGTAGCGGCAGTACTGGCACCGGTTACGCTGGCGCTTGTCAATGATACAGTCCTTGTTGTCACGGCAAGTGTAGGTAAGGTCTTTGCGCACCGTGCGTTTGAAGAATCCTTTACAACCTTCACAGCTGTAAACACCATAATGTTTGCCTGAAGGGAGAGAAAAAAATATTGTGAAATCCTGCATTTTGTAGTTGAGTGTTTGCACAATTTAAACATCAAAAACAACCAGTGTCAGCAACCCCATTACGCAGTGTTAAGAATCTGACTGCCCAACATTACAGCACCATCCTGGGGTTGCATCCTACAGCAGGGCAGCCCACCCCATACACTGCAGCTCCCCCACACGCCAGCTCACTGGGTGCACTTCACTACCCTGGGATTTAACAGAGAAACAGGCTGAGAGAGGCTCAGTTTGGTCAGTCTGAGCCTAATCCAACCAGACTTGTCAGTTGCTAATGAATGAATGGAGGAAGTGTAAAGGCACAGAACAAAGGGACTTCAGTGACCAGTGAGACCACACATACCTGAAGACCTGTCCCCACAGATGGCGCAGATGTGTTTGGTTAAAGAAAGTGGACAGTTTGAGGAATGAGGTGATATCTTAAGCACACCATTAATTCCCAAAGGTGGTTTCACATCCTCCGTACTGCTGACCGAATTCATGGACGAGTTTATCTGCAAAAAAGAGCAAGACAAGACATCGAATTACACTCTGTATGGTTCTCAACTATCACCCACCCAACCAGGTAACCACTAAAAGCCAGTCTTTGTATTCTGTATAAGTCCAATAAAGCAGGCTATGCCACTCTACTCCAAGAGAAACAGACCACCCACAGAAACCAGACTGTAAGAACCAATATGTGCCAACAGTAGCAACCAGTCTCTACACTCAGTCTGAAGATTGAGAGAGCTGTCAGTCTGAGACTGCTCTCACTTTGCTTGTTGCTCTAAAGAAATCTGGCTCCTTTTATAGTTGTCTGCTGCTGCGGAATTTCAGACTGATATCATCTCCTGCACAGTACCTGGAGGCCACAACTGTCACTGGGTTACAGCCATTGAAGTGAATCACCGGCCTGCAGCAGAGTTAAACAGCCACAGTTCACGTGTGAATTGAACGACTGTTCCAGTTTGTACGGGCCTGGTACGTTTTCACAGACACAGCCCAGCAGGTGCTCCTGTATGGAGAGCAGAAGCTCGAAGCCCTGCTGATTTCCCTCACCAATTTTGGAAACTCAGACAAATCTAGTGGCCCGTCACCAGCCTATGTCAGCTCACCACACACAGCAGAAAGGTGGACCCTTCCTATTGTGAGCATGGCTTTCGGCAGGAATTTACCCGACAACAACCAGAACAAGTTCGAACCGAGGCGACTGCTGCAGGAAAGGAAAACCATAGAAACCACAGCCTCAACACAGCACAGGCTCTCACTGTTAGCAGCCCCTTCGCAAGAGACTGAGCCCATTGTCTCAGGGAGCAGCCCATCATACCAATGCTTTCCATTACATAACCAAGTTCCTTCATCAAGCCCTATAAATATTAAACAACTTAGAAACGCACTATTTGTTTGCCCTCTCCAATCTAACCTTTCAGTGAGCTGTTCAGCAGTGAGTTGTCATCCAGCAATATATTGGATATAATACACATAGAAATAGCATTGCTTCACCAGAATACTAAGTCACAGACACCCCCTTAAAATCAAGGATCAGTTCAAAAAGTGACTGTGTCACTTCAGACCAAGCCTCATAACATTTTCTTCAGCCAGTAATCAAAACACTGTATCCGTTCAAGGAATATTTGATGGGGACAGTGTAAAAACACTTTACTTTCAGTTCAAAAAAGTAGAGGTAGCTTTACTCTGTGTTAACCATATGCTGTCCCTGTCCTGGGAGAGTCTTTTTTAAGATTACATTCCCTACAGTGTGGAAACGGGCCCTTCAGCCCAACCAGTCCACACCAACCCTCCAAAGAGTAACCCATGGACACAGTGTGCAGAAGGCTTTACTCTGTCCCCAATTCCTCTCCAAATCCCAATTTATGATCTCTTCAATCGATGCTCACCCTTCCCTTGCTATGTTTGAACCTGTCTGATACAGGATTAAAACCCTCAACAACACAAAGACACCTTGAAAGAAAGCCACCCATTGCATTGTCTCTGACTGTCATTTTCTCATCTTTTCAACTAATAGTCAGCCAAACTCACCTCAGCTAACTGCTATCCTTTGCTCACCAACTGGTGCCATCCAACTGTACAGACAAAAGGATCGTTCTTGCAAAAGACCTGTGCAGATTTTCAAAGGTGCATACATAGATGGATTGTACAAACCCAAGGACATCGACACCCAGGATTATACTACAGCAGTGACCCCTCAATACCCCAACAGAGTAACTGCACTCCAATTACTGCACATTACAACTACATCCCAGAGGTAGCTCCCCCTGGATTACATTACAGCAATACCCAGAGGGTATCTACACCCGGGCCTACATTACAGCAACACCCACAGGAGGGTACACACCCTTTTGCCTACATTACTACAATGCCCTTTGTTAGATTATACTTGGTCTCTGTCTTAGTTAAAATGGAGTTCAGGTTAACAGTTACATTCAGACTAACCGGGATGTAAATCATTCCCAGGTTTCTACTGATCCTTTCTTACATGTTGAGAGAATGGTTCTGGAAAACACAGCCAGTCAGGCAGCATCCGAGGAGCAGAAGAATCAACATTTCAGGCAAGAGCCCTTCATCAGGAATTAACTGGGGAACCAGTGGCCTAGTGGTATCACTAGACCTTTAATCCAGAAGCTCAACTATTGTTCTGGAGACCCAGCTTCAAATCTTGGGACGGCACAGTGGCTCAGTGGTTAGCACTGTTGCCTCACAGCACCAGAGACCCAGGTTCGGATTCCAGTCTGTGTGGAGTTTGCACATTCTCCCCGTGTCTGCATGGGTTTCCTCCAGGTGCTCCGGTTTCCTCCCACAGTCCAAAGATATGCAGGTTAGATGAACTGGCCGTGGTAAATTGCCCATACTGTTCGCTGCATTAGTCAGAGGGAAATGGGTTTGGGTGGGTTACTCTTCGGAGGGTCGGTTGGGACTAGTTGAGCCGAAGGGCCTGTTTCCACACTGTAGAGAATCTAATCTAATCTATCAATTCCGAAATGTTTGGAAGTTTCGTTCACAGCTGATATTTGGGAAAAGGAAATCTTACTTCAAGCCTAACTTCCTTTAAAAAAATCACAATGAGATACCCAGACATTCCAATTACACAGTGGCCCACTCACAGACAGTCATGAACTTTAGTAAAACATAGTTGTACCAGCTAATCTTGACAGCAGTGACCAGTATTGTCCTACCTCGCAGCTAATAAATCTATGATTCTGAATGACTCCCCTTCTCCAGGGTTAACTCCAATTATTGCAGTAGCTCAACTGGACAGATCAGATTAGATCAGATTAGATTACAGCGTGGAAACAGGCCCTTCGGCCCAACAAGTCCACACCGACCCGCCGAAGCAAAACCCACCCATACCCCTACATTTACCCCTTACCTAACACTACGGGCAATTTAGTATAGCCAATTCACCTAACCTGCTCATCTTTGGACTGTGGGAGGAAACCGGAGCACCCGGAGGAAACCCACGCAGACACGGGGAGAACGTGCAAATAATCAGGAAGACTTAACTGATGGAGATTTCAGTGTCAACCATTAGAATCTTTCCACTGAATTCTAAATGCCCCTACTCCCTGCAAATATGGCAGATCACCTTGGCTAGGAAAGCAATTCCAAACAATCAAAAGTTCCCTCAGGTATACATTCCTTTACCTATTGAATTCATCATACCAATGGGTTGTTAGAATCTCTAAGTGAGAAGAACAAAGCTGAATGGAATGGAACACAAAGCACAGTGCTTGATACAGGAATGAATCATCAAACAAGAGCAAGATGAAATTTCTCTGGAAGGACGGCAGGAGGGACACAGCAGTTACAGGAGCAGGAACTTCTATAGGAACTCTCAACTCTAATCTCCAGCATCTGCAGTCCTCACTTTCGCCTAGTTGCAGGAGCAGAGTCTATCCTGATGATCAAAGAACTGCACAGGCAGAAGGAGCAGAGATGTTGAAAGCTGCAACTATAGCCTGTCACCAGCAATGCAAACGCAGAGTTCAGGGGCTATGTTGAGAGCCTTACAGCACAATATAAGGCCAAATGTTCCTCATTTCTCTTTGGGGGAGCATCCTGCTTCATCCCACACTGCTTGTTCATCCATCACCCTGAGCCTTCATCATCTTGAAGCACCTGGCCAGCTCCCTCTTACAATTATTAATGGAATCAGCTCTCATCTAGGTTTCAAGTCAAGCATTTTGACAATCTCCAAGTGAGCTTAATCCTGCCTCCCATTACAATACTTTGTTAATGCCTTTCAATCTCTGACCTCCCCCTAATTAGTGCTCCACAGCCAGTGGGAAGAGTTTTACTGTCTACTTTATCAAAAACATCTTGCCAAGTATTAAACCCATGAGCGGCAAGTAATGGACAGGGCTATACAATCCGACAACTAAGAGATAGATCTAAAATCTGTAGTTCGCCACATCCAATCGCATATCGTAGTGGATAATTAAACAACTAACTCTAATAGGAAGCTCCATAAATACATCTCCATTGTCAACAATGGTGAAGTCCAGTCCATCAGTGCACAAGACCAGGCTAAAACATTTGTAACTGCCTTCCGCCAGAAATGTTGGCTAGATGACCCATCATGACCTCCTTCTGAGGACCCCGGTATCTCAAATGCCAGTCCACAGTCTTCACTCCACATAAAATCAACACATGGCTGAATGCAAAAGCTGGGAACCCTGACAACATTGCAACAATTGTACTCAGGATTTGTGTCCCATTCCAGCCATGCCCCTAGCCAAACTGTTCCAGAATAGCTACAGCATCTGCAGCTACCCAGCAACATGGAAAATTGGCCAGGTTCAACTTGTCCATACAAATCAGGACAAATCCAACCTAGCCAATTAATGCCCAGTCTACTTTCAAACATCAGCAAAGACTATTAGAAGGATTGCTGACAGTGTTATAAAGCATGCTATAAAAAAGTGGTAAATAGACTGACAAATTTTAACTTACATCATCTGATTGATGTACCTGAGACCTTTAGTGGACAAAATCTTTTTTAAAAAAGGCAAAACATGAACCTAAAATGACTGCAGACTTGGAAAAGTTTCAGGATACCCATGTGCAAGAAACAAGCCAGCTGCACAGAAATTATAATTTTTATCGAAATAAATAGGATAGTGAAAAAGATATTTGGTTTGCTTTCCTTTGTTGGTCAGAGTAATTGGGAGGTCATGTTGTGGCTGTACAGGACATTGGTTAGGCCACTGTTGGAATATTGTGTGCAATTCTGGTCTCCTTCCTATTGGAAAGATGTTGTGAAACTTGAAAGGGTTCAGAAAAGATTTACAAGGTTGTTGCCAGGGTTGGAGGATTTGAGCTATAGGGAGAGGCTGAACAGGCTGGGGCTGTTTCCCCTGGAGCGTTGGAGGCTGAGGGGTGACCTTTTAGAGGTTTATAAAATCATGAAGGGCATGGATGGAGTAAATGGACAAAGTCTTTTCCCTGGGATCAGGGAGTCCAGAACTAGAGGGTATAGGTTTAGGGTGAGAGGGGAAAGAGATAAAAGGGACGTAAGTGGCAACTTTTTCACAGAGAGGATGGTACGTGTATGGAATGAGCTGCCAGAGGAAGTGGTGGAGGCTGGTACAATTGCAACATTTAACAGGCATCTGGATGGGTATATGAATAGGAAGGTTTTGGAGGGATATGGGCAGGTGTTGGCAGGTGGGACTAGATTGGGTTGGGATATTGGTCGGCATGGACAAGTTAGATCGAAGGGTCTGTTTCCGTGCTGTACATCTCTCTGTCTCTATGACTGAGGCAACAGCAAGAAAATAGCATATCCTGTTTAATTCATGTGTGTATGATAACTTCATATATTGGGGGGTGAAAGGCTCACTTGCCAGTTATCCAGCTTGGAAAGATGATTAAGCCAGATTCACAAATACACACTTAGTCCTATTTCAATAGTTGCTTTTGAGCAACAGAGAAGAGGGTAGAAAAAATAAAACAAAATGACTTGCGTTTTGTTTCTGAAGGGCAGATTCTGGGGAGTCAGGAGGTGAGAGTTACTCACCACAGTATTCCTTGCCTTGGACCTAATCTTATAGCCACTGTACCTATCTGTGAAGCCCATTTCAGTCCCCGGTTCCTGATCAGCAATTTATAAAGTTCTGGCCTAATCTCTTTGCTAAATACTTTATTCCTCTCATTATAAATGCAAATAACTCAAATGCTTGTTTCAACACTTTATCACCATGGTTATGCCCTCTCTATTGATTTGTGTCTTTGGCATCAAAGTCCATCTATATTTCTCAAAACCAGACAATTTATAGCACACTGAAAACGCAGAAGAACCCCAGAAACTGAAACAATCCAATGAAGTAGTTCTTAGCCCAGAAATGGAAAGATTGACAATCTGACCCAAAAATGATCACACTTCTAACCTGGGCGCAACACTTAATGGCTCAGAATCGAGAAAAGCTGACAATAGCCAAATTGTAACAACTGAAACAGCCATTACTGCAAAATGTTCTGTGATTCAATGTAAGAGTAATCAACTCCAGAGAACTGACTCACAATGCTAACAGCAGGGGAAGTGTCACAGAACACAAACTACATCTCTCAACAGATCAAACCACTTCGGTACTGGGTCAAACCCAAATCCTCCAGAATTCCCTTTGTTCGTGTCTGCCAGTCAGAGTATTTTGCTTCTGTCTTCACTACAGAGGAGACAAAAAGATTCCATTAGTAGCTATAAATCTTATGGAACTATGGGCTGACAAGTTTCCGGGTCCAAATGGACTTTACCAGAGGGAAGTTGCTAATGAGATTACAGATTAATTAGTGTTCATTGTACAAAACTGCCTAGATTCAGGAAAAGTCATCAGACTAGGAAGTAGCAAATCTAACCCCACTGTTCAAGAAGGAAGGAAGGCAGAAAACAGGAAACTATAAGCTAGTTAACTTGATGTCTTTAATGGGGAAGAATTGATTATTAAAGAGGTTATAGCAGGGTCCTTTGAAAAACATAACGTAGTCAGAAATCACACTTAAGCAAGTTACCAGGACGTTTCCAAGTATGTAAGGTTTGATAAAGGAAGGCTGGACAGACTGGGACATTTTCCACTGGAGTGTAGGAGATTGAGAGGCAACCTAATAGAAGTTTATAAAATAATAAGAGGTATATACAGAGTTAATGGTAGTTGACCTTTCCCTAGGATAGGGGATTTCAAGACTAGAGGGCACATTTTTAAGGTGAGATTTAAAATTCGATGAGGCGCAAATGTTTAACATTTGCGTGGTTCGCGTGTGGAATGACCTTCCTCAGGAAATGGTGGACATGGGTACAATTACAACGTTTAAAAGACATTTGGATAAGTATATGAATAGGAAAGGTTTGGAGGGATATGAAACAGGAGTAGGCAGGTGGGACTAGTTTAGTTAAGGATTATGTGCGACATGGGCTGGTTGGAGTGAAGAATCTGTTTCCGTGCTGTATGTCTCTATTAGTGACATGCGCTGTGGATTAAGGGAAGCCGGCATACACACTATACTTGGATTTCCAGAAGGCATTTGATAAGATGCCACATCAAAGCTTACTGTGGAGAATAACATCTCATAGTGTTAGGACTAACAACAAAACAGAAGATCACATGAAAACCAGAGAGCAGAAAAGAGATTAGGTACAATGTTTTCAGACTGGCAAGCTAAGAGACATGAAATCATTCAGGATACTGTACCCAGGCTTCAATGACATCAATAACATAAGATGAGGAGTGCAAAGGCAGGGTGACTGAATTCACACAACACAAATATTGGAAGGAAACTTTGTTCTAAAAGCAGCATAACGGGGATTCTGACAGATATGGATCAGTTAAATGAATGCACAAATCTGGCAGTTGGGGTATAATGTGGGAAAATGTGAAGTTATTTACTTTGGCAGGAATAACAAAAAACAGTATTATCTAAAGGGAGAAAGACTGTGAAATTCTGAGATACAGAGGGATTTGGGTATTCTGGTGCATTAGTCATAAAGAATTTGTATTGTAGGTATGGTATATAGTCCAGAAGAGAAATGGGATGCTTGCCTTTATAACAAGAGGAACTGAAAATAAAAGAAGGATGTGATGTTTTGGTTGTACAGGGCATGATGAGACCACATTTCGAATACTATGTGCAGTTATAGCTTCCACATTTAAGGAAGGATGTAAACGGGTTGGAAGAAGTTGAAAGAAGGTTTACTACTTTGATAGCTGGATTAAGTATTACATGAGAAAAGGTTGGACAGGCTGAGTTTGTTTCCACTGGAATTTCGAAGAGTGGGGAGTGATTTCATTGAAGTGTATCACATCCTGAATGGTCCTGACAAGGTGGACAGGGGAATGATGTTTCTTCTTGTGGATCAGTCCAGAACCAGAGGGCATTGATATAAAATTAGGGGTCACCCTTTTAGAATTGAGATGAAGGGAAATTTTTCTCTATTCCTAAGAAGGTACAGTCATTGAATAAAGGTGCAAAAAATCATGAAGAAAGCTAATAGAATGCTGGCCCTTATATCAAGGGGACTGGAGTACAAGGATGCAGGCCCCACTTGGAGTACTGTGAGCAGATATGGGTGTAACACCTCAGGATGGACATATTGGCCTTGAAGAGAGTCCAATGTAGGATTACAAGATGATGGGAGAAAGTGAGAACTGCAGATGCTGGAGATCAGAGTCAAGAGTGTGGTGCTGGAAAAGCACAGCTGGTCAGGCAGCATCCGAGGAGCAGGAGAGTCAACATTTCAGGCATAAGCCCTTCATCAGGAATGAGGCTTGTGGGCCGGGGGTCTGAGAGATAATTGGGAGGGGGCAGGGTGTGGGGGGGAGGTAGCTGAGAAAGTGATAGGTGGATGAAGGTGAGGGAGAAGGTGATAGGCCGGGGGTGGGAAGTGATGGACAGGTCTGGAGGACGGTGCCAAGTTGGAGGCTTGGGACTGGGATAATGTGGAGGGAGGGGAAAATGAGGAAACTGTTGAAATGCACATTTATCCCGGGTGGTTGCAGGGTCCCAAGGCAGAATATGAGGGGTTCCTCCTCCAGGTGTTGCGTAGTAATGGTTTGGAGGTGGAGGCGGCCTAGGACCTATATGTCCTTGACGGAGTGAGAGGGAGAGTTGAAGTGTTCAGTCGCGGGGCAGTGGGGTTGGTGGGTGCAGGTGTCCCAGAGATGTTCTCTGAAACGATCCGCAAGAAGGCGTCCTGTCTCCCCAATGTAGAAGAGACCACACCGGGTGCAACAGATGCAGTAGATGACATTGGGAGAGGTGCAGGTGAATTTCTGACAGATGTGGAAGGATCCCTTGGGGCCTTGGACGGAGGTGAGGGGAGTTGTATGGGTACAGATTTTCAACTTCCTGCAGTGGCAGGGAAAGGTGCCAGGTGTGGGGCGTGGGCTGATGGGGGGGTGTGGACCTGATGAGGGAGTCGCGGAAGGAATGGTCTTTTCAGAATGCTGATAGGGGTGGGGAGGGAAATATATCTCTGGTGGTGGGTCCCGTTTGTAGGTGGCAGAATTGGAGAAGGATGATGTGTTGTATGCGGATGTTGGTAAGGACCGGGGGGGGGGGGTTCTGTCCTTGTTGTGTTGGGAGGGACGGGGTTCAAAGGCAGTGGTGTGTGTAGTGGAGGAGATACGCTGGAGGGCATCATCGACCACATGGGAAGGGAAGTTGCTATCAAGGAAGGAGGCCATCTGGGACTTTGAGGTGGAATTGGTCATCTTGGGAACAGATGCGGTGGAGACGGAGGAATTGGGAATAAGGGATGGCATTTTTACAGAAGGTAGGGTGGGAGCAGGTATAGTCCAGGTAGCTGTGGGAGTCAGTAGTGTATGATACCTGGAATTCAAGGGTTGATTGTGAGGAGAGATTATACAAATTAGGTCAGTTTTCTTGAGAATTTAGGATGTTAAGGAGTGATCTGATCAAAGTCTTCAAGATATTAACAGGAAAAGTCAGGACAGATAAACTATTTCTATTGGTAGAGGAATCTAGAATCAGGGGGCAGATTCTGAGAATTAAGGCCAGTTAGTTCAGGAGAAGTATGAGGAAGCACTTCTCCACACAAAGGGTGGGAGAGCCATGCATGCTGCATTAGTTGTTAATTTGAAATCTGAGATAGATAGCTTTTTGTTAAGCAAAGGTATTAAAGGATATGGGCCAAAGGCAGGAATATCGCATTGAGCCCCAGTTCAGACATAATCTCATTTAATGGTAGAACAGCCTCGTGGGACTGAATGGCCTGTTCAGGGATGGTTGGGGATGGATGGGATTGTGGAAGTGAAACACGACCAGATCAGCCACGGTTGTACTGAATAGTGGAGCAGGTTTGAGGAGCTGAATGATCTACTTCGTGTGACACCCTCGCCATCAGCAATCTACACCAACCGACTGAGTCAGATGTGCTTTGTGCCTTATCAGATATTGTGTTGACAAGTGCCAGCAAATGAAAGAGAAATGAACTAGGAAATAGAAGGTGTGGACAAGCAGATCAAAGCTTATCACTGTGCCTCGGTACACGTGACAATAAATTCAATTCATCAATAGCCACATTTCTGAAACCATTACAGGGCTGTGGTGGCGATCTTGCAAGATGGATTGTAATCTGATGCACATCAAGAAAAAGCAAATTGGTTTTCCCATGGATTACAGGTGAGGTAAGTCAGAGAACATGACTCAACCTGAGATAGTCACAGATCAGGATCACACTGCAAAGTGACAGGACAGATACAGCACAAGCTGAGACTGTCCCCACCAGTACTGTCCCCCAGCGTTATACAACGACAGACCTGTCCCCACCAGTACTGTCCCCCAGCGTTATACAACGACAGACCTGTCCCCACCAGTACTGTCCCCCAGCGTTATACAACGACAGACCTGTCCCCACCAGTACTGTACCCCAGTGTTATACAGTGACAGACCTGTCCACACCAGTACTGTACCCCAGGGTTATACAGTGACAGACCTGTCCCCACTGGTACTGTACCCCAGTGTTATACAGTGACAGACCTGTCCCCACCAGTACTGTATCCCAGTGTTATACAGTGACAGACCTGTCCCCACCAGTACTGTACCCCAGTGTTATACAGAGACAGACCTGTCCCCACCAGTACTGTACCCCAGTGTTATACAGTGACAGACCTGTCCCCACCAGTACTGTATCCCAGTGTTATACAGTGACAGACCTGTCCCCACCAGTACTGTACCCCAGTGTTATACAGAGACAGACCTGTCCCCACCAGTACTGTACCCCAGTGTTATACAGTGACAGACCTGTCCCCACTGGTACTGTCCCCCAGCGTTATACAGAGACAGACCTGTCCCCACCAGTACTGTACCCCAGTGTTATACAGTGACAGACCTGTCCCCACTGGTACTGTCCCCCAGCGTTATACAACGACACACCTGTCCCCACCACTACTGTCCCCCAGTGTTATACAACGACAGACCTGTCCCCACCAGTACTGTCCCGCAGTGTTATACGACAGACCTGTACCCCAGTGTTATACAATGACAGACCTGTCCCCACCAGTACTGAACTCGTGTTATACAGTGACAGACCTGTCCCCACCAGTACTGTATCCCAGTGTTATACAACGACAGACCTGTCCCCACCAGTACTGTCCCGCAGTGTTATACGACAGACCTGTACCCCAGTGTTATACAATGACAGACCTGTCCCCACCAGTACTGAACTCGTGTTATACAGTGACAGACCTGTCCCCACCAGTACTGTATCCCAGTGTTATACAGTGACAGACCTATCCCCACCAGTACTGTGCCCCAGTGTAATACACTGATAGACCTGTCCCCACCAGTACTGTCCCCGTGTTATACACTGATAGACCTGTCCCCACCAGTACTGTACCCCAGTGTTATACACTGACAGACCTGTCCCCACCAGTACTGTACCCCAGTGTTATACAGTGACAGACCTGTCCCCACCAGTACTGTATCCCAGTGTTATACACTGACAGACCTGTCCCCATCAGTACTGTCCCTGTGTTATACAGTGACAGACCTATCCCCACCAGTACTGTATCCCAGTGTTATACACTGGCAGACCTGTCCCCACCAGTACTGTACCCAGTGTTATACACTGGCAGACCTGTCCCCACCAGTACTGTGCCCCAATGTTATACACTGATAGACCTGTCCCCACCAGTACTGTACCCAGTGTTATACAGGATCAGATCTGCCTCCTATGTATTCTATCAGTATTTTAGAAAGTAAGTCAGGCTTTTGAGACAGATACAGAACTGCTCATTGCTCCTAGAGCCAGAGGCTGAGAATTATATTCAGTTATATCTTCTGGAACAAGAAAAACACTCCACAGCTCCAAGGGAATTCAAGCAAACACTCAGTATTAATTTATTGCTGAAATTCATACTTTGAAGGTACAATGACATAAAACAAAGAACAGCTAAACATCAAACAAAAACACAAATTACTTGAGAAACTCAGCAGGTCTGGCAGCATATTTGGAGAGAGAAACAGAATTAACGCTGACTCGAAACATTAACTCCTCTTTTTCCCTACAGATACTTTCAGAATTCAGATGTTTGGGTGAATAAAGGTAAAAAAAGTACTGAAATTTACTCAAACTCTCTAAGTTACTGAGGCCAGTGAGCACTGTGGCATTGCAGACACCATTAAATGCAGTGCACACAGTTTTGAGAGCTGGGATTGAGCAGCAAGTATGCAACACCTGCAGGCAATAAACTCACCAAGAAACAGGAAGTTTAGGCCAGGCCTGCCTGGGAGGAGACACTGGGTGACGCCAGCCAATTCATCTTCCTGATGATTAGCAGGAGGCCCATGCAAGTACAGGCTCCTACCTCGCAGGCATACAGGAAGGCAGCTAATGAAATCCATAAGGGAGCTGTCTGAATCGGCCACAGTGAATGGTGTTCTTGGCACAAGGACCAATCTGTGTTTATCCTGCTGACCTTATGCAAGCTTCCACACATAGCCTTCTGACTGCCATTCTGAATGTAACAGTTCGAGAGCCCAGGGACTGAGGCAATAACAGGGGAGGAGAAAGGAAGAGATTCTTGTCCATAGTTCCCCAGCCTCTGGTACACCGCAGACGCAGTATTCCTAGCTTGCCTGTTTAGGCACAGGGGGAAGGGAGTTGCAGAGTTTCTGCAAGTTCGAGTGTAGGAACAGACTGCTCCACAAACTTACAGAAGGTTGCCTATTGCAACCAGACACCTGGGCACACCGTCACTGCAGCTTGGGTCAGTGAAGATACTGAGGGCACCCACTCTCCTCAGCTCTGTCAATGAGGCCAGGCAACACTTTGTCTTCAGCTGTCTAGAGATGATCAGAGAGCAACAAACCACGAGCAACACAATTATTTCCATATTGTTTGAACAAGTTAAGATATAAAAAACATGCAATCACACAGAGATGTACGCAGTCCAACACCATCATGAGGATCTATCAGATATGTTTGTGTCACTGGCTTTAACATACATTCACGTCACAGTGTCAATTTGTTCAAAAATTAAACTAAATAAAAGAGTTTAAGCAGTTCAGTAGAATATGCAAAACAAACAAAAGAATCCATCAGCTGGGGAATGTCATCGAGAGGGCAACAAAATATTCAGAGTGTAGAGGAAATCACTGAGTTAGTCAAGAATTCAGGGTGGGTTAGACTAAATATAAATACAATGACCTTGTCTCAACGAGACAGCATCCTATCACATACAATCTTCTGGAAGAGGAAGCCATTTGGCCCATCATGTCTGCAACACCTCTTGGAAAGAACAATTAACTTATATGCATACTTACTGTGCACAACTGTGTAAACATTTCCAGTGAAAGTATATATTTAATTATCTTTTGAAAGATCATATTGTTACTGCCTCTGTAGTCCTTTAAGGCAGCGCATTCCAGATTACAGTAACTCACTGGCTGAGAAATCTCTTTACAGGCATTCCCGAACTCTGCCAATTATCACAGACCATTGTCCTCTAAATGGTAAATCATCTGCTAAACTGAATATATACTGCCCTGTATTCTCGCACACTGCCAAAAAGGAGGACTGGCACTGGTTATTAAAGGCTATCATGGCACAGCAAAAACACAGAAAATAGGAGCTGGCTCTGTACAACACCGGAATACAGTACTGTAACCAAGGGTTATTACAGGACAGACCTGTCCCCACCACTACTGTACCCCAGTGTTACACAGGGACAGACCTGTCCCCACCACTACTGTACCCCAGTGTTATACAGAGACAGACCTGTCCCCACCAGTACTGCACCCCAGTGTTATACAGAGACAGACCTGTCCCCACCAGTACTGCACCCCAGTGTTATACAGAGACAGACCTGTCCCCACCAGTACTGCACCCCAGTGTTATACAGAGACAGACCTGTCCCCACCAGAACTGTACCCCAGTGTAATACACTGACAGACCTGTCCCCACCAGTACTGTACCCCAGTGTTATACAGTGACAGACCTGTCCCCACCAGTACTGTACCCCAGTGTTATACACTGACAGACCTGTCCCCACCAGTACTGTACCCCAGTGTTATAAACTGACAGACCTGTCCCCACCAGTACTGTACCCCAGTGTTACACAGAGACAGACCTGTCCCCACCAGTACTGTACCCCAGTGTTACACACTGACAGACCTGTCCCCACAAGTACTGTACCCCAGTGTTACACACTGACAGACCTGTCCCCACAAGTACTGTACCCCAGTGTTATACAGGGACAGACCTGTCCCCACAAGTACTGTACCCCAGTGTTATACAGGGACAGACCTGTCCTCACCGGTACTGTACCCCAGTGTGACACAGAGACAGACCTGTCCCCACCAGTACTGTACCCCAGTGTTATACAGGGACAGACCTGTCCTCACCGGTACTGTACCCCAGTGTTACACACTGACAGACCTGTCCTCAACAGTACTGTACCCCAGTGTTACACACTGACAGACCTGTCCCCACCAGTACTGTACCCCAGTGTTATACACTGACAGACCTGTCCCACCAGTACTGTACCCCAGTGTTATACAGTGACAGACCTGTCCTCACCAGTACTGTACCCCAGTGTTATACCGTGAGAGACCTGTCCCCACCGGTACTGTACCCCAGTGTTATACAGTGACAGACCTGTCCCCACCAGTACTGTACCCCAGTGTTATACAGTAACAGACCTGTCCCCACCAGTACTGCACCCCAGTGTTACACAGTGACAGACCTGTCCCCACCAGTACTGTACTCCAGTGTTATACAGTGACTGACCTGTCCTCACCAGTACTGCACCCCAGTGTTACACAGTGACAGACCTGTCCCCACCAGTACTGTACCCCAGTGTTATACAGTGACTGACCTGTCCCCACCAGTATTGTACCAGTGTTATACAGTAACAGACCTGTCCCCACCAGTATTGTACCAGTGTTATACAGTAACAGACCTGTCCCCACCAGTACTGCACCCCAGTGTTACACAGTGACAGACCTGTCCCACCAGTACTGCACCGCAATGTTACACAGTGACAGACCTGTCCCCACCAGTACTGTACTCCAGTATTATACAGTGACAGACCTGTCCCCACCAGTACTGCACCCCAGTATTATACAGTGACAGACCTGTCCCCACCAGTACTGCACCCCAGTATTATACAGTGACAGACTTGTCCCCACCAGTACTGCACCCCAGTGTTATACAGTGACAGACCTGTCCCCACCAGTACTGCACCCCAGTGTTATACAGTGACAGACCTGTCCCCACCAGTACTGCACCCCAGTATTATACAGTGACAGACCTGTTCCTACCACTACTGTACCCCAGTGTTATACAGTGACAGACCTGTCCTCACCAGTACTGCACCCCAGTGTTATACAGTGACAGACCTGTCCCCACCAGTACTGCACCCCAGTGTTATACAGGGACAGACCTGTCCCCACCAGTACTGCACCCCAGTGTTATACAGTGACAGACCTGTCCTCACCAGTACTGCACCCCAGTGTTATACAGTGACAGACCTGTCCCCACCAGTACTGCACCCCAGTGTTATACAGTGACAGACCTGTCCCCACCAGTACTGCACCCCAGTGTTACACAGTGACAGACCTGTCCCCACCAGTACTGTACTCCAGTGTTATACAGTGACTGACATGTCCTCACCAGTATTGTACCGGTGTTATACAGTAACAGACCTGTCCCCACCAGTATTGTACCAGTGTTATACAGTAACAGACCTGTCCCCACCAGTATTGTACCAGTGTTATACAGTAACAGACCTGTCCCCACCAGTATTGTACCAGTGTTATACAGTAACAGACCTGTCCCCACCAGCATTGTACCAGTGTTATACAGTAACAGACCTGTCCCCACCAGTACTGCACCCCAGTGTTATACAGTGACAGACCTATCCCCACCAGTACTGCACCCCAGTGTTACACACTGACAGACCTGTCCTCACCAGTACTGCACCCCAGTATTATACAGTGACAGAACTGTCCCCACCAGTACTGCACCCCAGTATTATAGTGACAGACCTGTCCTCACCAGTACTGCACCCCAGTGTTATACAGTGACAGACCTGTCCTCACCAGTACTGCACCCCAGTGTTATACAGTGACAGACCTGTCCCCACCAGTACTGCACCCCAGTGTTATACAGTGACAGACCTGTCCCCACCAGTACTGCACCCCAGTGTTATACAGTGACAGACCTGTCCCCACCAGTACTGTACCCCAGTGTTATACAGGGACAGACCTGTCCCCACCAGTACTGCACCCCAGTATTATACAGTGACAGACCTGTTCCTACCACTACTGTACCCCAGTGTTATACAGTGACAGACCTGTCCTCACCAGTACTGCACCCCAGTGTTATACAGTGACAGACCTGTCCCCACCAGTACTGCACCCCAGTGTTATACAGGGACAGACCTGTCCCCACCAGTACTGCACCCCAGTGTTATACAGTGACAGACCTGTCCTCACCAGTACTGCACCCCAGTATTATACAGTGACAGACCTGTCCCCACCAGTACTGCACCCCAGTGTTATACAGTGACAGACCTGTCCCCACCAGTACTGCACCCCAGTGTTACACAGTGACAGACCTGTCCCCACCAGTACTGTACTCCAGTGTTATACAGTGACTGACATGTCCTCACCAGTATTGTACCGGTGTTATACAGTAACAGACCTGTCCCCACCAGTATTGTACCAGTGTTATACAGTAACAGACCTGTCCCCACCAGTATTGTACCAGTGTTATACAGTAACAGACCTGTCCCCACCAGCATTGTACCAGTGTTATACAGTAACAGACCTGTCCCCACCAGTACTGCACCCCAGTGTTATACAGTGACAGACCTATCCCCACCAGTACTGCACCCCAGTGTTACACACTGACAGACCTGTCCTCACCAGTACTGCACCCCAGTATTATACAGTGACAGAACAGTCCCCACCAGTACTGCACCCCAGTATTATAGTGACAGACCTGTCCTCACCAGTACTGCACCCCAGTGTTATACAGTGACAGACCTGTCCCCACCAGTACTGCACCCCAGTGTTATACAGTGACAGACCTGTCCCCACCAGTACTGCACCCCAGTGTTATACAGTGACAGACCTGTCCCCACCAGTACTGTACCCCAGTGTTATACAGAGACAGACCTGTCCCCACCAGTACTGCACCCCAGTATTATACAGTGACAGCCCTGTCCCCACCAGTACTGCACCCCAGTATTATAGTGACAGACGTGTCCCCAACAGTACTGCACCCCAGTGTTATACAGGGACAGACCTGTCCTCACCAGTACTGTACCCCAGTGTTATACAGTGACAGACCTGTCCCCACCAGTACTGTACCCCAGTGTTATACAGTGACAGACCTGTCCCCACCAGTACTGCACCCCAGTGTTATACAGTGACAGACCTGTCCCCACCAGTACTGTACCCCAGTGTTATACAGTGACAGACCTGTCCTCACCAGTACTGCACCCCAGTGTTATACAGTGACAGACCTGTCCCCACCAGTACTGCACCCCAGTGTTATACAGTGACAGACCTGTCCCCACCAGTACTGCACCCCAGTGTTACACAGTGACAGACCTGTCCCCACCAGTACTGTACTCCAGTGTTATACAGTGACTGACATGTCCTCACCAGTATTGTACCGGTGTTATACAGTAACAGACCTGTCCCCACCAGTATTGTACCAGTGTTATACAGTAACAGACCTGTCCCCACCAGTACTGCACCCCAGTGTTATACAGTGACAGACCTGTCCCCACCAGTACTGCACCCCAGTGTTATACAGTGACAGACCTGTCCCCACCAGTACTGCACCCCAGTGTTACACAGTGACAGACCTGTCCCCAACAGTACTGTACTCCAGTGTTATACAGTGACTGACATGTCCTCACCAGTATTGTACCGGTGTTATACAGTAACAGACCTGTCCCCACCAGTATTGTACCAGTGTTATACAGTAACAGACCTGTCCCCACCAGTATTGTACCAGTGTTATACAGTAACAGACCTGTCCCCACCAGCATTGTACCAGTGTTATACAGTAACAGACCTGTCCCCACCAGTACTGCACCCCAGTGTTATACAGTGACAGACCTATCCCCACCAGTACTGCACCCCAGTGTTACACACTGACAGACCTGTCCTCACCAGTACTGCACCCCAGTATTATACAGTGACAGAACTGTCCCCACCAGTACTGCACCCCAGTATTATAGTGACAGACCTGTCCTCACCAGTACTGCACCCCAGTGTTATACAGTGACAGACCTGTCCTCACCAGTACTGCACCCCAGTGTTATACAGTGACAGACCTGTCCCCACCAGTACTGCACCCCAGTGTTATACAGTGACAGACCTGTCCCCACCAGTACTGCACCCCAGTGTTATACAGTGACAGACCTGTCCCCACCAGTACTGCACCCCAGTGTTATACAGTGACAGACCTGTCCCCACCAGTACTGTACCCCAGTGTTATACAGGGACAGACCTGTCCCCACCAGTACTGCACCCCAGTATTATACAGTGACAGACCTGTTCCTACCACTACTGTACCCCAGTGTTATACAGTGACAGACCTGTCCCCACCAGTACTGCACCCCAGTGTTATACAGTGACAGACCTGTCCCCACCAGTACTGCACCCCAGTGTTATACAGTGACAGACCTGTCCCCACCAGTACTGCACCCCAGTGTTACACAGTGACAGACCTGTCCCCACCAGTACTGTACTCCAGTGTTATACAGTGACTGACATGTCCTCACCAGTATTGTACCGGTGTTATACAGTAACAGACCTGTCCCCACCAGTATTGTACCAGTGTTATACAGTAACAGACCTGTCCCCACCAGTACTGCACCCCAGTGTTATACAGTGACAGACCTGTCCCCACCAGTACTGCACCCCAGTGTTATACAGTGACAGACCTGTCCCCACCAGTACTGCACCCCAGTGTTACACAGTGACAGACCTGTCCCCAACAGTACTGTACTCCAGTGTTATACAGTGACTGACATGTCCTCACCAGTATTGTACCGGTGTTATACAGTAACAGACCTGTCCCCACCAGTATTGTACCAGTGTTATACAGTAACAGACCTGTCCCCACCAGTATTGTACCAGTGTTATACAGTAACAGACCTGTCCCCACCAGCATTGTACCAGTGTTATACAGTAACAGACCTGTCCCCACCAGTACTGCACCCCAGTGTTATACAGTGACAGACCTATCCCCACCAGTACTGCACCCCAGTGTTACACACTGACAGACCTGTCCTCACCAGTACTGCACCCCAGTATTATACAGTGACAGAACTGTCCCCACCAGTACTGCACCCCAGTATTATAGTGACAGACCTGTCCTCACCAGTACTGCACCCCAGTGTTATACAGTGACAGACCTGTCCTCACCAGTACTGCACCCCAGTGTTATACAGTGACAGACCTGTCCCCACCAGTACTGCACCCCAGTGTTATACAGTGACAGACCTGTCCCCACCAGTACTGCACCCCAGTGTTATACAGTGACAGACCTGTCCCCACCAGTACTGCACCCCAGTGTTATACAGTGACAGACCTGTCCCCACCAGTACTGTACCCCAGTGTTATACAGGGACAGACCTGTCCCCACCAGTACTGCACCCCAGTATTATACAGTGACAGACCTGTTCCTACCACTACTGTACCCCAGTGTTATACAGTGACAGACCTGTCCTCACCAGTACTGCACCCCAGTGTTATACAGTGACAGACCTGTCCCCACCAGTACTGCACCCCAGTGTTATACAGGGACAGACCTGTCCCCACCAGTACTGCACCCCAGTGTTATACAGTGACAGACCTGTCCTCACCAGTACTGCACCCCAGTGTTATACAGTGACAGACCTGTCCCCACCAGTACTGCACCCCAGTGTTATACAGTGACAGACCTGTCCCCACCAGTACTGCACCCCAGTGTTACACAGTGACAGACCTGTCCCCAATAGTACTGTACTCCAGTGTTATACAGTGACTGACATGTCCTCACCAGTATTGTACCGGTGTTATACAGTAACAGACCTGTCCCCACCAGTATTGTACCAGTGTTATACAGTAACAGACCTGTCCCCACCAGTATTGTACCAGTGTTATACAGTAACAGACCTGTCCCCACCAGCATTGTACCAGTGTTATACAGTAACAGACCTGTCCCCACCAGTACTGCACCCCAGTGTTATACAGTGACAGACCTATCCCCACCAGTACTGCACCCCAGTGTTACACACTGACAGACCTGTCCTCACCAGTACTGCACCCCAGTATTATACAGTGACAGAACTGTCCCCACCAGTACTGCACCCCAGTATTATAGTGACAGACCTGTCCTCACCAGTACTGCACCCCAGTGTTATACAGTGACAGACCTGTCCCCACCAGTACTGCACCCCAGTGTTATACAGTGACAGACCTGTCCCCACCAGTACTGCACCCCAGTGTTATACAGTGACAGACCTGTCCCCACCAGTACTGTACCCCAGTGTTATACAGTGACAGACCTGTCCCCACCAGTACTGCACCCCAGTGTTATACAGTGACAGACCTGTCCCCACCAGTACTGTACCCCAGTGTTATACAGAGACAGACCTGTCCCCACCAGTACTGCACCCCAGTGTTATACAGTGACAGACCTGTCCTCACCAGTACTGTACCCCAGTGTTATACAGTGACAGACCTGTCCCCACCAGTACTGCACCCCAGTGTTATACAGTGACAGACCTGTCCCCACCAGTACTGCACCCCAGTGTTATACAGTGACAGACCTGTCCTCACCAGTACTGTACCCCAGTGTTATACAGTGACAGACCTGTCCCCACCGGTACTGTACCCCAGTGTTATACAGTGACAGACCTGTCCCCACCAGTACTGCACCCCAGTGTTATACAGTGACAGACCTGTCCCCACCAGTACTGTACCCCAGTGTTATACAGTGACAGACCTGTCCCCACCGGTACTGTACCCCAGTGTTATACAGAGACAGACCTGTCCCCACCAGTACTGTACCCCAGTGTTATACAGAGACAGACCTGTCCCCACCAGTACTGCACCCCAGTGTTATACAGTGACAGACCTGTCCCCACCAGTACTGTACCCCAGTGTTATACAGTGACAGACCTGTCCTCACCAGTACTGCACCCCAGTGTTATACAGTGACAGACCTGTCCCCACCAGTACTGCACCCCAGTGTTATACAGTGACAGACCTGTCCCCACCGGTACTGTACCCCAGTGTAATACAGTGACAGACCTGTCCTCACCAGTACTGCACCCCAGTGTTATACAGTGACAGACCTGTCCTCACCAGTACTGCACCCCAGTGTTATACAGTGACAGACCTGTCCCCACCAGTACTGCACCCCAGTGTTATACAGTGACAGACCTGTCCCCACCGGTACTGTACCCCAGTGTAATACAGTGACAGACCTGTCCTCACCAGTACTGCACCCCAGTGTTATACAGTGACAGACCTGTCCTCACCAGTACTGCACCCCAGTGTTATACAGTGACAGACCTGTCCCCACCAGTACTGATCAGGGTGTTAAACTGGGCCAAGTACTGGCTTCGCCCGCGTCAATTATGTATATATGGAAGTCTGACTCTTCTCATCAACATAATATGGCAGCAACCATTACTACAGGAGGAGGAAGTTTCGTTGGAACCAGGGAGGAGGGTGTAACCTTAGATAGGAGGCGCCTCTGCCAAGTATTTCCTGCATGTTCTGAAACCATGTTAAATGAAATAGACCATGGTACTTTTGGATCAGGAAATGACACACTTGCAGCTACGTCGGGCAAGGGTGTAATGTTCATTTCACGCACTCATACCCAGTCAGGAAAGTCCTCTCAGGACTTTCCCAACACGTACATCCTGTCACTGTTTCACCATCGTATTGTAATGATGTTACAAAACTTGGTTTTGGTTTTTAAATTAGCAAAACCTTTACAAAGATGGAGTTTCTAATTTCCATCCAGTTACAGGGTTCTGGTGATTTACAGCAAAACACTGTGCAAGATTTAAACAAAAAATATCCCACGCTTGCAACTACTACTACTCTGTAAAGTGCCAGCACAGGCACATTGGCAATGTCCCCCACCGTCCTGATCACACCTTGAGCATGGAGAGGAGGGAACGACCACAATCAGCTTCCCAGCCTGAGAACAAGGTGCAGCCACAATCTCTTCCCTAATTCTCATTGTAAGTGAGTATTTACTTGCTTTCAGACAGCACACTCTTGCTGCATTCAAATCACTTCAACACCACCTCTAGTTGTTTTGGCAATATCATTATGGTACTCAGTCCCTCAGGTAGAAGCATTGCCAATGAAGTTATTGTGCTCACATGAGTTACACCTCCACTGGCTGGAGACTGAGGAAGGAAGCTGTTCACAGACGTACCTGCGGACTCTGCCCTCCGTAGCCCATACTGTGAGATGAAGGGATGGATATTGTGTGAGGTCCCAGTGGTGAGCTGATAACTGAGAAGGGAGAGCTCAGTCCATTCACTGGAGAGTTCAAAGTGCTTATTGGTGAATGTAGCTGTCCAGGGGAACTGATGGTGGGGCTAACCCCAGAGCCCATCATCTGGGGGTGAAGAGAAGGTGCATTCATCGCTGCTCCGTCTGAATCACAATTCATTGAAACACTCGTTCAGGAATCAGAGTCTGAGAAAAGAAGAAGTCAAATTTTAAACTGCTGAACTAAAGCATAACATTATCTTTGTTATCCAGTTCAATATCCATTAATACAGGATGGAGTCACACTGAGAGATACTGATCAACATCCTATCAAAAAAAGGACAAGATATATTAAAAGATAACACTACCTCGTAATTTGGGAGTTACAGACAACAGAGTTGTGTCAGGATATCCAACTGTCAAAAGCATGACAGCCAAGCCTGAACAAGTGGAGAAAATGGCCCTTTAAGAGAGAGTGACACAGAAATGAGCACAACAATGGGATTGCAGGATGATTTAAATCTGTTCAGAAACCCAGCCTTCAAATGAAGGGTAAAATCTCTGAGGAGAAAGTGAGGGCTGCAGATGCTGGAGATCAGAGCTGAAAATGTATTGCTGGAAAAGCGCAGCAGGTGTGGGACAGACCATTTCCATACACAGTCATACAGCATATATAAACTCTGCAAGTGAGCACTGTCACTGGGTCAGTACGGACACGGGGCTACACGGTCACAGGGTCAGTACGGGCACGGGGCTACACTGTCACAGGGTCAGTACGGGCACGGGGCTACACTGTCACAGGGTCAGTACGGGCACGGGGCTACACTGTCACAGGGTCAGTACGGACACGGGGCTACACTGTCACAGGGTCAGTACGGACACGGGGCTACACTGTCACAGGGTCAGTACGGACACGGGGCTACACTGTCACAGGGTCAGTACGGACACGGGGCTACACTGTCACAGGGTCAGTACGGACACGGGGCTACACTGTCACAGGGTCAGTACGGACACGGGGCTACACTGTCACAGGGTCAGTACGGGCACGGGGCCACACTGTCACAGGGTCAGTACGGACACGGGGCTACACTGTCACAGGGTCAGTACGGACACGGGGCTACACTGTCACAGGGTCAGTACGGGCACGGGGCTACACTGTCACAGGGTCAGTACGGACACGGGGCTACACTGTCACAGGGTCAGTACGGACACGGGGCTACACTGTCACAGGGTCAGTACGGGCACGGGGCTACACTGTCACAGGGTCAGTACGGACACGGGGCTACACTGTCACAGGGTCAGTACGGACACGGGGCTACACTGTCACAGGGTCAGTACGGACACGGGGCTACACTGTCACAGGGTCAGTACGGGCACGGGGCTACACTGTCACAGGGTCAGTACGGGCACTGGGCTACACGGTCACAGGGTCAGTACGGACACGGGGCTACACTGTCACAGGGTCAGTACGGACACGGGGCTACACTGTCACTGGGTCAGTACGGACACGGGGCTACACTGTCACAGGGTCAGTACGGACACGGGGCTACACTGTCACAGGGTCAGTACGGACACGGGGCTACACTGTCACAGGGTCAGTACGGACACGGGGCTACACTGTCACAGGGTCAGTACGGACACGGGGCTACACTGTCACAGGGTCAGTACGGACACGGGGCTACACTGTCACAGGGTCAGTACGGACACGGGGCTACACTGTCACAGGGTCAGTACGGGCACGGGGCTACACTGTCACAGGGTCAGTACGGACACGGGGCTACACTGTCACAGGGTCAGTACGGGCACGGGGCTACACTGTCACAGGGTCAGTACGGACACGGGGCTACACTGTCACAGGGTCAGTACGGACACGGGGCTACACTGTCACAGGGTCAGTACGGACACGGGGCTACACTGTCACAGGGTCAGTACGGACACGGGGCTACACTGTCACAGGGTCAGTACGGACACGGGGCTACACTGTCACAGGGTCAGTACGGACACGGGGCTACACTGTCACAGGGTCAGTACGGACACGGGGCTACACTGTCACAGGGTCAGTACGGACACGGGGCTACACGGTCACAGGGTCAGTACGGACACGGGGCTACACGGTCACAGGGTCAGTACGGGCACGGGGCTACACTGTCACAGGGTCAGTACGGACACGGGGCTACACTGTCACAGGGTCAGTACGGACACGGGGCTACACTGTCACTGGGTCAGTACGGACACGGGGCTACACTGTCACAGGGTCAGTACGGACACGGGGCTACACTGTCACAGGGTCAGTACGGACACGGGGCTACACTGTCACAGGGTCAGTACGGACACGGGGCTACACTGTCACAGGGTCAGTACGGGCACGGGGCTACACTGTCACAGGGTCAGTACGGGCACGGGGCTACACTGTCACTGGGTCAGTACGGACACGGAGCTACACTGTCACAGGGTCAGTACGGACACGGGGCTACACTGTCACAGGGTCAGTACGGACACGGGGCTACACTGTCACAGGGTCAGTACGGACACGGGGCTACACTGTCACAGGGTCAGTACGGACACGGGGCTACACTGTCACAGGGTCAGTACGGACACGGGGCTACACTGATATCTTTGAACCGCATTTTCAGTCGCAGGGTGTTTTTCACTGTAGCCTTTATCAACAACGTTACAACAGGCGATCTCATCTTTACATGTCTCTATGGGTGCTTGCTCTGTGCATTATTGACCACTGCATTTGATACATGGAAATCGTAACTTTACTTCATAAATATAGTTATTATGGAGGATTTTATTCATGGCTGAGATTGCTTGATTTCTGGTCTGAGGGGGAATCAGTGGCTAAAAGAGTCAGGTTGGAGAGTGGATCTGATGCTGAAACTCAGCCTTAAACTTTCTGAAAAACTCTCTGGTCTCGCTGCTTGAATGGCTTCCTCCTACTATTTCTTATCTATTTCATATTTAAATGGCTGATTTACAGCAACCTCATTGAAGAGCAGGAAGTCAATGCAATCACAAACCAGGCAAATGAAAGGCCATGTTCACCAACCAGCAGCAGTTACCATCTCCCTCACACAAAGTCAAGAGTGTGGTGCTGGAAATGCACAGCAAGCCAGGCAGCATCCGAGGAGCAGGTTCCTGATGAAGGGCTTTTGCCCGAAACGTGGATTCTCCTGCTCCTTGGGTACTGCCTAACCTGCTGTGCTTTTCCAGCACCTCACTCTTGACTCTGATCTCCAGCATCTGCAGTCCTCACTTTCTCCCTCACACAAAGACCTGTTCTCCCGATAGAGCCCCCTAAGTCCACCTGGCTACTCTGTTACATCCCCACCCCAACACACACACACAGAAGTGCTCACGTTCATGAAACTACATAGAGGGAAACAGGATGATTATCAACAACATTCAATCACTGATCTCACAATACCCTCTAACTCGGTTACAGTTACCCAATGCTCTCCCAGTCCAGACTCTCCCAGAAATCCACTCTGTTCCCATATGATGCTCTAGATACCTATGAAGAAGCAACAATAAAGGATGAATCTTTCTGCACAATAAGAAAACTGAAATTTACTTTTGTCTCCAATTTCATGTGTCAGACAGGCATTAGATTCCACACATTGCAGCCTGGGCCAGAATATCCGATGGAATTTTTCTGCCTATTTTGAAGTGTTCAATGTGCCACAAAACAATCCGTTTGAGGAGATTACAGTAACCTCCAGCAGAGAGGCTGGGAATATCAGATTACAGAGCTCCAGACAGGCTCCCAAACCGCCCACGATACCAGCCATCAGCAAAGAAACAAGAGAGCGAGTGTTGACATAAACTTGGCAGTGCCGCAGCACAGGACCACCGGGAATAAGGGTGGGGGGGTTAGGTGAGGGGAGGTGGGGAAACATGTCCAACAAAACTGTCAAATCAACTGACTGTGCAAGAATATTAGTGCACCGCCAACCCTCAGAAAGCTGCCACTGAGTTTCAAGTGAGAAAGCCCAACCCAGCCTAATCCTTCCCAGAATAAAGCAAGACGACAAGAGGAGCTTTGTAAAACCTGTCGTCCTCTGCTCTGCACAACCACAGCTGACAGGAAGATTAAAGTCTTGAGGGAAACCAACAATTCAGGTTCTGATGAGTTCGATAGATTCTCGACAAGCCTAAAGGCATCTCCTCAAATCCTGCATTATCCAAGTAATCTCCAAGCCCATCTGGGAGTGGTGATGAAATCTGCAAAACTAACATTTAATAACTGGCTCAGTGCCTCGAGATCAGACCAGATGCCAATAAACATTGAAGTAGCAAATGTGGTGGGATTGGAAACAGACACAGAGGTGGTCATCCTCACTATGTCTGTCAGTGTGGAGCAGTTCCAGAGTAAGGCGGCTGCATTTTATTTCAGGTTAATGTTTCCTGTCTTCCTCTCCAGCTCAATCGCAGAGCTTGCTGAAGGGAATGTTTTGAATCGAAGTACAGACTACAGATGAAACATTTACATTTTGTTCTGAAATTAGCTGCAACTACAGACTCCACAAACAACAATGCTTTCTGTACTCAATATCAGGAACCAGTTGTGATGGCATCCAATAAGTTTCCAAGCTAGCGAACTTTATGAAGCATCACAACCAAGCTCAAAATTGAATCAACAAAAACATCTTGTGCTTACAATAACATCTTTAACATCCAGTTTTCATAGCCCCAGGTTCCCCTCAAAATTGTTCTCAGATACAAACTGATGCTGAGCATCTAAACAGAGGCAGAGGGGGTTGAATGAATAATTCTAAAGTTCAGGCTCTCAGCAGCTGAAGTCACAGCTTCAAGAATGCAGTGACTAAACTGGATACAGTATTCTCAACAGGTCAGAATTGGAGGAGCTGCATGAGGCTATACAGATAGGGAGGGGTGAGCTCAGGAAGTGACTTAAAAACCAGGAACACAATTTCATATTTATTGCTACAAGAGAAAAAAAACTAACAATTGTCCCTTGACATTGAAAGACATTATCCTTACTGTATTCTCCACTATCAATACACTGCGAGTTATTACTGACAGAAATTGAACTCATTCAATCATAAATACTACATGCAGAGGCTGGGCAAGTCTGTCGTGGGTAACTCACCTGCTGACTCCCAAAGCCTGCCCACCAGCTACAAGGCACATGTCAAGAGTGTGATGGAGTATTCTCCAGATGCCTGAATTAGTACAGCTCAAACAATGCTCAACGTTATCCGGGACAAAGCAGCCAACTTGATTGGCACCACTTCCACCACCTTTAATACTCCTTACACCACCAATGCTCATCCGCAACTGTGTGTACCAGCTGCAAGATTCATAGCAGAGATTCAACAAAGCTCCTCAGACAGCACCTTTCAGTTCCACATCTGTATCACCTGAAGAACAGGAACAACAGATACATGGAAACACCACAACCTGCAAGTTCCCCTCCAAACCACTCACCATTCTGACTTAGAATATATATCACTATTATTTCACTGGCACTGGGGCAAGAACTGCGATGTACCTACAGCACATGACCTGCATTACTTAAAGAAGGCAGATTGACACCACCTTCTCCCACCCAATGACGCTCACATCCCCTGAATTAATACATTTTAAATATGTATTACCTGCCCTCGTACTGCAATCCCCTCCAACTTGTCAACTCACTGAAAACACCTACATTTCTCCAAATCTAGCTCCATCTCAACCTCTGGTTTTAATTATCTACCATCTGATGTTCACACCAGGAAGTACCTTGGGGCATTTCACATCATGAAAGGTGCTCGATATATTCAAGGTGTTATAAGTATGCTTGAGGTAAAAGCTTCACAAGTTAAACTTTTGTTCAAGGCTGTCCTTGGATCAGGTACTCTGGTAAAATGGAACTACTCAGCCAGTGAAGGGAACAGCCAACACCAGAGCACAGTGGCTGCCCTGGCAGTGTGTGGAAGCTCTCCCTGGAATCCTGTCCCTTGTTTACTGCCTGAAGTGTGAACAGGATAACTTCAATACAATTAGTAGAGACTTCAAAAACCTGAATCAGATGCCCAATTAGGTTCTCTCAAACTGAATATCATCGATTTGAAACTCCATGGATCCTGCTTAATTAGATAATTAAATTTGTAACAATATTTTAATGCAAAACTTCATGATCAGAAAGCTCAATGTGGAAAGAATCAGAATAACCGCAGATCATTTGAATAAATGTGGCCTATCATTTCAATTGCAGTCTGGCAGCTATGCAAAGTTTCTTCAACTGCCAGAGGAGATGAGGGAAAGAGGGTGTGGCAGGGCAGGCGAGGGGGAGGGTAGGAGAGGAGAAAAGCAAGGGGACAAGAGAAGGGGTGATGGAGAGAGGGGGAGGGGAGAGGATGGTGAGAGAAGGGAAGGGAGGGGAATGAAGGTTGCGGACTGGGACATGAACGTAACAGCCTTTCAACCCTGAGCTGGGCTCTGGCAGGCTGACTGCTTACCCAGCTCTCCAAAGCCATCCTGCCCTGGGTTTCGGCTGTGTTCTTTCCTGTCAAGCTTCACCGTAACCCAAATACAGATTCTGAGCAAGGCTTGTTTCACTGCAATATCCCATAACCGCCGAGCAGAGGAGAGCACATATTAACATCACCCCCACCCCGATTTATTCAGTCCCTGGTGCCGGGTCAAGAGTTCACAGCTCTCCAGTTCAACTCAAGACTCTCGACCTCCCAGCCTCGTTAGAAAGGAACCACTGTCCATCTTGAACACTGTCGGTCAGAAAGGCTCTTGAAGCCCTTTTCACAAACATGCCGTGTCCCAAAGCACATCACCAATCATGTAAGTGCTGTTGTCATTATTGTATCGTAGAAAACACCGCAAATAATGTCTGCACAAGACCCCAACAAATAATTCAACAAGCCAATTATAATTTGCTCTTTTGGTTAAGAAATAATTACCAATCAGGTCACCAGGGAGACACCACAGCTGCTAGTCCTCTCCCAACAAAAGATGGCGTGTTTCACATGGCAGAACTCTCCCTCAGCACTGACCCTCCGACAGTGCGGCACTCCCTCAGCACTGACCCTCCGACAGTGTGGCACTCCCTCAGCACTGACCCTCCGACAACGCGGCACTCCCTCAGCACTGACCCTCCGACAACGTGGCACTCCCTCAGCCCTGACCCTCCGACAACGCGGCACTCCCTCAGCCCTGACCCTCCGACAGTGCGGCACTCCCTCAGCACTGACCCTCCGACAACGCGGCACTCCCTCAGCCCTGACCCTCCGACAGTGCCCACTCCCTCATCCCTGACCCTCCGACAACGTGGCACTCCCTCAGCACTGACCCTCCGACAACGCGGCACTCCCTCAGCCCTGACCCTCCGACAGTGCGGCACTCCCTCAGCACTGACCCTCCGACAACGCGGCACTCCCTCAGCACTGACCCTCCGACAACGCGGCACTCCCTCAGCACTGACCCTCCGACAGCGCGGCACTCCCTCAGCACTGACCTTCTGACAGTGCGGCACTCCCTCAGCACTGACCCTCCGACAGTGCAGCACTCCCTCAGCACTGACCCTCCGACAGTGCAGCATTCCCTCAGCACTGACCCTCCGACAACGCGGCACTCCCTCAGCACTGACTCTCCGACAACGCGGCACTCCCTCAGCACTGACCCTCCGACAGTGCGGCGCTCCCTCAGCACTGACCCTCCGACAGTGCGGCACTCCCTCAGCACTGACCCTCCGACAGTGCGGCACTCCCTCAGCACTGACCCTCCGACAGTGCAGCACTCCCTCAGCACTGATCCTCCGACAGTGCAGCACTCCCTCAGCACTGACTCTCCGACAACGCGGCACTCCCTCAGCCCTGACCCTCCGACAACGCGGCGCTCCCTCAGCCCTGACCCTCCGACAGTGCGGCACTCCTTCAGCACTGACCCTCCGACAACGCGGCACTCCCTCAGCACTGACCCTCCGACAACGCGGCACTCCCTCAGCACTGACCCTCCGACAACGTGGCACTCCCTCAGCACTGACCCTACGACAGAGCAATGCTCCCTCAGCACTGACCCTACGACAGTGTCCACTCCCTCAGTGCTGACCCTCCGACAGCGCAGCACTCCCTCAGCACTGACCCTCCGACAGCGCGGCACTCCCTCAGCCCTGACCCTCCGACAACGCGGCACTCCCTCAGCGCTGACCCTCCGACATCTCGGCACTCCCTCATCCCTGACCCTCCGACAACGCGGCACTCCCTCAGCGCTGACCCTCCGACAACGCGGCACTCCCTCAGCCCTGACCCTCCGACAACGCGGCACTCCCTCAGCCCTGACCCTCCGACAACGCGGCACTCCCTCAGCACTGACCCTCCGACAACGCGGCGCTCCCTCAGCACTGACCCTCCGACAGTGCGGCGCTCCCTCAGCACTGACCCTCCGACAACGCGGCACTCCCTCAGCACTGACCCTCCGACAACGCGGCACTCCCTCAGCACTGACCCTCCGACAGTGCGGCACTCCCTCAGCACTGACCCTCCGACAGTGCGGCACTCCCTCAGCACTGACCCTCCGACAGTGCGGCGCTCCCTCAGCACTGACCCTCCGACAGTGCGGCGCTCCCTCAGCACTGACCCTCCGACAACGCGGCACTCCCTCAGCCCTGACCCTCCGACAACGCGGCACTCCCTCAGCCCTGACCCTCCGACAACGCGGCACTCCCTCAGCCCTGACCCTCCGACAACGTGGCACTCCCTCAGCCCTGACCTTCCGACAACGTGGCACTCCCTCAGCACTGACGCAACGACAGAGCAATGCTCCCTCAGCACTGACCCTACGACAGTGTCCACTCCCTCAGTGCTGACCCTACGACAGTGCAGTGCTCCCTCAGCACTGAGCCTCCAACAATGCAGCACTCCCTCAGACAGGGCAAAACACCATCAGACATAACAGGAGAAGTAGGCCATTCAGCCAATTGAGTCTGCACTGCGATTAAAATACGATTATGGTTGATGTGATTGTCTTCAACTCCACATTCCTGCATTTTCCCCATAACCTTCAACGTCCTTACTGATTAGAAGTAGACCTATCACAAGACAATGTGAATGACCCAGCTTCTACAGTCCTGTGTGTATGGAATCACACAGCTTCACTTCCCTCAGAGAACTGCATAAGATCCTAAACGGCCTACCAAAGATGGACAACTTTTATGTTTCATCTTGTGGGTCAGGCCAGAACTATTGATTTATTTATTATCACATGTATCGAAGTCCAGCAAAAAGCTTTGTTTATGAGTTTATAAGAAACAAGGATGTACGGATCAAACAATTTAGACAGAGGAATACAGGTACCATTGCACAGGGCGTACAAGAGAGATAAACGTTTGCAAGATCAGCATTATGAGTCTATTCAATGGTCTAATAACAGCTGGGAAGAAGCTGTCTCTCTCCCTGCTGGTACATCTGTTCTAGGTTCTGCACCTTCTGCTTTACAGAAGAGATTGTAGGAGATCATTACTAGACTGCGAAGGGTCTTTGATGTGTTGGCAGCCTTTCCATGGAAGTGAGCCATGTAAACGAAGTCCACAGATGGGAGGTTTGCTTCCCTGATGGTCTGGGCTGTGCACACCACTCTCTGTAGCTTCCTACGATCCTGGGCAAAGCAGTTCGTGTACCAGGCCATTATGCACTGGACAGCATGCTTTCAATTCCTGATGAAGGGCTCTTGCCCGAAATGTTGATTTTCTTGCTCCTTGGATGCTGCCTGACCTGCTGTGCTTTTCCAGCACCATATTCTCAACTCTAATTTCCAGCATCTGCAGCCCTCACTTTCTCCAAGTACGCTTTCATTGGTGCGTCTGCAGAAGCTGGTGAGGGTCCTTATGGACGTGCCAAATTTCCTAAGCTGCCTGAGGAAGAAGAGGCATTCTTGACCATTGTAACTACATGGGAAGACTAGCACAGACTGTCGGTTATGATCTGAGGAAGTTGACCATCTTCACCATCTCAACCTCAGTGCTGTTGATGTAGCTGGGGGCGTGTTTGCTAACTAAAGGTCAGTGATCAGTTTTTTAGTGTTTCCAACGTTGAGAGAGTGGTTGTTCTCAATGCATCACGTCACTCTCTATCTCCCTTCTGTGTTTTAACTGGTCATTGTCAGATATCCATCCTACCACAATTGCATCATCAGCAGATTTATCGATACCATTTGTTCAGAATTTGGCAACACAGTCTTGGTTAAAGCAGGGGGCTGAGGATGTATCCTTGGGGGACTCCAGTGTTGAGTGTTATCATGCAGGGGGTGCTGTTGTCTATCTTCACTGATTGCAGTCTGTGGCTCAGGGTCCAGTTAGAGGATAGAGCCGAGTCCAAGGTTACAGAGTTTTGAGATCAGTCTGGAGGGAATAAACTAGGGCACACTTTTATAATTAGGAGTGACCCTTTTCAAACAAAGATGAGGTAAGAGATTTTTCTGAGAGGGTTGAGATACTCTGGAACACTCGACTTCAAGGGTGGTGGGAGCAGGACCATCAAATATCTTTAAGGCCATTCTCGGGAGATTCTTGCAAAGCAGAAGGACCAAAGATTAATCAGGGTGAAATGCGAATGGCAATTTAAAGCAGACAGACCAATACAATCTTATTGAATTATCTTATTACAGAGCAAGTTTGAGGAGCCAATGGTCCTATCCTGCTCCTACTGTAAATGTCCTTACTTAGTCTGTCTGACATGTGACCCCAGACTGATGCTGATGTGACTGACTCTTACGGCCTTCAGAAATGACTGAGCAAGCCAGTAGAGTCTGGTCATTTTTAATTTGTTCACATGATTGGATTAGGCCAGAGTTTCTTGCCTCTCCCTAACTGCACAATGTGGCGGTATGAAGCTGTTATCTTGAACCTCTGCAGTTCATGTGGTGTAGCCAAGCCCATACTCCTGTGGGATTTTGACACAGACAGCATGGAAGGGTGAGAAGGTCTCATGGCAGGATGGTGTGTGATCCCGACAAGATTCACAGACTGTAGGTTTCCCACACACATTCTGCCCTTGTCTTTCCAGGTGGTAGTGGTTGTGGCTTTGGAAGTTTCTATCTCAGCAGTTATTGATGAGTTATTGCAGTGTATCATGGAAACGGTACACAGTGCTGTGACTGCATTTGGGTGGAGAGATTGAATGTTGAAGATGCAAGATGAAGGACCTATCAAGAGGGCTGCTTTGTCCTGGATCGTGTTGAGTGTCTTGTTGGAGTTGTACTCTTCCAGGCAAATTGGGAGTCTTCCATCACACTCCTGACTGTGTCTTTTAGATGGTGAACAGGCTATGAGGGAACAGGAATGGAGTTACTCACCACAAGACTCCCAGCTTCCAACCACAGTGCTTATACAGCAATTCCAGTTCAGTTTCTGGTCAATGGTAATCTCCAGGATGTTGTCGGTGGGGGACTCAGTGATGGTACTGCCATTGAGTGTCATGGGGTGATGGTTAGATTCTCTCTTGCTGGAGATGGTCATTGCTTGATACATGGTAAAAACAAGGGCTGCAGATGCTGAAAACCAGAGTCTAGATTAGAGTGGTGCTGGAAAAGCACAGCAGGTCAGGCAGCATCCGAGAAGCAGGAAAATCAACGTTTCAGGCAAAAGCCCTTCATCAGTAAGGGCTTGATATTTGCATGGCACTACTATTATTTACCACTTCTTCATTCCTGATGAAGGGCTTTTGCCCGAAATGTCGATTTTCCTGCTCCTTGGATGCTGCCTCACCTGCTGTGCTTTTCCAGCATGAGTCCAGTCTTGAGTCTAATCTCTAGCATCTGCAGTACCCACTTCCGCCTTATTTACCACTTGTCAGCTCAAGCCTGGCCACTGTCCAGATCTTGCTGAATTTGGACAGAGACTTTTGGTATCTAAGGAGTTGCGAATGGCGCTGAACATTGTGGAAACATCCCCATAAAGGAGGAAAGATCATTGATGAAGATGGTTCGGGCCTGGGACACTGCCCTGAGGACTGCTGTTGATAATATTTTGAAGTGGGGCTGACTGACCTTCAACAACCACAACCATCTTCTCCAGCCAGCAAAGAGTTTTCCCCGTGGTCCACACTGACTCCAGTTTTGATCCTGTGTGCCACACTCAGTCAAATGCTGCCTTGATGTTAAAAGCATTTACTCTCATCTCACCTCTTGGGTTCAACTCCTTTGTCAACATTTGTACCAAGGCTGTAATGAGGTCAGGAGCTCAGTGGCCCTGGCAGACAGCAGGTTGTTGATGACAAAGTACCACTTGGTAGCACAGATGAGAGACCTTCCACCACATTACTGCTAATCGAGAGTAGACTGATATTGGGCAGCAATCGGCCAAGGCATATTTTGCCTGCTCTTCATGGAGGGGGCAAACTTGGGCAATTTCCCACAATGTCAGGTAGATGCTTACGTTCGAACTGTACTAGAACAGATGATCTAGGGGAGTAGTTAGTTCTGGGGTACAAATCTTCAGCACAATTGCTGGAATCTGTGATGCTGGGGACTAATATTCATCAAAACTGCATTTACACAGCTTTTGCAAGTTACACTGCACAGAGATCAGCATCGGCACACTAATCTTTGCATTGATTTCCAGTTCCAGAAACCACTAGCATGCACAGACCTTGGAGGCCCATGCAGCCATAAAGAAAATTTGAGGGAATGCTGCTAGGGATCTCAGGGGAGGTACTTCTGGTTCAAGTTAGGAAAGGCCACAAATACTGGTTTTAGCATTGATGACCACATTCCAGTGATGACATCCAATACAAGATAAGCAGAAATTTGCTTTACATGACATTCTACATTCCCCATTGACAGATGCCATCCTTTTCCCAGGCATCTGTCCAAGACTAAACTGAACTATTCACGAGCATGGTGTCATTGCTGGCCCGAAGATCAGCTAATTCACCAATCAAGAGAAAGTGAGGACTGCAGATGCTGGAGATCAGAGTTAAAGAGTGTGGTTCTGGGAAAGCACAGCCAGTCAGGCAGCACCTAAGGAGCAGGAGAGTCGACGTTTCGGGCAAAAGCCCTTCATCAGGAATTCCTGCTGAAGTCCTCATACACATCCTTGTTACGTCCAGATTTGACTCTTCTGAAATGCTCCTGCTGGGATCCCATCCCCTGCCCTGCTGACTGTGCCTTAACTCTCTTCAAATCCCATTCACTCCCCACAGTTAAGGGCTGACTTCATTTTAATATGCCCAAAGGCAATAGGTGGTGTTGTAATCCAGTACTCAATGCTAATGTTCTGGGAACATAGGTTTGAATCCTGTGGCAAACGGTGGAGCTTGAATTCAATTACTGAAAAGCTGGTCTAATGGCAACCATGTAATTGCTGTTAATTGTCATAAAAACCCTTCTGATTCACTAAGATCCTTTAGGGAAGGAAACTTGCTATCCTTACCTGCTCTACATGTAACTCCAGATCCACAGCAATGCGGTTGATTCTTAACTGTCCTCTTGGCAATTCGGGGTGACAAGAAATGCTGGGCCAACCAGAGACACCCTCGTCCTATGAATAAATAAAAATAAAACCTGTTTATTTTCAATTCGCCCTCTAACTTCCTGCAGTCCCACAGGCTCTGGCAGCACTCCCCCCTAATTCTGGCCTCTTGCAAAACCCTGTTTTTAATCATATCTTCATAGCTGGCCATGCCTTCAGCTGCCTGGCCCGAGCTCTCCAATTTCCTTCTTAAACCTTCTCGTTTGTTAAAATCAATCTCTTTGACCAAAGGCTAGGTGATCAGCCCCATCTGCACCTTGGCTGGCAAATCAGTTTACAAACATTCTTGTGCAATGCTGTGGGAGGTTTTACTATGTCAAACAAGCTATCTAAACACACAATTCTGGGGCTATGTCATAACTTATTTCGCTGCATTTTAAAAATAAATTTACTAACATATACTGGCCAAGAATGTATGTCCTCTGGAATATTATCCCAGTTCTCTGAATCACAGGGAATAACAAGCGCTGCATTACCTCATGGCACTGCGTGCAGTTTCTGGGACAAGAATGACAGCTTCCATCAGGCATCCAGTGAACACAGTTGGTTAGGGAAGTGAAAACAAGCCAAACAAGTTATACCACACCAACTGATGCCTTTCACCAAAAGACCAAGTTCCTCTCACTGTTCGGTTGCTGCCTCACACTCTCACAGCTGAACCTGTGTAGTCTCCAAAATCATATTTTAAAACACCCCATTCTGGAACTTGGGAACACCCATTCCAACTTTATGACAAATATAATTACTATTGTCTCCACATACAGCTTGCTAAAAGCAGATCTAATCAGGTGGTAACAGAGGCAGCAATCTTGCTCATAACAACCCTAGCAGCCTTTCACACTGAGACTGCTGAGTGGGCACAATAAGCCTCATATGCTACTTTCTCCCCACCCCCACCCTCCTCTCACTTACCTCTCCACCCTTCAGGCACTCTGCCTGTATTCCTGATGAAGGGCTTTTGCCCGAAACGTCAATTTTACTGCTCCTCGGATGCTGCCTGAACTGCTGTGCTCTTCCAGCACCACTAATCCACAATAAGCCTCACATTCAGTGTCCATAGCCACTGAGCCACCGTGCCGCCCCCAAGTAGGTTCAAGGTGGTGAACGGCTTCCTCTTGTTCCTACAATACTGGCCAAAAGCACAGCACACCCTCTCCCCAGTTGAACTGTAGGCCCCAGTGTCGCAGTCTCACCCCTTCTGTTGGCCACACCAGTTGGCTCTGAGCTGTCAGCAATGCAAATGGCCATGGAGGCTGGAACCAGACTGAGTCTCAGCAGCTGTTCCAGCTTCAGGCAGACACTCACCTCATCGATCAAGCAAAGCTCAAAGCCCAGGCCCCAAGAGGTATATCAGCAAGGACAGAGGCAAACATAGCTCAGACACTCACCCTACAACCACAACCAAACCCCCACCTCACATTCACTTGGTCCACCACAATGATGATGTTACTTGGACCACAAACAAAGCAGAACCTGTGGACGTGATAGATTTGGATCGCAAAAGGCTTTGGATAAGGTTACACACAGGAGGTTAGTAAATACAATTCAAACACATGTGACTGGGGGCAATGTATGAGCATGGACTGAGAATTAGCTAATAGACAGGAGGTAGAACGTAGGTACGATAATGTCATTCTGAGGAAGGCAGTTTGTTTCCAATGGGATGCTTCAAGGATCAGTGCTACAGCCATAATTGTTCACAATCTGTGTCAATTATTTGGATGTGGAAACCAATTGTAAAACTGACACCAAACTAAGTGGCAACGTAAGACAAGGACGTAAAAAGGCGTCAAGCAGACTTAGGACAGGCTGAGTAAATGGACCAGAACACAGCTGATGGAATATAATGTGAATTTGTTGGAAAACAAAAGGCAAACACTTTCCTGACTAGAAATTTGGAGGATGTGAACTCTCTATCCCTAGCTGCCCTTGAGGACGAATCAGTGAGGTTTGCAGCTGATTCTTTTGATTGACACAGACTCAATCAGCTAAAAGGCATTTCTCTGGGCTGTAGACCTCTAAGGCTCTGAAATGGAGTTGGAAAGAAATTCCTCCTCTCAGAGGATAGGATGCTGGTGCAGGCTGACACCTTATCCAACTCAGCCTTGAATAATTTGTGATTGACACTGACCCTCACTAGGGTACAGCTCCAACACACACTGACCCTCACTGGGGTACAGCTCCAACACACACTGACCCTCACTGGGGTACAGCTCCAACACACACTGACCCTCACTGGTACAGCCCTAACACACGCTGACCCTCACTAGGGTACAGCTCCAACACACACTGACCCTCACTAGGGTACAGCTCCAACACACACTGACCCTCACTAGGGTACAGCTCCAACACACACTGACCCTCACTGGGGTACAGCTCCAACACACACTGACCCTCACTGGGGTACAGCTCCAACACACACTGACCCTCACTGGGGTACAGCTCCAACACACACTGACCCTCACTGGGGTACAGTCTCACACACACTGACTCTCTCTGGGGTACAGTCCCACAGGCACTGACTCTCACTGGGGTACAGCTCCAACACACACTGACCCTCACTGGGGTACAGTCTCACACACACTGACTCTCTCTGGGGTACAGTCCCACAGGCACTGACTCTCACTGGGATACAGCTCCCACACACACTGACCCTCACTGGGGTACGGATCCCACACACACTGACTCTCACTGGGATACAGCTCCCACACACACTGACCCTCACTGGGGTACGGATCCCACACACACTGACTCTCACTGGGATACAGCTCCCACACACACTGACCCTCACTGGGGTACATACTAACCAGCGAGTGCCTCCTCACACTGCCCCTCTCCCAGTGATTGACAGTAGGCGAGACTCAGACTACCCCAGTTTTCACGTTTCTAGGCTATCATCTGCTGAACCAACCGAAACTGAAAAAGACCGTCACAGAATCATACAGAACAGACGAACATTATGTCTATATTGCTCAGTGAGAGCGGTTAAATTAGTCTCATTAGTCTCTGGCTTTTTCTGCTGAAGATTGGAGCTCAAATACACGTGCAATTGACTCTTCACAGTAGCAACCTTTCAGGTAGTGCCTTTTAGACCTCAGCACTGAGCAAAAACAATTTCTCACTTTCCTGTGCTTCTTTTGTCAATTACTTGGCATCTCTGACCTATGGTTACTGATCTGATTGACAGAGGAAACCACTTCTCCAGACTTGTTCTATCGAAACCCCTCAATTTAATTAACTAATAAATCCTTTGTTGACTGCTACGGCACTACGGGCTTCAGCTTGGCACAGTGATGGGGTTTCAGCTGGAGCAGCCACCCACCGCACAGCGAGAAAGCATGCAGACTACAAGTGAAGGTACTTCTGAGAGCATGGACGGCAGGTTCCCCCAGATATGAATGAATGAAAACAGAGCTGACAGGAGCACGCTCACTTTCAAAAGTGTAGCTTTACAAAGGAAATTAAAATAATCTTCAGTTCTTTCTGTAGTTCCTGGATTCAGAACCAAAAATTCTGAAACGATCTCTCTGACATCACTCTCAACCGTTGAGGTGAGTCTACAATGAGACACAAGTGAGGCGAGCTGCGAGTCATATGAAAAGACAGAGTGTAGGAAAGACAAAGAGCTTTGGGGGGGGGGGGGGGAGGAGTGTGTGTGAGAGAGAGAGCGCGAAAGAGAGAGAGAGAGCGCGTGAGCATGACAGCAAGCTCAAGAGCAGGCACAAGCTAGTTTGAGTGAGCGGGAGAGATTTATTAGTACTAGTAACATTTTCTTAATAATAGTAAGGTTTATTAATTTAAGGACAAGTAAAATAATATTAATAAATAAACCAAAGTAAAATAAAGTTAACACGAGTAAAATTAATGCATGGCAGGGCAGCTTTTTCGTGTAGAATGTGTCCCGTTGCAAGTGAAAAGTCGTGAACTCTACTAGTAACCAAGAAAACCTGACGTGCAGGAAGTGTAGCTGGCTGCTGCAACTGGAGCTCAGAGGTTTGAAGCTTAAACAGCAGCTGAAGGCACAATGGTGTATCTGTGAGGCTGCAAACTAGAAAGTTAGCATACTCAGAGAGCAGGCTAGGAGAATGCAGGCAGAAAGAATGGAAGACTGCCAGGCAGTACAAGAGAAGCTGGCAGATAGTACAGCAGTCCCATTCACTAGTCAGTTTTCTGGTTTATTGTTGGCAAGGGTTTGGAGCCAAATTTTGGCACCACAAGCAGCTCTGAAATAGGAGGGGAAGAGAAAGAGATTGATTTGATTTATTGTCATGTGTACCCAAGTACAGTGAAGAGCTTTGTTTGCATGCAGAATACCTATCATGGATGGGGAACTTGTTAGGTTTGAGGAATAGATAGACATTTCTGTGGTTGGAGATGTGTATGTTGCGTCTTTTACACAAGGTTCAAGGATGTCACGGAGCTGCTGGAGAAAGGTGAGCGACCAGAGGTCATGGTCCACAATGGTAACAATGACTTGGGTAGAAAGGAGGATGACGCCCTAAGAGCAGATTTCAGGAAGCTAGAAAGAGACTGAAATGCAGGAACTCCAAAGCAGTAATGTCAGGATTACTCCCAAACCCACATACTGGTGAGCATTGAAACAGGTGAAGTAGCAGGTGAACATGTGGCTGGGAAACTGGTGCAGGAGAAAGGCCACAGATTTCTAAGGAAGGTAGGAACAGGACAAAATATATGGATTACATTTTAGCAGAACCACATCTACCATCCTCACTCATTAGTGCTGTTAGGGAAGGTTTAAACCAGATAAGCAAAGGGAGGTACAAATTTGAAAGAAATATGGTTAAAAGGCAGTAGAAAAATAGAAATCAAAAACAGAGGGCAGACAAAGCACAGCCAAACATCAAATAGGATCAGAGAATAATGAACAGAATAGAGAACAATGTTCAAAATGCAGTATGTAGGCACTCTGAGTGTAAGGTTCATAAAAAAAGGTTGGTTAATCGAATGCACAAATTGAGATAAATGGATATAAACTAATTGTCATCAGAGAGATACGGCTATATGGCATTTAGAAGAGAGATAGGCGGAAAGGAAAATGTGGCAGACCTGGGCCGGCATGGTGTCTCAGTGGTTAGCACTGCTGTCTCACAGCGCCAGGGACCCAGGTTCAATTCCTGCCTCAGGCAACTGTCTGTGTAGAGTTTGCACGTTCTCCCCGTGTCTGCGTGGGTTTCCTCCGGGTGCTCCGGTTTTCTCCCACAGTCCAAAGATGTGCCGGTTAGGTGAATTGGCCACAGTAAATTGCCCTTAGTGTTAGGTGCCTTAGTCAGGGGTAAATGCAAGGGAATGGGTCTGGGTGGGTTGCTCTTCAGAGGGTTGGTGTGGACTTGTTGGGCCAAAGGGCCTGTTTCCACACTGTAGGGAATCTAAAATCTAATTTCTTCATAACATTTAACAAGGGACGAGATCTGCTAATTGCTTAAATCTAATTAGAATCAAAATTTTAGATCAGTTTGGATAGAGCTAAGAAACACCAAAGGGCAGCAAAATTAATAGGAGTTGTTTTCAGGCCACCAGACTGTAGTAATGTTGGGCAAAGTACAGGGTGAATACTCAGAGAGAATATAAACAGTGTCATTCAATAATAATGGTCAACTGCAGTTTACACTTAAACTGGGTTAACCAAATTAGCACTCACATTATGGAGGATGAATTCCTGGAGTGTGTACAAGATAGATTTCTGGAGCATTATGTTTCGGAGCCAGAAAAGGACCAGGCTTTATGGATTTAGTGTTTTGTAATGACAGCAGGCTAATAAACAAACTGCTCAAAACAAGCCTTTGGCAAATAGTAACTACAACACAGTAGAATGTTGCACTAAGTTTTAATTCTGAAACCAAGGTCTTAAATGTGCAGAAATGAAATTATGAACGTAAAGGGGAAACTTACTATGGCAGATTGGGAAATTGAAAGATTTGATGGTTGGCAGGCAATGGCCAGTACTTGAAGAAATACTTCACACTCTACAACAGATGTCGATTCCTCTGGGGCACAAATATGCAAAAGCAAAGGTGAATCAACTCTGGTCAGCAATCAGTTATGTATATAATCAAAGAAGTGAATAATGAGAATGCCAGATCAAGAGATAAGGCTGAGGATTGGAAACAATTCACAACACAGTAAAGTCCAAAAATCTGATTAAAAAACAAGGAGAATATTAATGCAAGCTAACAAAAACAAAAACAAAGGAAGATTATCAAAGCTTCTTTAGGTATATGAAAAGAAAAATTAGCTATGACAGAAGTGGGCCTCTTCAGGTGAGATACAACAGAAATTACTGCGGTGAACACAGAAACAGCAGAGAAACTAAACAGTTATCTTATGTCTATCTTCATGGAGGAAGATACAGAAAATCTCTCAAAAATATTTGCAGACTTAGTGGAGAACATCCTTTTAATTCATCAGATTTATATGTAGAAAAAGGTAGCACTTCAAACGTTAACTAGATTAAAGGCTGACTAATTCCCTGGACCCAATGAGCTCCATCCCAGAGTGATCAAAGAGGTGACAACAGAGACTGTGGAAGTATTGGTGGTTATGTTCAAAACTATTGATTCTGTTAAGGTTCCTGCAAATTGGAAAGTAGCCAATGTAATCCCACTACAAAAGAAGAGGGAAATGTTAAAATCTGTTATATAGGATGTGATCATTTATCATTTAGAAAAAATTGGTTAAACTGGACAGAATCAACATGGATTAAAAAAGGAAATCCTGTTTGACAAACTTGCTCAGAGTTTTTTAATGTTATTTGTAACAGACAAAGGCAACCAGCAGATGTGATTAGATTAGATTACTTACAGTGTGGAAACAGGCCCTTTGGCCCAACAAGTCCACACCGACCCGCCGAAGCGCAACCCACCCATACCCCTACAACCTAACACTACAGGCAATTTAGCATGGCCAATTCACCTGACCTGCACATCTTTGGACTGTGGGAGGAAGACGGAGCACCCAGAGGAAACCCACGCAGACACGGGGAGAATGTGCAAACTCCACACAGTCAGTCGCCTGAGTCGGGAATTGAACCCGGGTCTCTAGCGCTGTGAGGCAGCAGTGCTAACCACTGTGCCACCGTGCCGCCCAGAATGATTCACAAACAAATGATGTAAGAGAATGTTCATAGGTTTTTGATAAGGCTCAAATGGAAAGTTAGCAAATAAATTACAATGCATGGGACTGGGGGAATATACTGGCACCAACTGAGAACTGGTTAGCGGGTAGAAAGCAGAGAAACAGATCAGTGTCAGGTTGGCAGGCTGATACTAGTGGCTACCCCTGGGCTCAGTGCTACAGCCACAACATCAATGATTTCAATGTGGGGCATTATTGTCATGTTTCCAAAATCATGATGACCCTAAGCTGGCTGGGAATATCCGTGGTGAAGAGGGGGTGAGGAGGCTTTCGGAGAATTTAAACAGGTATGTGAAGGGCAACAAAATGCTAAAGGGAATATAATGTGAATATATGAAGTTATCCACTTTGGTGTAAAAAACAGAAAAGGAGAATATATCTGAAAAGGTGCGAGATTGGGAAGTGCAGATGGACCAGGTTGTCTTTGCTCACATGTAGGTCCAGTATGTAACTGAACAGGCAAGTGACATGTTGGGGGCTTTACCAGAACGAACTTTGAGTGGGGAGTAAGGACATCTTGCTGCAGGGTATGAAGGCTTCACATTGTGTTTTGTGGACAATATGATCTTCTTATCCATGGAAGGATATACCTTGCCAGAGAAGGAGGGCAACAAAAGTTCACCATATTAATCCCTGATATTGTCTAATGCAGACAGACTGTGGGAACTGGGCCTGTATTCACTGAAGTTTTAAAGAATGAGAGGTGATTTCAAAACACTTACAGGGCTTGACAAGGTGGATGTGGATTGAATGTTTCCCCAGTTGGTGAGTCTAGAACCAGGGGACATAGCTTCAGGATAGCAGGCTGGGGTGCATTTAGGATTGAGCAAAGGAGGAATTTCTTCATTCAGTGGGTGGCAAATCTTTGGAATTTGTTACCCAGAGGGCTGGAGTATCACCACTACCATTTCAGCCAGTGAAACCCACTTTGAATCAAGTAATTTTTTTTTAATTGAGCACATACAAGACTGAAACCGAGGGCAGGGCACTGACTGAAAGACAGATAAGATATCTCTAATTGAAGCACAAACTCACATCAGCTGGTCAGTGACTACCTCCCCTTTTCTACAACTGACAGAAAATGAAGATGCTCACCTCCATTTAAATGCTGGACGGAAGGATTCGAGCAGAGTGGTGGAGCTTGGGCTAATCAGTGTATAAAAGACAGTATAAAAATAGCACAATCACTTGTGTGGTGCAGCTCGGATTATCAGAGGGGATTTCCTGTCTGTGTAGTGGGACAGAGCAGCACTCCCACAGGATGTACCTTTTCTATAAACCCAACCTCAACACTATATACTTTCACCCAAATCAGAGAAAAAGATTCAGCAACAGACATGAGGCCACAAACACCCACCCAACACGTGACCATGAGTATTGATCACACGACTCTTTCGAGAGACAAAATACAACAATGCTCATCTGATAGGTCACACCAGAGCTCAGCCCAGAAAGGATCAGGCTGGCTGAGAACCCAAGGTTGGGGTAAAAATGGGGAGACTAGACTAAGACAATGTGCAGCAGGCATGGACATGAGGATCTAAGCTCAGTAACAAAATGACAAACAGGAGGGACAGCTAACGAGCCCATTCACAAACCAATAAGTCCCAAACTGGACAGGTTAGGCTGACACTTGGGAGTTCAGGTGATTGAGAGATGATTCTCAGGTCCTGGGATAGCCTGACACAGTAGATACTGTTACTCAGTGGTTAGCAGTGCTGCCTCGGCGCCAGGGACCTGGGTTCGATTCCAGCCTCAGGCGACTGTGTGGAATTTGCACATTCTCCCCGTGTCTGTGTGGGTTTCTCCAGATGCTCCAGTTTCCTCCCACAATCCAAAGATCTGCAGGTTGGGTGAATTGGCCACGCTAAATTGTCCATAGTGTTCAGGGATGTGTAGGCGATGTGCATTAGTTAGGGGTAAATGTAGAGTAATAGGGGTAGGGGAATGGGTCTGGATGTGTTATTCTTCGGAAGCTCGGTGGGGACTTAGTCAGAGAGTCCTAGAGATGTACACCATGGAAACAGACTGTTTGGTCCAGCTTGTCCATGCTGACCAGATATCCCAACCCAATCTAGTCCCACCTCCCAGCACTTGGGCTTTATCCTTCCGAAATTATTCCTATTCATGTACCCATCCAGATGCCTTTTAAATGTTGTAATTGTACCAGCCTCCTCCACTTCCTCTGGCAGCTCATTCCATACACGCACCACCCTCTGCGTGAAAAAGTTGCCATTTACGTCCCCTTTATATCTTTCCCCACTCACCCTAAACCTATGCCCTCTAGTTCTGGACTCCTCCACCCCAAGGAAAAGACTTTGCCCATTTACTCCATCCATGCCCCTCATGATTTTATAAACCTCCAAAAGGTCACCCCTCAGCATCCAACGCTCCAGGGAAACAGCCCCAGGCTGTTCAGCCTCTCCCTCTCGCTCAAATCCTCCAGCCCTGGCAACATCCTTGTAAATCTTTTCTGAACCCTTTCAAGTTTCACAACATCTTTCCGATGGGAAGGAGACCAGAATTGCACGCAATATTCCAACAGTGGCCTAACCAATGTCCTGTACAGCCGCAACATGACCTCCCAACTCCTGTACTCAATACTCTGACCAGTATTGAGTGTGGGTGGGGGGGGGGCAGTGTAGGGGTGGGTGCGGGCAGGCAGTGTGGGGGTTTGGGGTGGGAGGGCAGTGTGGGGGTGGGTGCAGGCAGGCAGTATGGGGTGTAGGGTGGGTGTGGGGGTGTGGGTAATAATAGATAACAGACAATAGGTGCAGGAGTAGGCCATTCAGCCCTTCGAGCCTGCACCACCATTCAATATGATCATGGCTGATCATCCTCAATCAGTATCCTGTTCCTGCCTTATCTCCATAACCCTCGATTCCACTATCCTTGAGAGCTCCATCCAACTCTTTCTTAAATGAATCCAGAGACTGGGCCTCCACTGCCCTCTGGGGCAGAGCATTCCACACAGCCACCACTCTCTGGGTGAAGAAGTTTCTCCTCATCTCTGTCCTAAATGGTCTACCCCGTATTTTTAAGCTGTGTCCTCTGGTTCGGCACTCACCCATCAGCGGAAACATGTTTCCTGCCTCCAGAGTGTTCAATCCTTTAATAATCTTATATGCCTCAATCAGATCCCCGCTCAGTCTTCGAAACTCAAGGCTATACAAGCCCAGTCGCTCCAGTCTTTCAGCGTAAGGTAGTCCCGCCATTCCAGGAATTGACCTCGTGAACCTACGCTGCACTCCCTCAATAGCCAGAATGTCTTTCCTCAAATTCAGAGACCAGAGCTGCACACAGTACTCTAGGTGTGGTCTCACCAGGGCCCTGTACAGCTGCAGAAGAACCTCTTTGCTTCATTCTCAATCCCTCTTGTTATGAAGGCCAGCATGCTATTAGCCTTCTTCACTACCTGCTGTACCTGCATGCTTGCCTTCATTGACTGGTGTACAAGAACACCCAGATCTCTCTGTACTGCCCCTGTACTACTCCATTTAGGTAGTAATCTGCCTTCCTGTTCTTGCCACTAAAGTGGATAACCGTACATTTATCCACATTAAACTGCATCTGACCACTCACCTAACTTGTCTAGGTCACCCTGTAATCTCTTAACATCCTCCTCACATTTCACCCTGCCACCCAACTTAGTATCATCAGCAAATTTGCTAATGTTATTACTAATACCATCTTCTATATCATTAACATATATTGTAAAAAGCTGCGGTCCCAGTACTGATCCTTGCGGTACCCCACTGGTCACTGCCTGCCATTCTGAAAGGGAGCCGTTTATCACTACTCTTTGTTTCCTATCAGCCAACCAACTTTCAATCCAAGTTAGTACTTTGCCCCCAATACCATGCGCCCTAATTTTGCTCACTAACCTCCTATGTGGGACTTTATCAAAAGCTTTCTGAAAGTCCAGGTACACTACATCTACTGGATCTCCCTCGTCCATCTTCAGAGTTACATCCTCAAAATATTCCAGAAGATTAGTCAAGCATGATTTCCCCTTCATAAATCCATGCTGACTCTGACCTATCCTGTTACTACTATCCAGATGTGTCGTAATTTCATCCTTTATAATAGACTCCAGCATCTTTCCCACCACTGAGGTCAGACTAACTAGTCTATAATTTCCTGCTTTCTCTCTCCCACCTTTCTTAAAGAGTGGTACAACATTAGCCACCCTCCAATCCTCAGGAACCGACCCCGAATCTATCGAACTCTGGAGAATAATCACCAACGCATCCACGATTTCTCGAGCCACCTCCTTCAGTACCCTGGGATGTAGACCATTAGGCCCCGGGGACTTATCAACCTTCAGACCTAACAGTCTCTCCAACACCAATTCCTGGCAAATATAAATTCCCTTCAGTTCAGGTCCTTCAGCCACTGTTACCTCAGGGAGATTGCTTGTGTCTTCCCCAGTGAACACAGATCTGAAGTACCAATTCAATTCTTCTGCCATTTCTTTGTTCCTAGTAATATATTCCCCTGTTTCTGTCTTCAAGGGCCCAATTTTAGTCTTAACCATTTTTTTTGCCTTTCACATACCTAAAAAAGCTTTTACTATCCTCCTTTATATTATTGCTGGAAATGTGTTGCTGGAAAAGCGCAGCAGGTCAGGCAGCATCCAGGGAACAGGAGAATCGACGTTTCGGGCATAAGCCCTTCTCCTGTTCCCTGGATACTGCCTGACCTGCTGCGCTTTTCCAGCAACACATTTCCAGCCCTGATCTCCAGCATCTGCAGACCTCACTTTCTCCTTTATATTATTGGCCAGTTTACCTTCGTACCTCATTTTTTCTCTGCGTATTTCCTTCTTAGTAATCCTCTGTTGTTCTTTAAAAGCTTCCCAGTCCTCCGTTTTCCCACTTATCTTTGCTACGTTATACATTTTCTCTTTTAACTTTATATGTTTCTTTACTTCCCTCATCAGCCACGGCCGCCCATGCCTCCTCCTAGGATCTTTCTTCCTTTTTGGAATGAACTGATCCTGCAACTTCTGCATTATACCCAGAAATATCCTCCACGGTCATCCCTGCTAAGGTATTGCACCATTGAACTTTGGCCAGCTCCTCCCTCATAGCTCCATAGTTCCCTTTATTCAACAGAAATATTGTCACTTCCGACTGTACCCTCTCCCTCTCAAATTGCAGATTGAAGCTTATGGTCACTACTTCCCAATGGCTCCTTCACTTCGAGGTCTCTAACCAATTCTGGTTCGTTGCATAACACCAGAACCAGAATTGCCTTCTCCCTGGTCGGCTCCAGCACCAGTTGTTCGAAGAATCCATCTCTGAGGCACTCCTCAAGTCTCTTTCTTGAGGTCCAATACCATCCTGATTCTCCCAATCTACCTGCATGTTGAAAATCCCCCATAACAACTGTAGTGACATCTTTGCGACAGGCCAGTTTCAGCTCCTGATTTAACTTACATCCGACATCCAGACTACTGTTTGGGGGCCTGTAGATAACTCCTAAGAGGGTCTTTTTACCCTTAGAATTTCTCAGCTCTATCCACACTGACTCTACATCCCCTGACTCTAGGTCCCCCCGCGCAAGGGACTGAATATCATCCTTTACCAACAGGGCCACCCCACCCCCTCTGCCCGTCAGTCTGTCCTTACGATAGCACGTGTATCCTTGAATATTCATTTCCCAGGCCCTGTCCACTTGAAGCCACGTCTCAGATATCCCCACAATATCGGATCTGCCAATTTCCAAAAGAGCCTCAAGCTCATCCATCTTATTTCTAACGCTTCGTGCATTCATGTATAGTATTTTTAATTTGTTACTCCCCTCACCCTTCCCATCAACTCCTTTTACACTCAACCTTACACCATGATCCCTTTTTGAGTTTTCTGCCTCATTGATACAGTTGTCTTTCTTTTGGTGGGGGGGTGGTGATGGGGGGTGGGGTTGTAGGGTGAAGGGTGGGTGTGGGGGTGTGTGGGGTGTGTGTGTGGGGGGGGTGTGTGGGGGGGGTGTGGGGGGGGGGTGTGGGGGTGTGTGGGGGGTGGGGGTGTGGGGGGGGGTGTGTGTGGGGGGGTGTGTGTGGGGGGGGTGTGTGTGGGGGGGGTGTGTGTGGGGGGGGTGTGTGTGGGGGGGGTGTGTGTGGGGGGGGGGTGTGTGGGGGGGGTGTGTGGGGGGGGGGGTGTGTGGGGGGGGTGGGGGGGTGAGTGTGGGGGGCTGAGTGTGGGGGGGGGTGTGGGGGGGGGCGTGGGGGGGGTGAGTGTGGGGAGGGTGTGGGGGGGGTGAGTGTGGGGGGGGTGAGTGTGGGGGGGGTGAGTGTGGGGGGGGTGAGTGTGGGGGGGGTGAGTGTGGGGGGTGGGGGTGGGTGTGGGTGGGGGTGGGGGGGGTGGGGGTGGGTGTGGGTGGGGGTGGGGGGGGTGGGTGGGGGTGGGGGGGGTGGGTGGGGGTGGGGGGGGTGGGTGTGGGGGGGGTGGGGGGTGGGGGGGTGTAGTCTCTGCCCGCGGACGGTTGTGTTCCGGTGTCTGAGGCGGTAACTCGGGGCTGGGCGGGTCGGGGGGGGGGGGGTGTGTGGGGGGGGGTGTGTGGGGGTGTGTGGGGGGGGGTGTGTGTGGGGAGGGTGTGTGTGGGGGGGATGCGGGGGTGTGTGTGTGGGGGTGTGTATGGGGGGGGTGTGTGGGGGGGGTGTGGAGGACGGTGGGGGGGGTGAGTGTGGGGGGGGTGAGTGTGGGGGTGGGTGTGGGGGTGGGGGGGGTGAGTGTGGGGGGGGTGAGTGTGGGGGGTGTGGTGGGTGGGGGTGTGGGGGGGGTGTGGGGGGGGTGTGGGGGGGGTGTGGGGGGTGGGTGGGGGTGGGGGGGGTGGGGGGGGGTGGGTGGGGGTGGGGGGTGTGTGGTGGGGGGTGTGGGGGGGGTGGGGGGGGTGGGTGGGGGTGGGGGTAGTCTCTGCCCGCGGACGGTTGTGTTCCGGTGTCTGAGGCGGTAACTCGGGGCTGGGCGGGTCGGGGGGGGGGGGGTGCTCCCTCGCGACAGCGGCTCTCGTTTCGGTTTAAACCCGGGTTCGGCTGCGCTCCGCACTCACCATCGGACGGCGGCCCCGCGCGATTGCCCCATCACCAAAGGCGAGTCTCTCCGTCAGGAACCACAGGCCGAGGCTGCGCCCGCAGCTAGGCCAGGCCGCGCCCCCTGCCTGCGGCCCCGCCCCTTCCATCGGGCCCCGCCCCCTGCCTGCGGCCCCGCCCCCTGCCTGCGGCCCCGCCCCCTGTCCGTGATCCCGCCCCCTGCCATCGGGCCCCGCCCCTTCCCTCGGGCCCCGCCCTTCCCTCGGGCCCCGCCCCTTCCCTCGGGCCCCGCCCCTTCCCTCGGGCCCCGCCCCTTCCCTCGGGCCCCGCCCCTTCCCTCGGGCCCCGCCCCCACCCTCTCCAGCTGCGGTGAACTCTGACCTGAGCCTCCCAAAACTCTTTTGTGTTTCACATTTTCGAAGTTGTTTCCCATTTAGTCATTGTTTCCGCCTCCATTCTTTCAGCCGAAGTACATCACCTCAAGTCCCCGCCTTGGACTCCATCTGCCACATGGTCACTCTCCTTCCCTGTGCACAGCCCAGCACCAGCCCAGCACCACCTGCCCATCCACCTGCCCATCCACCTGCCCATCCACCTGTCTTTGTGCCATCTGCAAATTTACCAACAATGCCCTCAGTTCCTTTATCCAGATCGTTATGGTCCCAACACTGACCCCTGTGGAACTCCACTAGTCACCGTCTGCCATCCTGGAAAACAGCCCTTTGTCCGCACTCTGTTTTCTGCCGATCAACAAATCCTTTAACGTTACCAGCACTTTGCTCCAAAAGCGCCATGCGCTCTTATCTTATTTTCAGCCTCCCGTGTGACACCTTATCAAATGCCTTCTAGAAATCCAAATAGATAGAGTCATAGAGATGTACAACATGAAAACAGACCCTTTGGTCCAACCCGTCCATGCCGACCAGATATCCCAACCCAATCTAGTCCACTTGCCAGCATCCGGCCCATACCCTTCCTATTCATATACCCATCCAAATGCCTCTTAAATGTTGCAATTGTACCAGCCTCCACCACTTCCTCTGGCAGTTCATTCCATACACTTACCACCCTCTGGCAGTTCATTCCATACACTTACCACCCTCTGCATGTAAAAGTTGCCCCTTAGGTCTCTTTTATATCTTTCCCCTCTCACCTAAACCTATGCCATCTAGTTCTGGACTCCCCCACCCCAGGGAAAAGACTTTGCCTATTTATCCTATCCATGCTCCTCATAATTTTGTAAACCTCTACAAGGTCACCCATCAGCCTCCGATGCTCCAGGGAAAACAGCCCCAGCCTGTTCAGCCTCTCCCTGTAGCTCAAATCCTCCAACCCTGGCAACATCCTTGTAAATCTTTTCTGAACCCTTTCAAGTTTCACAACATCTTTCCGATAGGAAGGAGACCAGAGTTGCACGCAATATTCCAACAGTGGTCTAACCAATGTCCTGTACAGCCGCAACATGACCTCCCAACTCCTGTACTCAATACTCTGACCAATAAAGGAAAGCATACCAAACGCCTTCTTCATTATCCTATCTACCTGCGACTCCACTTTCAAGGAGCGATGAACTTGCACTCCAAGGTCTCTTTGTTCAGCAACACTCCCTCAGACCTTACCATTAAGTGTATAAATCCTGGTAAGATTTGCTTTCCCAAAATGCAGCACCTTGCATTTATCTGAATTAAACTCCATCTGCCACTTCTCAGCCCATTGGCTCATCTGATCAAGATCCTTTTGTAATCTGAGGTAACCTTCTTCGCTGTCCACCACACCTCCAATCTGCAAACTTCCTAACTATACCTCTTATGCTCGCATCCAAAACATTTATGTAAATGATAAAAAGTAGAGGACCCAGCACCGATCCTTGTGGCACTCCACTGGTCACAGGCCTCCAGTCTGAAAAACAACCCTCCATCACCACCCCCTGTCTTCTCCTTTGAGCCAGTTCTATATCCAAATGATTAGTTCTCCCTTATTCCATGAGATTGAACCTTGCTAATCAGTCTCCCATGGAAACCTTGTCGAACGCCTTACTAAAGTCGATATAGATCGCATCTACCGCTCTGCCCTCATCAATCCTCTTTGTTACTTCTTCAAAAAACTCAATCAAGTTTGTGAGACATGATTTCCCACGCACAAAGCCATGTTGACTATCCCTTATCAGTCCTTGCCTTTCCAAATACATGTACATTCTGTCCCTCAGGATTCCCTCCAAAAACTTGCCCACCACCGACGTCAGACTCACTGGTCTATAGATCCCTGGCTTGTCCTTACCACTCTTCATTTGCCAACCTCCAGTTTTCCGGCACCTCACCTGTGACTATTGATGATACAAATATCTCAGCAAGAGGCCCAGCAATCACTTCTCTAGCTTCCCACAGAGTTCCAGGGTACACCTGATCAGGTCCTGGTGATTTATCCACCTTTATGCGTTTCAAGACATCCAACACTTCCTCCTCTGTAATATGGACATTTTTCAAGATGTCACCATCCATTTCCCTACATTCGATATCTTCCATACCCTTTTCCACAGTAAATACTGATGCAAAATACTCATTTAGTATCTCCCCTATTTTCTGCGGCTCCACACAAAGGCCGCCTTGCTGATCTTTGAGGGGCCCTATTCTCTCCCGAGTTACCCTTTTTTTTCTTTATGTATTTGTAAAAACTTTTTGGATTCTCCTTAAATTCTAGTTGCCAAAGCTATCTCATGTCCCCGTTTTGCCCTCCTGATTTCCCTCTAAAGTAGACTCCTACTGCCTTTATACTCTTCTAAGGATTCACTCAATCTATCCTGTCTATGCCTTACATATTCTTCCTTCTTTTTCTTAACCAAACTCTCAATTTCTTTAGTCATCCAGCATTCCCTATACCTACTAGCCTTCCCTTTCACCCTGACAGGAATATACTTTCTCTGGATTCTTGTTATCTCATTTCTGAAGGCTTCCCATTTCCAGCCATCCCTTTACTTGCGAACATTTGCCCCCAATCAGCTTTCGAAAGTTTTTGTCTAATACCATCAAAATCAGCCTTTCTCCAATTTAGAACTTCAACTTTTAGATCTGGTCTATCCTTTTCCATCTTTATTTTAAATCTAATAGAATTATGGTCGTTGGCCCCAAAGTGCTCCCCCACTGACACCTCAGTCACCTGCCCTGCCTCATTTCCCAAGAGTAGGTCAACTTTTGCACCTTCTCTAGTAAATACATCCACATACTGAATCAGAAAACTGTCTTGTACACACTTAACAAACTCCTCTCCATCTAAGCCCTTAACACTATGGCAGTCCCAGTCTATGTTTGGAAAGTTAAAATCCCCTACCATAACTCCCCTATTATTCTTACAGATAGCTGAGATCGCCTTACAAGTTTGTTTCTCAATTTCCCTCTGACGATTGGGAGGTCTATAATACAATCCCAATAAGGTGATCATCCCTTTCTTATTTCTCAGTTCCACCCAAATAACTTCCCTGGATGTATTTCCGGGAATATCCTCCCTCAGCACAGTTGTAATGCTATCCTTTATCAAAAATGCCACTCCCCCTCCTCTCTTGCCTCCCTTTCTATCCTTCCTGTAGCATTTGTATCCTGGAACATTAAGCTGCCAGTCCTGCCCATCCCTGAGCCATGTTTCTGTAATTGCTATGATATCCCAGTCCCATATTCCTAACCATGCCCTGAGTTTATCTGCCTTCCCTGTTAGGCCCCTTGCATTGAAATAAATGCAGTTCAATTTATTAGTCCTACCTTGTCCCTGCCTGCCCTGACTGTTTGACTCACTTCTGTTCTCAGCTGTACCAGTTTCAGATCGATCTCTTTCCTCACTATCTCCCTGGGTCCCACCCCCCCCCACCACCTTACTAGTTTAAATCCTCCCAAGCAGTTCTAGCAAATTTCCCTGCCAGTATATTAGTCCCCTTCCAATTTAGGTGCAATCCGTCCTTCTTGTACAGGTCACTTCTACCCCAAAAGAGATTCCAATGATCCAAAACTGTGAATCCTTCTCCCATACACCAGCTCCTCAGCCATGCATTCATCTGCTCTGTCCTCCTATTCCTGCCCTCACTAGCTCATAGCACTGGGAGTAATCCAGATATTACTACTCTCGAGGACATCCTTTTTAAATTTCTGCCTAACTCTCTGTAATCTCCCTTCAGAATCTCAACCTTTTCCCTTCCTATGTTGTTGGTTCCAATGTGGACAATGACCTCCTGCTGGCCCCTCTCCCCCCGTGAGAATATTCTGCACCCTCTCGGAGACATCCTTGATCCTGGCATCAGGGAAACAACACACCATTCTGATTTTTCGCTACTGGCCACAGAAACGTCTGTCTGTACCTCTGACAAAAGAATCCCCTAACACAATTGATCTCTTGGAAGTCGACATACCCCTCGTTGCATTAGAGCCAGTCTCAATACCAGAAACTTGGCTGTTCGTGCTACGTTCCCCTGAGAATCCATCACCCCCTACATTTTCCAAAACAGCATACCTGCTTGAAATGGGTTTATCCACAAAAGACTCCTGTACTAGCTGCCTACCTCTCTTACCTTTCCTGGAGTTAACCCATCAATGTGACTGTATCTGAGACTTTCCCCCCTTCCTATAACTGCCGTCCATCATATACTGTTGCTGTTGCAAATTCCTCATCGCTTCTAACTGTCTCTCCACCCGATCCATTCGATTTGATAAGATTCGCATCCAACAGCATTTATGACAGATATAATCCGCAGTAACCCTTAAACTCTCTTTAAACTCCCATATCTGACAAGAAGTACATATCACTCCACTAAAGGCCATTTTTGCTCCTTCACAATCTACAGACCCAGAAAGTAACACCATCTCATTCCTCTACAAACACTGCCCCAGGTTAAATTAATAGTTATGGTTCATATTTTAAGTTTAATCAAGAGACATATCTCAAAAAACATATAATCAAGAAAGAACCCGCTCTACTCACTACTGCAGATTCTCTGTAGGCCACACGTAAAACAACAACTAAAATCTGATTCTGTGCTGTGAACTTCGCCAAACAGTTCCTCCAAGATTAGTTGTGAATTTCATTGTTTGATCATTTTCCCAGATGCACTCCGATGTCCAGTGATACATGAATTCAAACAGCAAAGGCAGTAACTATGCAGGTTCTCTCTCTCTCTCCCCTGCACTGTCCTCACCATGTGCTTCCTTTGTCTGTTCTTCTCCCTTTTAAACCTGTTGTTTTGAGGTTTTTTTTTCCCCAAAGTTCCAAAACAATGCAACAGCATATAAAACAGTAATTGCTGCTCCTGGAATTTGAGGAAATCACCTGCAGCACCTAAAATACCTCAAAAAAGGAGCAGCTCTTACAGCCAGAAATGTTTCCCGTCCTCCATCTTGGATTACCCAGAATCTTCTCCCTCTTGAACTGCAAGGTGAATTCTATCATATTATGGTCACTGCCACCCCAGCAGTTCCTTTACCTTAAGCTCCATAATCAACTCTGCCTCACACATCACCAAATCTAGAATTGCCTGTTCCTGAGTGGGCTCAAACACAAGCTGCTCCAAAGAAACCATCTTGCAAATATTCCACAAATTCCTTTTCTTGGGATCCACTACCGACATAATTTTCCCAGTCCACCTGCATATTAATGTCTCTCATGATTATTGTTATCAAGTCAAGTCTCCATAGACTTAGCAGACCATAGGACTACTCTTACATTACGGAGAGACAACTGGTGGTGGTTTAACACAAAGGCCACTGTACCTCAGGTGAGGGGAGAGGTTGAGAAGCAGAGTCATGGCAACCCCAGCTGGTGCAGAGTTTGAACCCATGCTTCTTCACAAACCAACCGTCCAGCCAACTGAGCTAAACCAATCCCTGATTAATGTAATAGTACCTTTCTTACATGCCTTTTCTATCTCCAGATTTATTTTCTTCCCCAGATCCTGACTACTGCTAGGAGACCTGTACGTAACTCAGGTTATAGAAATGTGAATTCTTTCCTTCGTTCACAACTCATACAACAAGGCCAGCTCAGTCAGATATGGATAATATTTGGACTTGGTTGGCAACTGGCACATAATATTCAGGTAAAACAAGTACTAGCATGGGGCACATTGATCAGGAAATTCCCAACCAGCTTTCCTTGAACTTCGGTGGAACTGCTGTCATCACTCAGTCCCTCACGAACATCAGTCATCAGTGTAACATTTGATTTCTCTCTGCTGTGCAAGGCCACACTGTTACGCTGCAGTGTCCCTTTAAGATGACTCTGCACCTGGGAATGTTGTTCGGGAGCAGCACGTTCATTCTATACACATATGTGGCCCAATGGTAATGACAGCAGCCACACGCCCACCCGGTTTGTAAGGAACATGGGGGATCAACATGACCCAGTGCATGCAAGCTTCAGGACAAACTGCAACACACAGAGACTCTCCATCCTCGATGACCAAAAACAAGCATCATCTAGTTGTACATGGGATGGGTATACTATCAACTTAGAACATAGAACATAGAAGAATACAGCGCAGTACAGGCCCTTTGGCCCTCGATGTTGCGCCGATCCAAGCCCACCTAACCTATACTAACCCACTATCCTCCATATACCTATCCAATGCCCGCTTAAATGCCCATAAAGAGGGAGAGTCCACCACTGCTACTGGCAGGGCATTCCATGAACTTACGACTCGCTGAGTGAAGAACCTACCCCTAACTTCAGTCCTATATCTACCCCCCCTTAATTTAAAGCTATGCCCCCTTGTAATACCCGACTCCATACGCGGGAAAAGGTTCACACTGTCAACCCTATCTAACCCCCTAATCATCTTGTACACCTCAATCAAGTCACCCCTAAACCTTCTTTTCTCTAATGAAAACAGCCCCACGTGTCTCAATCTTTCCTCATACGATCTTCCTTCCATACCAGGCAACATCCTGGTAAACCTCCTCTGCACCCGTTCCAGTGCCTCCACATCCTTCCTATAGTATGGCGACCAAAACTGCACTCAATATTCCAGATGCGGCCGCACCAGAGTCTTATACAACTGCATCATGACCTCAGGACTCCGGAACTCAATTCCTCTACCAATAAAAGCCAGTACGCCATATGCCTTCCTCACTGCACTATTTACCTGGGTGGCAACTTTCAGAGATCTGTGTACATGGACACCAAGATCCCTCTGCTCATCCACACTACCAAGTATCCGACCATTAGCCCAGTACCCCATCTTTTTGTTAGTCTTCCCAAAGTGAATCACCTCACACTTAGCTACATTGAATTCCATTTGCCACCTTTCTGCCCAGTTCTGCAGCTTCTCTATATCCTGCTGTAACCTGCCACATCCTTCCTCACTGTCAACAACTCCTCCGACTTTCGTATCATCCGCAAACTTGCTCACCCAACCTTCTAACCCCTCTTCCAGGTCATTTATAAAAATGACAAACAGCAATGGTCCCAAAACAGATCCTTGCGGAACACCGCTAGTGACGGCACTCCATGAAGAAACTTTGCCATCAACTACTACCCTCTGTCTTCTTCCATCCAGCCAATTCCTAATCCAAACCTCCAACTCACCCTCAATGCCATATCTCCGTATTTTCTGCAGTAGCCTACCATGGGGAACCTTATCAAACGCCTTACTAAAATCCATATATACCACATCTACCGCTTTCCCCTCATCAACCTCCTTCGTCACCTTTTCAAAGAATTCAATAAGGTTTGTGAGGCACGACCTGCCCTTCACAAAACCATGCTGACTATCCTTGATCACATGATTCCTATCCAGATGTGCATAAATCCTATCCCTTACAATTCTCTCTAAGACTTTGCCCACAACAGAAGTGAGACTCACCGGCCTATAGTTACTAGGGTTATCCCTACTCCCCTTTTTGAACAAGGGAACCACATTTGCTATCCTCCAGTCTTCTGGCACTACTCCTGTAGACAACGAGGACATAAAAATCAAGGCCAATGGCTCTGCAATCTCCTCCCTTGCTTCCCAGAGAATCCTAGGATAAATGCCATCAGGCCCAGGGGACTTATCTATTTTCACCTTTTCCAGGATTTCCAACACCTCTTCTCTACATACCTCAAAGCCATCCATTCTACTTATTTGTGACTCAGTATTCACATCGACGACAATGCCCTGTTCCTGAGTAAATACTGAAGAAAAGTATTCATTCAGTGTCTCCCCAATCTCTTCCGCCTCCACACGCAACTTCCCACTACTATCCTTGACTGGACCTATTCCTACCCTAGTCATTCTTTTATTCCTAACATACCTATAGAAAGCCTTAGGGTTTTCCCTAATCCTACCGACTAAGGACCTTTCATGTCCCCTCCTTGCTGCTCTTAGCTCTCTCTTCAGGTCCTTCCTGGCTACCCTATAACTCTCAATCGCCCCAATTGAACCTTCACGTCTCATCTTGAGATAGGCCGCCCTCTTCCATTTAACAAGGGATTCCAATTCCTTATTAAACCACGGCTCCCTCGCACGACCCTTTCCTCCCTGCCTGACAGGTACATAATTATCAAGGACACTCAATAGTTGCTCCTTGAACAAGCTCCACATATCATTTACACTTTTGCCTTGGAGTCTACTTTTCCAAGCCACACATCCTAAGTCATGCCTCACCGCATCATAATTTCCCTGACCCCAGCTATAACTCTTGCCCTGTAGTACACACTTATCCCTCTCCATCACGAGTGTAAAAATCACCGAATTATGGTCACTATCCCCAAAGTGCTCACCTACCTCTAATTCTAACACCTGGCCTGGTTCGTTACCCAGAACCAAATCCAGTATGGCCTCACCTCTTGTTGGCCTGTCTACATATTGTGTCAGGAAACTCTCCTGCACACATTGAACAAACACTGACCCATCTAACGAACTTGAGCTATAGCTTTCCCAATCAATATCAGGAAAGTTAAAGTCCCCCATAACAACCACCCTATTACTGTCACTCATCTCCTGAATCACCTTCCCTATCCTTTCTTCAATGATTCTAGGACTATTAGGAGGCCTGTAAAAGACTCCTAACAGGGTGACCTCACCTTTCCTATTCCTAACCTCAGCCCAAACTACCTCAGATGGCAAGTCCTCATCCATCGTCCTTTCCACCACTGTAATACTATCTTTGACAAGCAATGCCACACCTCCCCCTCTTTTACCCCCACCTCTGACCCTACTAAAACATTTAAATCCTGGAACCTGCAACAGCCAATCCTGTCCCTGTTCTAGCCATGTCTCCGTAATAGCCACAACATCGAAGTCCCAGGTACCAACCCACGCTGCAAGTTCAAAACTTCTGCAACACACTTAGTCATGGAGTAAGATAGCACGGAAACAGACCTTTCGGTCCAACTCATCTGCACCAGCCAGACATCTCAATCTGACTTAATCCCATTTGTCAGCATTGGCCACGATCCCTCTGAGTTGAGAGGGTGGTGCTGGAAAAGCACAGCAGGTCAGACAGCATCCAAGGAGCAGGAAAATCGAAGTTTCGGGCAAAAACCCTTCATCAGGAATGAGGCTGGGAGCCTTGGGGGTGAAGATAAGGTAGCTAAGAGCTAAGGTAGCTGGAGGTGGGGTAATGGTGATAGATCAGAGAGGAGGGGGGAGCAGATAGGTGGGAAGGAAGATGGACAATGGGATGGGTCATTAGGACGGTGCTGAGCTGGAAGGTTGGAACTGGGGTAAGATGGGGGATGAGGAAATGAGAAAACTGGTGAAGTCCACATTGATGCCTTGGGGTTGAAGGGTCCTGAGGTGGAAGATGAGGCATTCTTCCTCCAGGCCTTGGGTGGTAGAGAGTGGCGATAGAGGCAACCCAGGACCTGCATGTCCTTGGCAGACTGGGAGGGGGAGTTAATTAGCAGTGGGGTTCATTGGTGCAGGTGTCCCAGAGATGTTCTCTGAAGCGCTCTGTGAGTAGGCATCCTGTCTCCCCAATGTAGAGGAGGCCGCATCGGGAGCAACAGATACAGTAAATGACATGTGTGGAAGCGCAGGTAAAACTTTGATGGATGTGGAAGGCTCCTTTGGGGCCTTGGACAGAGGTGGGGTGGGGGTGGGGGTGGGGGTGGGGGTGGGGGGGGCAGTGTGGGCGCAGGCTTTGCAATTCCTGCAGCAGCAGAGGAAGGTGCTGCCTCCCCCCTCCTCCCACCTTACCTCAGTTCCAACCTTTCAGCTCAGCACCGCCCTCATGACCCATCCCACCTGTCCATCTTCCTTCCCACCTATCCCTCCTCTCTGACCTATCACCTTTACCCCCACTCCATCCACCTATCACACTCTCAGCTGCCTTCCCCCCTGCCCCACCCCCCTCCCATTTATCTCTCCATCCCCAGCCTTATTCCTCATGAAGGGCTTTTGCCTGAAAAGTCGATTTTCCCACTTCTCGGATGCTGCCTGACCTGCTATGCTTTTCCAGCACCACTCTTTCCCTCTAAACCTTTCCTATCCATGTACCTATCAAAATATTGTCGAAGTGTTGGAATTGTATCCGCCTCCACCATTTCCATACATGCACCACCCTGTGTGACGATGTTGGCCCTCTTAACTCTTTCCTCCTCTCACATTAGATCTACGTCCTCTAGTTTTCAAATCCCCAACCCTGGGAAAAAGACCTCAGCTATTCACCCGATTCAGCCTCCTCTCATACCTCAAACCTGGCAAGATCCTTGTAGATCTTTACTGAACCCTTTCAAGTTCCACAACATCTTTCCAACAGCAGGAAGACCAGAATTGAACACAGTATTCCAAAAGTGGCTTCACCAATTTCGTGTACAGCCACAACATGACATTCTAACACCTATACTCAATGTACTGGCCAATGAGGCAAGCCTTCTTCACTATCCTATCAACCTGCAAACTCCACCTTCAAGGAACTATGAACCTGCACTCCAAGGTCTCTTTGTTTAGCAACACTACCCAGGACGCTACCATTAAGTGTCCTGCCCTGATCTGCCTTACCAAAATGCAACAACTCAGATTTATCTAAACTCCATCTGCCACTCCTTGGTCCATCAGTCCATCTGATCAAGGTCCCGTTGTTCTCAGAGATAACCTTCTTCACCGTCCACTACAACACTAATTTTGGTGTCACCAGCAAACTCATTAACTAGTTCTCTGAGATTCACATCGAAATCATTTATGTAAATGACAAAAAGCAGTGGACCCAGCACCGATCCTTGTGGCACTGCACTGGTCACAGGCCTCCAGTCTGAAAAGCAACCCTCCACCACCATCCTCTGTCTCCTACCTTCGAGCCAATGTTGGATCCAAATGGCTAGCTCTTCCTGGATTCCATGTGATCTAACCTTGATAACCAGTCTATCTGGTACAGTGCCTTGAAGTCTATATTGAAAAGGTCTACCACTCTGCCTCCATCAATCTTCTTTGACACTTCTTCAAAAGAACTCAATCAAGTTAGTGAGACACAATTTCCCATGCACAAAGCTGTATAGACTATCCCTAATAGTCATTGCCTTTTCAAACACATATAAATCCTATCCCTCAGAATCCCTTCCAACTTTGCCCACCAACGATATCAGGCTCACCAGTCTATAGTTCCCTGGCTTTTGCTTACCACCTTTCTTCAATAATAGCACCACATTAGTCACCCCCCCCCAATCTTCCAGCACCTCACCTATGACTATTAATACAAATATCTCAACAAGGGGCCCAGCAATCACTTCCCTCGCTTCTCCCAGAGCTCTTTAACATACCTGATAAAGTCCTGGGGATTTATCCACCTTTATGCATTTTAGATGTCCAGCTCCTCCTCCTTTGTAATATCGACACTTTTCAAGATATCACTATATATTTCTCCAAGTTCTCTAGCTTCCACGTGTTTTCCACAGTAAATACTAATGCAAAATACTTGTTTAGTATCATAGAATCCCTAGAGTGTGGAAACAGGCCATTTGGCCCAACAAGTCCACAATGACCCTCTGTACAGTATCCTAACCCAGACCCATTCGCCTACCTTATTACTCTACGTTTCCCCTGATAATGCACCTAACCTTGAACACAATGGGCAATTTCGTTCGGCCAATTCACCTAACCTGCACATCTTTGGACTGTGGGAGGAAGTCCACATAGACACAGGGAGATCATGCAAACTCCACACTGAGAATCACCTGAGGCTGGAATCGAACCCGGCCTCCTGGTGCTTTAAGGCAGCAATGCTAAACACTGAGCCACCGTACCACCCAATATCTAATTCATCTCCTGCAGTTCCACACACAGATGGCCTTGCTGATCTTTAAGGGGCCGTGGTCCCTCCCTAGTTACCCTCTTGTCCTGAATGGATTTATAAAATCTCTTTGGATTCTCCTTAACCCGAACTGCCAAAGCTATTTCATGTCCCCTTCTTGCTCTCTTGATTTCCCTCAAGTATACCCCTACTGCCTTTATAATCTTCTCATGATTCACTCTATCTCTGCTGTCTGTACCTGACATATGCTTCCTTCTTTTTCTTGACTCCAGCCTCAATTTCTCTAGTCATCCAGCATTCCCTGCACCTACCAGCCTTGACCTTCACCCGAACAGGAACGTACCGTCGCTGGACTCTCATTATCTCATTTTTGAAGTCTTCCCACTTTCTAGCCGTCCCTTTACCTCCCTTTTGAAACTTCTTGCCTAATACCATCAAAATTGTGGTTACTCCAATTTAGAACTTTAACTTTTATATCAGGTCTATTCTTTTCCATTACTATTCTAAAACTAATAGAATTATGGTCGCTGGCCTCAAAGTGCTCTCCCACTGACATCTCAGTCACCTGCCCTGCCTTATTTCCCCAAAGAGATCAGGTTTTGCTCCTTCCCTCGTAGGTACATCCATATGTTAAATAAAAAACATTTCTTGAATTTCTGTCCATCCAAGCCCTGAACACTATGGCAGACCACTATGTTTGGAAAGTTAAAATTCCCGAAAAATTCCACCCTAACATTCTTATGGATAACAGATATCCTGACAAATTTGCTTCTCAATTTCCTGTTGACTATTGGGGGGCCTATAATACAATCCCAACGAGGTGATCATCCCTTTCTTATTTCTCATTCCACCCAAATAACTTTACTGGACGTATTCCCAGGAATATCCTCCCTATTTACAGCTGTTATGTTATCACTAACAAAAAAAACCACCACTTCCCCTCCTCTCTTGCTCTCCTTTCTATTCTTCCTGTGCTGGAATATTAGAATTAGGTTCCCTATAGTGCAGAAACAGGCCCATCGGCCCAACAAGTCCACACCGACCCTCCGAAGAGTAACCCACCCAGACCCATTCCCCTTCCCTATATTTACCCCTGATTAACGCACCTAGCCTACACATCCCTGAATACAATGGGCAATGTAGCATGGCCAATTCACCTGACCTGCACATCTTTGGACTGTGGGAGGAAGCTGGAGCACCCAGAAGAAACCCATAGAGAAACGGGGAGAATGTGCAAACTCCACACAGACAGTCACCTGAGGCGGGAATTGAACCAGAGTCCCTGGCACTATGAGGCAGCAGTGCTAACCACTGAGCCACTGTGCCACCCTTAAGGTACAAGCCCTGCCCTTCCCTGAACCATTCTCCTGTAATTGCTATGATGTCCCAGTCCCATGTTCCCACCTTTGCCCTGGGTTCATCTGCCTTACCTGCCAGGCCTCTTGCATTGAAATAAATGCATTTCAATTCATCAATCTTACCCCATTCTCTGCCTTGCTGTTACCTGCCTTGACTATTTGACTTGCTCCTCTTCTTCCAGTGTGCCAGCCTCAGACTTGTCTCTATTTTCATTACTCTCTTTGGGTCCCCTCCCCTCCAACCTCCATTACTAGTACCAGAAATCTGGCTGTCAGTGCTACATTATAGAACATAGAACAATACAGTGCAGAACAGGCCCTTTGGCCCTCGATGTTGCACCGACCTGTGAACTATTCTCAGCTTGCCCCCCCTATACTATCCCATCATCATCCATGTGCTTATCCAAGGATTGTTTAAATCTCCCTAATGTGGCTGAGTTGACTACATTAGCAGGTAGGGCATTCCACGCGCTTACCATTCTCTGCGTAAAGAACCTGCCTCTGACATCTGTCTTAAATCTATCACCCCTCAATTTGTAGCTATGTCCCCTTGTACAAGCTGACATTATCATCCTAGGAAAACGACTTTCACTGTCTACCCTATCTAATCCTCTGATCATCTTTTTTGTGTCTATTAAATCCCTTCTTCTCTCCAATGAGAACAGACCCAAATCCCTCAGCCTTTCCTCATAAGACCTTCCCTCCAAACCAGGCAATATCCTGGTAAATCTCCTCTGTACCTTTTCCAATGCTTCCACATCCTTCCTGTAATGGAGCAACCAGAACTGTCCACAATATTCCAAGTGTGGCCGCACCAGCGTTTTGTATAGTTGCAGCATGATATTGCAGCTCCGGAACTCAACCCCTCTACGAATGAAACCTGACACACCGTATGCCTTCTTAACAACACTATCCATCTGGGTGGCAACTTTCAGGGATCTATGTACATGGACACCAAGGAATGAGAGGTGACTTGATCAAGGTGCACAAGATAGATGTGTTGTCCCAGTCGAATTGGTGGTTTTTTTCATCCGTGTGTAGGGCTACAAGGGACATAGGGTCATGTCTTTTTGTGGCTAGCTGGTGTTCATTTAAATGACAGCCAAACTACTGAGACCCCTCGGAATCCTAGTAGCACACAATCCCTCCAACACTCTCAAAGAAAATCTAACAAACTTAAAAGACCCAGTTCAACCCATGGACAAAACCAACGTCATCTATAAAATTCCATGCGAGGACTGCCACAAACACTACTTGGGACAAACAGGAAGAAAGTTAGCCACCAGGATACACGAACACCAGCTAGCCACAAAAAGACACGACCCTCTCTCCCTCGTAGCCCTACACACGGATGAAAAAAACCACCATTTTGACTGGGACAACACATCTATCCTGGGACAGGCTAAGCAAAGACATGCCAGAGAATTCCTAGAGGCCTGGCACTCCAACCACAACGTCATAAACAAACACATAGATCTATATACCAGCTATCAACCCCTCAGAAAATGAACAGAAAATGACATCACCACAAACCCCCGGAATCCCATCCAGGACAAACATATAAATAGAAAGCAGGAGACAACAGCTTTGCTTCACTTGGAGGTCGCCACTGATGATGTTACCTAGCCAGGAAATGAAATGTCTGGTTATCAAACCTACAGCTCAGCGAGCAAAGCTATATCCTACAGATCTCTGTGGAACACCACTGGTCACCGAGCTCCTGGCTGAATACTTTCCATCTACTACCACCCTATGTCTTCTACGGGCCAGACAATTCTGTATCCAGACAGCCAAATGTCACCGTATCCCATGCCTCCTTACTTTCTGAATGAACCTGCCATGGGGAACCCTATCAAACGCCTTGTTAAAATCTAAGTACACCACATCCACTGCTCTAACTTCAATGTGTTTTGTCACATCCTCAAAGAATTCAGTAAAGTTGTGAGGCATGATCTGCCCTTACAAAGCCAGTTCTACACCAACATTTTTTTCTATCTGCAACATCTCCTGCATGCTTTTCTAAATTATTGCTTCTTGTGATATATCGCAAAGAGCCCAATACTGAGCAGACTGCCTTCTAATCCAATCCTGTGTGCCTTGCCATTGCATCACTTTTGGATCTAGCTTGCCACTTTCCTTCAATCCCAAGACTTTTACTTTTGGACTAGTTTGCCATTTACAACTTTATCAACAGCCTCGATAAAATCCAGGTGGCTGTACCATTCCCACTCCTCTCATCAATTCCCCCTAACGACACATTCAAATTCAAATCAAGTTAGACACAACCTTCCCTGAATAATTCCACGTTGACCATGCTTGATTAATCTGTGCCAGTTTAAACATTGATTTATATAAATCCTCAGATATTTTCCCAATATATTTCCTAACAGAAAGGTTACACTGACTGGACTGTAGTTATCCATATTATCCCTTTTAGTAACAGCACATTACCAATACTACATCTACAGCCAATGATATAAGCAGCATGTATTAAACAAGACTAAACAATTCCACAATTGACAGGTCAGATCTGTGCTCTACAGTGTTGCACATCCAGTTAAAAATGGTAGAGGACATTTAAGTAGTTAACAAGTGGTGAGGAGGGCGGTTGTACAAATATCCCCATCCTCAACAATTGAGCAGCTCATCACATCAGTGGAAAAGACAAAGCAGAAGAATTTACATCCATCTTCAGCGCCAAGGATAATCCATCCCTGTCTCATTGAGATCCCAACATCACAGATAGCACCCTTCAGCTAGATTCACTCCACACGATATCACCAAATGGATAAAGACATCAGATACAGAAAAGGTCCTGCCATCATTTCCTAAATTAGTACTGCTATGTGCTCCAGAACTAGCTACACCCCTAACCAATCATTTCAGTATAATTACAATGCTGGCTTCTGCCCAGCAGCATGGAGGGTTGCCCAGATGTGTACTGTGCACATAAAGCAGGACAAGACAAACCCAATCAATGACCACTCCAGTCTACTCTCAATCAGTTGTCGACAGTGCTTTGAACCAATACCTACAAAGGACTAACTTGCTCATTAGCCCTGGCACAACCAAACTTAGGGTGAATCAGCATTTGACCTCACTAGAGCTTCGGTCTAAATATGGACAAAAGCTGAACATGTGTGGAGGAGAGAGTAAAAAGGCAGCATTTGACCAACCTCAGCAACATGAAGTCTTGCGAAATGTGAGTCACAACACAAGGTGGTCATGGTTGTTGAAGATCAATCCCCTCAGCCCCCCACCATCACTGCAACAGTTCCTCAGGGTAGTATCCTAGCCTCAATCATCTTCAGCTACTTCAGTGACCTCCCCTCCATAAGTTGATAAAAGTTGGTGCTTGTGATAATTTCACAATGTTCAGCTTCATTCACAAACTGAAGCAGTCAGTGTCTGTATGCAGCAGGGCATGGATGACATTAAGGCTTGGGCTGATAAGTTTGTATCACACAAGCATCAAGCTCAAACATGATGTCTCTTCATGTTCAGAATCCACCATTTTCAACATTCCGGAACAGCCTTTACAAACAAGAACCAGAGGCTTGGAACTCTGCAGTAACTCATGATCGGTCTCCCTGAAGCTTGACCACTATTGGTAAGAAGGTTGATGGAATAAAGAAGCCCACATGATTGGTACCCAAATCCATCAATGACAGTGGCCGCTGTGTACAACTAAGTGGCTTGCTAGACCATTTCAGAGGGCAGCTAAGAGTCAACCACATTGCTGTGGGCCTGGAGTCATATGTAGGCCAGACCAGGTGAGGATGGCAGTTTAACTTCCCTGAAGGACATTAGAAAGACAAATAATTTCATGGTCATCAGTTGATTCTTAATTCCAGACCTTTATTTTAATGAATTCAAACTCCGCTATCTACTATAGCAGGATTCGAACTTAGAGCACCAGATCATCAGGGGAGTTTCTGGCTTAATACAACTCGACCATAGCCATAACCAAGTCTCCTCTACAGTGGCCTCTGCCACCTTGGAGGACTGGGGCAGCAGATAATGCAAGTTCCTTTCTGAGGCACTCACAATTTGGGCTTGAAACTGTACCACCATTCATTCCTTCATTCTCACTGGGCCAAAATACAATTCCATGACAACACTGTGGGTGTCTCCACAGGGAATGGACTACAATGGTTCAAGAAGTCAGCTCATTGTGACTTTCTCAAGGATAATTTGAGATGGTCAATAAATGCTAGCCTAGCCAATGACACCCATATTCTATGAACACATTTTTTAAAAAACCTACACTTAGGATTTGTCTTCCAACTAGCAATGGATGTCATGTTCAATCTTCACCCCTCTGCAAGAATTTATTTTGCAAACTTCCAGTTCAATGTAATTCTGAAGTAATTCAGTTTTCAAATCATCTCCTTGATTTATCTTTCCTGGCCCATCAAATCGTCAGCTTCTGTCAAAATGTGATTTAAAAAGAATCAGAATATGCCAAAAATCAATATTGTTCTGCTGGTACAAATAAACAAAATGTAAAGCTTCCTTTCATGACTCAGTTCAAATCTTGAGAAATTAACTACATTGCTCCTTTTGCTGTAATCATGTCCTTTGGAACTATAATGTTCAAAGTTGGTCAGGCTAGGTTGTTAAGCCAACCTCAGTAATACCATACCCCCTGAACTGGACTTACAGTTGGTGCTGCTGGCTGCATACTCAAACTGGGAGTTTCTGAAGATTCCCCAATGATTTTGGTCAATTATTGAATAAAGAGCTTATTCCTTTTGAATATCCCAAAACTGTCTGAATTTTAAATAATTTAAATTTTGTAATGCTAACTTTCTGTAAATCAATTCTAATGATTCCCAGTTTTTGACAAATTTGACTGACTTTGTAATCAGCCAACTTATTTGCAAACAAAATATTCTTAAAAAATAAGGCAACTAGTCAGAATTGGCACTAATTTTGTTAACTATCTTAATAAACAAATCATTGCCAATTTAATCAAATCTCCATCCACCAAGTGGTATCTCATACAAACTTAAAACAGGTAAATGACTAAACAGTGTTACAACGAATGTAATCTGATCTTTCACTAAAATCAGCTCAATACTGTTTAAATGACAAACACACAAATACACAGATTACAAGTCATGTATCCATTGTGTAAAACGTGTTTGATTTTGATGGTGGCTGTGCAGAACCCAAAGTAAAAGAAAATATAAATTTAAACCTCATGAAATATTAAATATTTTCCTATCAACTGAAATAATGATATTTTAAACAGCAAAGAAATTTTATTGACTAGCAATATTTTACAAACTTTTCTACATGTATCTGAAATTATACTGGGATACTGTATAAGCAAACTTTAAGAGGCTTCAGAATTTCATTCCCTTCATTCTAAGCTTTAATTCTTGCAGAAACCTTGCCAATATTGTGCACAAAGTATGTAAATAAAGAAGCCCACTTATTTCATTTGTTTTTCCTTTCTTACTTTTGAAAGAACAAAGTATTTTCACAAAATATGCAAAACTTCTGCCAAACACAGCCAACGGTGGGCGGCACGGTGGCACAGTGGTTAGCACTGCTGCCTCACAGCGCCAGAGATCCGGGTTCAATTCCCGCCTCAGGCGACTGACTGTGTGGAGTTTGCACGTTCTCCCTGTGTCTGCGTGGGTTTCCTCCGGGTGCTCCGGTTTCCTCCCACAGTCACAAAGATGTGCAGGTTAGGTGAATTGGCCATACTAAATTGCCCATAGTGTTAGGTAAGGGGTAAATGTAGGGGTATGGGTGGGTTTCGCTTCGGCGGGTCGGTATGGACTTGTTGGGCCGAAGGGCCTGTTTCCACACTGTAATCTAATCTAATCTAATCTAATCTAAGTGCTTGTTTGTGCCATCTTTAAGAAACAACATACTTTTATAGTCCACATGATAATGATACTTCCACAAGTACCAAGTTTTAAGATTTTAACCCAGTGACAAAGAAGAAAGAGTGGCATATGTCCAAGTCAGAATGAACCATGATTTAGAGTCGAACCTGCAGGTTCCCATGCACCTGATGGTACAGACCACAAATGCAGTAACAGAGGGGCGAATGTTTACAATGGCAATGGGTTGTTTAATGCAGCATTGAGCTTCAAGTGTTTTTGGAGGAGGTCAGAGAATTATGATCACTATCACCAAAATGCTCTCCCACCAAGAAATCTGACACCTGGCATGGTTCGTTGCCAAGCACCAAATCCCATATGGCCTTCCCTCTAGTCAGCCAATCTACATATTGAGTCAGAAACCCTTCCTGGACACACTGAACAAAAACTGCTTCATCCAAACTATTTGAACTAAGGAGTTTCCAATCAATATTAGGGAAGTTAAAGTCACCCATAACAACAACCTTGATACTTCTGCACCTTTCCAAATCTGCCTCCCAATCTGCTCCTCCATGTCTCTGCTGCTATTGGGAGGCCTGTAGAAAACTCTCAATAAAGTGACCGCTCCTTTCCTGTTTCTGACTTCCACCCATACTGACTCTGTAGACAAACCGTCCCCGACAACCTTTCTTTCTGTAGCTGTGATACCATACCTGATTAGCAATGCCACACCCCCACCTCTTTCACCTCCCCTGGCCATTCCTTTTAAAACATCTAAACCCTGGTACATCCAACAACTATTCCTGCCCCTATGATATCCAAGTCTCCATAACGGCCACAACCTCATAGTTCCAAGTACTGATCCATGCTCTAAGTTCAACACTCTTCTTCCTGATACCTTTTGCATTAAAATAGACATACTTCAAGACCAACTAACAACTCAAGTCACAGATAATACAAGATAACACAGCATTTAAGAAGCAGCTGGTTAAGTACTTAAGATGCCAGGGGATAGTAGGGTATAGATCTCGAGGTAAGTGGGATTAATGTAGTTTGTTGCTTTTTGTCTAGCATAGACATGTTGGGCTGAAGGGCCTGTTTGTATGCTGTGTGGCTGTATGACCTAATCTGCAGATACAAAAAATAGCACACTGCTCGATAAACAGTGCTCTAGGATACCTTAATACATGTTTTATATTTTTTAAAAATTAATCAGAAGTGTTAGAGGGTCTGAATTGTGAATCTAGAGAGAAACTATTCCCTGTGTCCACCACGTCCTATCAGGCTGTTTCCCACACCCCAGCTATGTCCCCCCCCAGGACTGTGCCCCCTTCTCCCCCACCACGCCCAGACCCTGCACCCATCCCCCACGCCCTGACAATTCCCGTGGGCAGGGCCCTCTGCTCTCAGTTTAAACTCAACCCAGTTATCACAGAGGCTGGGGTGCAGCTGGTCAGACAAGCGGTGGGAAAGGGCCGAAGGGATGGAGCGAATGGCCTCAGCCTTGAGGGAGAATGGAAAAACCCCTTACAGTGAGCACAGAGCTGGTGAGTGTCAGCAGTAACTCGTCCCCCAGGGAGACAGAATGGCGGTGGGTGATCAGGGACAGAGACAGTCACTCAGCCTCGTGACTCTACCCATGCTACTGTCGTCAAAAAGAGAAGTCAAAAAGCAGGCAGCGGATCAAGGAAAGGCAGAGTTCACACAGGGGACACCAGTGACTCAGAACATCAGGATCAGTGTCCATAACAAGCAGCTCACACCCTTAGAAAACTCAGCACCTCGACCAGATCCTCCAGAACGTGACTCGTCCATCTCCCCAATCCCCCCCAGCCACAACCTCAACCAACCCACCCCATGTAAATCCACAACCCAACATGCTACAGTTTCATTAACCCTCACACAATTCAAAGAAACACACCCAAAGCAAACACACACCCATTACCCTCTCATACCATAGCCATACAGCTCTGACTTCAACTCAAATATCAGAGAAGGAAATGCAGAAGAAATTGAAGAATATGATCCATGAAACTGTAGGACAATATAACACTGGGGTGCAGTACTGGTGGGGACAGGTCTGTCACTGTATAACACTGGGGTGCAGTACTGGTGGGGACAGGTCTGTCACTGTATAACACTGGGGTACAGTACTGGTGGGGACGGGTCTGTCAGTGTGTAACACTGGGGTACAGTACTGGTGGGGACAGGTCTGTCACTGTATAACACTGGGGTACAGTACTGGTGGGGACAGGTCTGTCAGTGTATAACACTGGGGTACAGTACTGGTGGGGACAGGTCTGTCAGTGTGTAACACTGGGGTACAGTACTGGTGAGGACAGGTCTGTCCCTGTATAACACTGGGGTACAGTACTGGTGGGGACAGGTCTGTGACTGTATAACACTGGGGTACAGTACTGGTGGGGACAGGTCTGTGACTGTATAACACTGGGGTACAGTACTGGTGGGGACAGGTCTGTGACTGTATAACACTGGGGTACAGTACTGGTGGGGACAGGTCTGTCACTGTATAACACTGGGGTACAGTACCGGTGGGGACAGGTCTGTCACTGTATAACACTGGGGTACAGTACTGGTGGGGACAGGTCTGTGACTGTATAACACTGGGGTACAGTACTGGTGGGGACAGGTCTGTCACTGTATAACACTGGGGTACAGTACTGGTGGGGACAGGTCTGTCACTGTATAATACTGGGGTAATCACTGATGGGGACAGTGAGTGAATGTTATTGGTTCCTGTGGACAATGAGAGACCTTGGAGTGTAGGTTCATAGCTCCTTGAAAGTGGATTCGCAGGTAGATAGGATAGGGAAGCCGGCATTTGATATGCTTTCCTTTGTTGGTCAGTGTATTGAGTCTAGGAGTTGGGAGGTCATGTTGCGGCTGTACAGGACATTTAGCCCACTTTCGGAATATTGTGTGCAATTCTGGTCTCCTTTCTATCGGAAGAATGTTAAAAGATTTACAAGGATGTTGCCAGGGTTGGAGGGTTTGAGCTACAGTGGGAGGTTGAACAGGCTGGGGCTGTTTTCCCTGGAGTGTTCGAGACTTGAGGGGTGACCTTATAGAGGTTTGTCAAATCATGAGGGGAATGGACAGGATAAATAGACAAAGTCTCTTCCCTGGGGTGGGGGAGTCCAGAATTAGAGGGCATAGGTTTAGGGTGAGAGGGGAAAGATATAAAAGGGACCTAAGGGGCAACTTTTTTATGCAGAGGGTGGTATATGTATGGAATGACCTGTCAGAGGAAGGGTGGAGGCTGGTACAATTGCAACATTTAAAAGATATCTATGAGGGGTTTAGAGGGAGTTGGGCCAAGTGCTGGCAAGTGGGACTAGATTAATTTAGGATATTTGGTTGACGTGGACAAGTTGGACTGAAGGGTCAGTTTCCATGTTGTACATGTCTGTGACTATGACTGTATGAGTTGGTCGAGATCAGGCTGGTGCAATCAACACATTTTATCAAGATCAAGTGTAATTATTTTCATGCTTCACTGTTACTTTGTATTCGCGCAGTAAACCGTCTGTACGTGCATGAGAAATATATATGTCTGGCCGGTTCTCTGTGTTAATGGAGAGATGTTCATGTGGGAACAGGAAGTGGTGACACTGGTTCCAGCCAGCAGTCTCCATCCCAAAACCACAGCAAAAACGCTGCAGATCAAATACTCACCAACCCAAAAGGAGGGCCCTCAAAAACAAATAGGGATCTTCTCGAGAGGGACAAAGTCCTGTAACTGTTGGAAAATTAGATAAACAAGAGAAAATGTAGACTTTCCTCAGCTGGTGTGACAGTGGGGAGGGGCAGGGGACAGAACAGACTGAATATTTACGTTGATCTGCAGTCTCAGTTTGATATACAGTTGCCGCCCCCCCCCCTACACAGGGGGGGATACATTCCAGGACCTACCACGAAAGCACAAAACCGTGGGTAGGAGCAAACCCATTAATTTCAATGGGAAGCGTACCATCCCAGCCACCTGCTGGCCCCTGGTTCTGGGACATTCCCTATAATATGTTCAGGCTGCATGGATGGGGGGTGCTTTGTACTCCCACACAGCTTCTCTCACCACAGAAGCGAAGAGGTTTACAAAATTATGAGGGGCATGGATAGGGTAAATAGGCAAAGTCTTTTCCCTGGGGTCGGGGAGTCCAGAACTAGAGGGCATAGGTTAGGGTGAGAGGGGAAAGATATAAAAGAGACTGAAGGGGCAACTTTTTCACGCAGAGGGTGGTACGTGTATGGAATGAGCCGCCAGAGGAAGTGGTGGAGGCTGGTATAATTGCAACATTTAAGAGGCATTTGGATGGGTATATGAATAGGAAGGGTTTGGAGGGATATGGGCCAGGTGCTGGTCGGTGGGACTAGATTGGGTTGGGATATCTGGTCGGCATGGATGGGTTTCCATGCTGTCCATCTCTATGACTCTTTGCTGCTGGGTTTGCTGAGTGTTCCCAGCAGTCATCATTCAGGATAAGACACTGAGCCACACTTCCTTACATCTCACACACCCAATCCAACTCTCTTTCACATCCAGCTTTCGGCAGCAGATTCCTGAAGTGATTCAGGAATTGTTATCCAGCTGTGGGAGATCTTCGCCATGGAGTGGGACATGGAAAGAAAGGGATTCATTTCATATGAACTTTCATTGAGCCTGATCTTGATACACAGTTCACTCACAGGCAATCCTTCTCAATGACAGTGAGTATTGTACTGAGACTGAAAGAGGCAAGAAGATCCCACAAACACTTCCTCAACTTTATAGATGTCTCAGAGGTGAACGTCAATCTCAGGTGGAAGGGAATAATATCTGGGAAGCTCTTAAATCCACCCGAGAGGTTGGGCAGGGCAGTAGTGGTGGAGCCAGGATCTTGGTATAGTTACAGATCTGAAACACAGCAGCTCCGACAGTGCCCACTCCCTCAGCACTGACCCTCCGACAGTGCGGCACTCCCTCGGCACTGACCCTCCGACAGTGCGGCACTCCCTCGGCACTGACCCTCCGACAGTGCGGCACTCCCTCGGCACTGACCCTCCGACAGTGCGGCACTCCCTCGGCACTGACCCTCCGACAGTGCGGCACTCCCTCGGCACTGACCCTCCGACAGTGCGGCACTCCCTCGGCACTGACCCTCCGACAGTGCGGCACTCCCCCGGCACTGACCCTCCGACAGTGCGGCACTCCCCCGGCACTGACCCTCCGACAGTGCGGCACTCCCCCGGCACTGACCCTCCGACAGTGCGGCACTCCCTCGGCACTGACCCTCCGACAGTGCGGCACTCCCTCGGCACTGACCCTCCGACAGTGCGGCACTCCCTCGGCACTGACCCTCCGACAGTGCGGCACTCCCTCGGCACTGACCCTCCGACAGTGCGGCACTCCCTCGGCACTGACCCTCCGACAGTGCGGCACTCCCTCGGCACTGACCCTCCGACAGTGCGGCACTCCCTCGGCACTGACCCTCCGACAGTGCGGCACTCCCTCGGCACTGACCCTCCGACAGTGCGGCACTCCCTCGGCACTGACCCTCCGACAGTGCGGCACTCCCTCAGCACTGACCCTCCGACAGTGCGGCACTCCCTCAGCACTGACCCTCCGACAGTGCGGCACTCCCTCAGCACTGACCCTCCGACAGTGCGGCACTCCCTCAGCACTGACCCTCCGACAGTGCGGCACTCCCTCAGCACTGACCCTCCGACAGTGCGGCACTCCCTCAGCACTGACCCTCCGACAGTGCGGCACTCCCTCAGCACTGACCCTCCGACAGTGCGGCACTCCCTCAGCACTGACCCTCCGACAGTGCGGCACTCCCTCAGCACTGACCCTCCGACAGTGCGGCACTCCCTCAGCACTGACCCTCCGACAGTGCGGCACTCCCTCAGCACTGACCCTCCGACAGTGCGGCACTCCCTCAGCACTGACCCTCCGACAGTGCGGCACTCCCTCAGCACTGACCCTCCGACAGTGCGGCACTCCCTCAGCACTGACCCTCCGACAGTGCGGCACTCCCTCAGCACTGACCCTCCGACAGTGCGGCACTCCCTCAGCACTGACCCTCCGACAGTGCGGCACTCCCTCAGCACTGACCCTCCGACAGTGCGGCACTCCCTCAGCACTGACCCTCCGACAGTGCGGCACTCCCTCAGCACTGACCCTCCGACAGTGCGGCACTCCCTCAGCACTGACCCTCCGACAGTGCGGCACTCCCTCAGCACTGACCCTCCGACAGTGCGGCACTCCCTCAGCACTGACCCTCCGACAGTGCGGCACTCCCTCAGCACTGACCCTCCGACAGTGCGGCACTCCCTCAGCACTGACCCTCCGACAGTGCGGCACTCCCTCAGCACTGACCCTCCGACAGTGCGGCACTCCCTCAGCACTGACCCTCCGACAGTGCGGCACTCCCTCAGCACTGACCCTCCGACAGTGCGGCACTCCCTCAGCACTGACCCTCCGACAGTGCGGCACTCCCTCAGCACTGACCCTCCGACAGTGCGGCACTCCCTCAGCACTGACCCTCCGACAGTGCGGCACTCCCTCAGCACTGACCCTCCGACAGTGCGGCACTCCCTCAGCACTGACCCTCCGACAGTGCGGCACTCCCTCAGCACTGACCCTCCGACAGTGCGGCACTCCCTCAGCACTGACCCTCCGACAGTGCGGCACTCCCTCAGCACTGACCCTCCGACAGTGCGGCACTCCCTCAGCACTGACCCTCCGACAGTGCGGCACTCCCTCAGCACTGACCCTCCGACAGTGCGGCACTCCCTCAGCACTGACCCTCCGACAGTGCGGCACTCCCTCAGCACTGACCCTCCGACAGTGCGGCACTCCCTCAGCACTGACCCTCCGACAGTGCGGCACTCCCTCAGCACTGACCCTCCGACAGTGCGGCACTCCCTCAGCACTGACCCTCCGACAGTGCGGCACTCCCTCAGCACTGACCCTCCGACAGTGCGGCACTCCCTCAGCACTGACCCTCCGACAGTGCAGCACTCCCTCAGCACTGACCCTCCGACAGTGCAGCACTCCCTCAGCACTGACCCTCCGACAGTGCAGCACTCCCTCAGCACTGACCCTCCGACAGTGCAGCACTCCCTCAGCGCCAACACTCTGACAGTGCGGCACTCCCTCAGCGCCGACCCTCCGACAGTGCGGCACTCCCTCTGAACTGCAGTTGGAGTGTTACCCTGGATTTTTGGGTCCGGATCTCTACTCTGTAAGTGTTTGATGTTGTCAGTGAACCAGTTGGAGACAATGCAGAATGTGGAATCACTGTGTGACAAGCAGTTGTTAACGTTTGAAACACATTGTCTCAATATATACATCCAGTTTGTTCAAAGTGATATGGCATTTTATGCAAATAACCTTTCATAATGAGGGGAGTGAGTTTGTCATTTAAATCTGGGTGTTCCTCACGTTGTCACTCAAATCTGGAGTTTTCAATTATAAAGATTATAAAAAGCAGTTTAGAATCAATGAACCATGGCTTTCTTTCCCCAATAGACCTTTACAAAGGTTCTTCAGAAAGGTCGGGATCAGAGGCAAAATCCTGCATATAACAAAACTTTAAGACATGGAAATCTGAATTTAAAACAGAAAATGTTGGAAATACTCAGCGGGTCAGACAGCATCTGTGGAGAGAGAACTAGTTAATATTGACTGAGGTTGAGAAGTTCAAACATTGACAGCTTCTGTGGAAAGATAAGAGTGTCATCGATGTTGGTGCTCAGTGAGGAGACTGTGAATCAGAAGGTTATTGATTCAAGTGCCAACTCTGAGACTGAAGACAGACTCTCAATGTTGCTCTGAAGGGCTGCCAGAACGTGCTGTGTTTTGGGTAAGATGTTACATGGCCACTGCTCTGTCCTCATGTGCAAACTTGAGATTCCCATGGAGTGATTTTAAAGAAGGGCAAAGGAAGGTTTACATCATGACCTGACCAATATTTATCCCTCAGCCAACACCACTAAAAATGAGATTGTGATTATTATCACAGTGCTGATGTGGGATCTTGTGGTACACTGTTTGGCTGTGTTTCCTACATTATAACAGAGACTAATTTTAAAAGACCATCATTGGCTGTAAAGTGGTTTGGCATATGCAAGCATGCAAGGTGCTAAATAAATGCAAGTTAGTCTTTCTTCCACACTGGCAGGAGAGGCAGTGTCTCTGATAAAGGGCTTATGCCCGAAATGTCAATTTTCCTGCTCCTCTGATGCTGCCTGACCTGCTGTGCTTTTCCAGCACCACTCTAATCTAGACTCGAAAGGCTGAAGCAGTTCAGTCTCATCTAGAACTGGGTCTGGGCTTCCTCATCATGTTTTACTGGCTGGCCCAGGTCAGATATTGCTTGTTTAGACCATGACAGTTAGGTCACCCAGAAATTGCAATCTTTCTATTTAAAAATGTTGAGTAACTAAACAGCCCAGCAACTGTACCCGTCGTGTGAGCGTGTGAGGTAATGGTTCTGAGGGAGTTAATGTTGGAGGTTGCATTAGGTTCCACCCAATCTGATGCTGTCACACAGACCTGAGCAGAGAATAAGGGATTCTCGCGTGAGGTTCCAACGGGGTCAGATGTGTTATCCCAGCTCCTGATAGTCTTAGTAATCGTATCTAACTTGAATCTATTGCTGACAAGTATTAAACCACAACTTGCTGGTAAGACTCACCGATAACTCGGCATCACCCACTGTTAACCAGCCAGACTGTCAGACCCTTTCTGGGGAGGAGTCTAGAACTAGAGGGCATAGGTTTAGGGTGAGAGGGGAAAGATACAAAAGCGACCTAAGGGGCAACTTTTTCACACAAAGGGTAGTGTGTGTGTGGAATGAGCTGCCAGAGGAAGTGATGGAGGCTGGTACAACTACAGCACTTAAAAGGCATCTGGATGAGCATATGAATAGGAAGGGTGTAGAGGGATATGGGCCAATTGCTGACAAATGGAACTAGATTAAATTAGGATATTTGGTCGGCATGGACAAGATAGACCACACGGTCTGTTTCCATGTCGTACATCTCTATGACTCTATGAGTCAAATTGAAGATGCTTAAGAGGTTGGAATGTTGGTCTGAACCCAGTGGCTCATGGGTAAACCAGATTGAACACAAATAAAGACACAGAGAACAGTGCTCAAAACAATGGAGGGTAGAATGTGGGAGATCAGTTAGGAGAGCATTGCAATGGTCAGAATGAAAGGTCACAAAGTATATGTGAGAGTTCATCAGCAGAGGAACTCCAACAGGGATACAGATGGGCAACATTACAAACAAATTTAGTGATGGGAAGCTCAGAGTGAAATAGGATGTCAAGGTTGTATATTGTCTGGTTCATCATCAGACAGACACCAGAGAGAGGGAGGGCTGGGTGATCTGAGTAGAGAGTGCCATTTCCTCAGAAAGCAGCCTGTCAGTATCAGAACAAGAGGAGTTCCCTGGTGCTAGGTTCAGTGCATGGTGAACATTACAATCACACAGCAGCAGCTACACTCACTGGGAATGCTTATCCAAACATTCATTACAACGGAAGGGAATATTTTAGTATTTAAACCCAGAGAGAGAGAGAGAGAGAGAGTGTGCTGAAGGGGTCATGAAGCCATTGATAAGGTAAGGTTGGGTTTCATTAATCCCATAAAAGCTTTTGTAAATTTATTACATGACTTTCATGTAGAATGAGGGAGAAAATCTGGGTCAACTAGGTAGCACCATGTGACATTAAGGCATGGGTTGCAGATCTCAATGTAGATTTACTAAAAACAAGAGAAATCAGAAACTCTGACTTGTTTAATGTTTCACACTCAATCCTTACATTTTTACCCAACACAGCATTAATATCAACTGCTCATGCACTTTTCTGATTGTTCCATTAATACATTTCTTCCTTTCCTTCTCCCACACACACTGACTCTCTCTGGGGTACAGCTCCCACACACACTGACTCTCACTGGGGTACAGTCCCACACACACTGACTCTCACTGGGGTACGGCCCCCACACACACTGACTCTCACTGGGGTACAGCTCCCACACACACTGACTCTCACTGGGGTCCAGCTCCCACACACACTGACTCTCACTGGGGTCCAGTCCCACACACACTGACTCTCCCTGGGGTACAGCTCCCACACACACTGACTCTCACTGGGGTACAGCTCCCACACACACTGACTCTCCATGGGGTACAGCTCCCACATACACTGACTCTCCCTGGGGTACAGCTCCCACATACACTGACTCTTACTGTGCTCAATGTCTTTGTCAAGTCTTCTTTTTTCCCCACTGACCTTCACTGAATGATACTTTTGGAGTGTCATTGGATAGATCCACTGTCACTTTACGCTGAGTTGAAAATGAACAGTCATTATATTCAAAATCATTGGGAAACCAAAACAGCAAAGCAAAAAAATCAGCATCTTCCTGAAAGAGCTAAGTTTATAACAGTGACCTCAAGTTCAGGACTGATCCACAAAAGGAAGCACCTTTTCCATATCCATCTTGCTGAGACCATTCAGGATCCAATTGACTTCAATCAAGTCACCCCTCACTCTTCTGAACTAACTGTTGTAAAAACAAGCCCAATCTGTCCATCTTAAAGACAACTTGTTCATTCCAAATATCAATTCACCTCTGAGCTGACATTTATGTCTGGTCTGTATAATCTGTTAAAGCAGCCAATGTGTGACCCACTACACCATGAGCTTTCATTTTCCACAATGACCTTTGACATGGCACCTTGTCAAATGCCTTTTGGAAATCCAATTGCAGTGCATCTACAGACTCCCCCTTATCAACAGCACACTGCTCTTCAAACAACTCAAAGAAACAGTTAAACATAATTTCCCTTTGACAAAACGATGCTGACTCTGGCTGATTACCTTGAATTTTTCTGAGTGTGAAGCCATTATCTTCTTAATGAGTAAGACCTTCAAAGTTTGTGAGAAGATTTGTAGCTCGGGTGCTCGTTGTTGTGGTTCTGTTCGCCGAGCTGGGAATTTGTGTTGCAGACATTTCGTCCCCTGTCTAGGTGACATCCTCAGTGCTTGGGGGCCTCCTGTGAAGCGCTTCTGTGATATTTCCTCCGGCATTTGTAGTGGTTTGAATCTGCCGCTTCCGGAGTCAGTTCCAGCTGTCCGCTGCAGTCGTCGGTATATTGGGTCCAGGTCGATGTGCTTATTGATTGAATCTGTGGATGAGTGCCACGCCTCTAGGAATTCCCCGGCTGTTCTCTGTTTGGCTTGTCCTATAATAGTAGTGTTGTCCCAGTCGAACTCATGTTGCTTGTCATCTGCGTGTGTGGCTACTAAGGATAGCTGGTCGTGGCGTTTCGTGGCTAGTTGGTGTTCATGGATACGGATTGTTAGCTGTCTTCCTGTTTGTCCTATGTAGTGTTTTGTGCAGTCCTTGCATGGGATTTTGTACACTACATTGGTTTTGCTCATGCTGGGTATCGGGTCCTTCGTTCTGGTGAGTTGTTGTCTGAGAGTGGCTGTTGGTTTGTGTGCTGTTACAAGTCCTAGTGGTCGCAGTTGTCTGGCTGTCAGTTCGGAAATGCTCCTGATGTATGGTAGTGTGGCTAGTCCTTTGGGTTGTGGCATGTCCTTGTTCCGTTGTCTTTCCCTTAGGCATCTGTTGATGAAATTGCGCGGGTATCCATTTTTGGTGGATGACAAGCAGGAGGCACTCAAGCACTGAGGATGTCACCTAGACAGGGGACGAAACATCTGCTCCACAAATTTCCAGCTCGGCGAACAGAACCACAACAATGAGTAAGACCTTCTCGGTGAAATATATCAAACTAATTGCCTATAGTTTCCCGTTTTCTGTCTTTTGAACAGAGAGGTTTCATTTGCTACTTTACAATCTGATGGAGTGTTTCCTGAATTGAGGGAATTTTGGAAAATTTATCTCCATGGCATCTACTACCTCATGAGCAATCTCTAAGGCCCAAGGATAAAATCCATCTGGACCCAGAGAATTGTCAGCCAATAGCTCCATTGATTTGCTCAGTCCCACTCCTGTCCAGGTTGTAAGTTCACTCAGTGCCTCTCTCTATCCCCCCCTCCTGGTTTATAGCTATTTCTGGAATCATTTTTCTGTATTCTCTAGTGAAGACAGAGAAACATATTTGTTCATTTTATCCACCATCTCCCTATTATCTCCTAATAATTCCCTTTCTCACTCTTCTTTGCAGGTACCTGCAGAAACTCTTGCTACCCATTTTTTACATTTCTAGCTAGCTCCTCTCACACTCTAACACTTAACTCTTTCTCTGCCATTCTTTATATCCTGACCAGTCATCTGATCTACTAGACATTTTTCTACAATCAAATGCTTTTTCCTTAAAGTTGAAGCTTTCCCAAACTTCTTTGCTCAAGTCCTGATGGTAGGTTCTCCCTTTAGAATTTTTCTTTGTGGTAGGAATGTACTTACTCTGTATATTCTAAATTATTCCCTTATACATCTGCCATTGTGTCTCTATTGATCAATCCCTAACCTGTAAAGTCAGTTCCCTTTAGCTGGCTCAGCTTTCGTGTCCACAATTAACCTTGAAACACCTGTCTTAGACCCACCCTTCTCCTTTCCAATAATATTCTCGTTACTGCTATGGAGAAGTGCCTTCTCTCAGTAATTAATCCCATCACATTACACAATGCCAAGGATAATATCACCTGCTCGGAGAAAGTGAGGATTGCAGATGCTAGAGATCTCTGCAGTCAAGTGCTGGAAAAGCATGGCAGGTCAGACAGCATTCAAGGAGCAGGAGAATCGACGTTTCGGGCAAGAGCCCTTCATCAGGGCTGATATCACCTGCTCTTTAGTCAGTTCCAATATTTCTGCTTACATATTTTGTCCTACATTGTGGTTACTGTTAGGAAGCCTGTAAATTACTCCCACTAATGACTTCTTTCCCATCATATTCTTCATCCCCAGCCAAACTGATCCACATCCTGTTCTCCTCAACTAAGGCCAACTAAAGATTGCACTAGACCTATCCTTGATTTAACAGTGTGACCCCTCCACTTTTTATCCTATTCTTCTTGAATGTCATATACTCCTCAATATTCAGGCCTCGATCCTTATCATTCCGCAACTGTCTCTCCAAAATGAGCATCAGATTGAATATACTTACTTCAACATACAGTCAATTTATTCACTTCATTATGAGTATTATATATGTTCAGATTTTGAGCCTTTCATTTTGACATTTTGTTATCATTGTAATTGCTTGTCTTGATTATTGGTGTATTCTGTTTATTTCTCCCTGTCGCTTTCTGTCATCCTCTGATCCTCTTTTCTGACATTGCTATGTTCTACTTGTGGAGAAAGTGAGGTCTGCAGACGCTGGAGATCAAAGCTGAAACTTTATTGCTGGAACAGCACAGCAGGTCAGGCAGCATCCAGGGAACAGAAGATTCGACGTTTCGGGCACATGCCCTTCTTCAGGAATGCCGAAACGTCGATTCTCCTGCTCCTTGGATGCTGCCTGACCTGCTGCGCTTTTCCAGCAACACATTTTCAGCTCTGATCGCCAGCATCTGCAGTCCTCACTTTCTCCATTCACTTCCTTAGTCCATCTCTGTCAGCACAGAGAGAGACCGAGTGAGTGAGAGAGTGAGTGTGAGTGAGCATGAGAGAGTGAGGGTGCGAGTGAGAGACTGACAGGGACCAGGCTTTAACATTTACAGTATTTATGATAAATGTCCAACAATGTAACCTATCCACTGCTGTCAATATCAACAGGCAGACAGACCTATACAATTCCTGATGAAGGGCTTTTCCCCGAAATGTCGATTTTCCTGCTCTTCAGATGCTGCCTGACCTGCTGTGCTTTTCCAGCACCACTCTAATCTAAACTTTGGTTTCCAGCATCTGCAGTCCTCACTTTTGCCTATACAATACATGTTAACACCAACAAATTAGAACCTAAACAAATGTGCCTGATGTGACCCCAAGCTGTTAGGACCCTGTTTCCTTTGCATTGACCTGAGCACAGAGTAAAGTCAGACAGGGGAAAAATACATCTCATCTTGCCCAGCTCTCCGAGTTCTAACTGGGTAATCACAGAGTGACAGCTCCTTTTGGGAGAAGAGCAGGGATTTTCCTGTGTGATATAAAAGATAAATTTATGCTGCAGGTGCTAGAAATCTGAAATTAAAAACAAACCATTGTTGGAGATTTTGAGGTCTGCAGTCAGAGGGCCGCTGTTAACATTACAAACTGAATATAATTCTCAAATGTTTTCTGTTTATAGATTTGCACAGTGTCAAAGAATCATACATTAAACAGCCATTCGGCCCATCGAGTCAAAAATAGAATGTGACGTACATGTGTTCCACTTTCCTGCACCTTGAATGTTCGGACACTGTCTGAGAGCAATAGTCAGTTCTAAAGTAACGACATCAAAAGTAATAGATTCAGTGGACACCATCTCCCTGTTGTGACAGTGTCCATCTCCACACCTGCAGGTGTTAATGATAACACCTGATGAAGGAGCAGCGCTCTGAAAGCTAGTGCTTCCAAATAAACCCATTGGACTATAACCTTGCGTTAATGACAATCTCACCCACACAAACTGAACAGGGAGATTCACCCAGAGACACTGCTCACTCACAACCAGGAGCAATGTAAACACTTCAGTAACATTTTCCAAACTGTTCATGCCAAGTTCTCTGCAAACAAGTACTGTAGATACACTTTGAACTTTCTGAATGAGAGTCACACCGACAGGAAACATTAACTCTGTTTTGCTTTCCACAGATTCTGACCGACCTGCTGAGTTTCTCCAGCAGTTTCTGTTTTATTACAACCTGAAAGCTACCCTAAGCACCAAGACACTAATCTCAGGCAGCAAGTAACGGGTTAAAATCCACCAAGCTGCATGTGTGTATTTGAAAGGTGACATGATCTCTCTTTGCCATGAATGTGAAATCAGTTAAAGACGGAAGCCTCCTCCACTCCTGAATCCAGCAGTTATTTTTACACCCATTACTGTGGGGACAGGGACACCAGTGAGCTGAACAGACAGCAAAAAGAGGAAAGTTACTGCAGCTCTCCCCCGGCTCCGACTGCCAGCAGCTGGGAGTTAGGGTTTTTTTTGCCGAGCTCAGGCTTTTACGAAAGGTTCAGATTGAGCAATCAGGACAAACACAGAGAGTAAAAGAAACTTCCAGAACATTCAGTGCTAGCCGAGAGGGCAGAAACACTCAGAGACACACACTCTCCCCGAAAGCAGTGAAGCCCAGAGAGAGCTGTGTGTCCCTGGGACCTCCCTCAGACAGGGACCCTCATACCTCAGGCAGGGACCCTCATTCCTCAGGCAGGGACCCTCATCCCTCAGGCAGGGACCCTCATCCCTCAGGAGGGGACCCTCATTCCTCAGGAGGGGACCCTCATTCCTCAGGAGGGGACCCTCATTCCTCAGGCAGGGACCCTCATACCTCAGGAGGGGACCCTCATTCCTCAGGCAGGGACCCTCATACCTCAGGAGGGGACCCTCATCCCTCAGGCAGGGACCCTCATCCCTCAGGCAGGGACCCTCATCCCTCAGGAGGGGACCCTCATCCCTCAGGAGGGGACCCTCATTCCTCAGGCAGGGACCCTCATACCTCAGGCAGGGACCCTCATTCCTCAGGCAGGGACCCTCATCCCTCAGGAGGGGACCCTCATCCCTCAGGAGGGGACCCTCATTCCTCAGGTAGGGACCCTCATTCCTCAGGCAGGGACCCTCATACCTCAGGCAGGGACCCTCATTCCTCAGGCAGGGACCCTCATACCTCAGGCAGGGACCCTCATTCCTCAGGCAGGGACCCTCATACCTCAGGCAGGGACCCTCATACCTCAGACAGGGACCCTCATACCTCAGGCAGAGACCCTCATTCCTCAGACAGGGACCCTCATCCCTCAGGAGGGGACCCTCATCCCTCAGGAGGGGACCCTCATTCCTCAGGCAGGGACCCTCATTCCTCAGGCAGGGACCCTCATACCTCAGGCAGGGACCCTCATTCCTCAGGCAGGGACCCTCATTCCTCAGGCAGGGACCCTCATACCTCAGGCAGGGACCCTCATACCTCAGGCAGGGACCCTCATTCCTCAGGCAGGGACCCTCATACCTCAGGCAGGGACCCTCATTCCTCAGACAGGGACCCTCATACCTCAGGCAGGGACCCTCATTCCTCAGGCAGGGACCCTCATTCCTCAGGCAGGGACCCTCATACCTCAGGCAGGGACCCTCATTCCTCAGACAGGGACCCTCATTCCTCAGGCAGGGACCCTCATTCCTCAGGCAGGGACCCTCATCCCTCAGACAGGGACCCTCATTCCTCAGACAGGGACCCTCATTCCTCAGACAGGGACCCTCATACCTCAGGAGGGGACCCTCATTCCTCAGACAGGGACCCTCATTCCTCAGACAGGGACCCTCATTCCTCAGGAGGGGACCCTCATTCTTCAGGCAGGGACCCTCATTCCTCAGGCAGGGACCCTCATTCTTCAGGCAGGGACCCTCATTCCTCAGGCAGGGACCCTCATACCTCAGACAGGGACCCTCATTCCTCAGACAGGGACCCTCATTCCTCAGACAGGGACCCTCATTCCTCAGACAGGGACCCTCATTCCTCAGGAGGGGACCCTCATTCCTCAGACAGGGACCCTCATTCCTCAGACAGGGACCCTCATTCCTCAGGAGGGGACCCTCATTCCTCAGACAGGGACCCTCATTCCTCAGACAGGGACCCTCATTCCTCAGGCAGGGACCCTCATACCTCAGACAGGGACCCTCATTCCTCAGACAGGGACCCTCATTCCTCAGACAGGGACCCTCATTCCTCAGGCAGGGACCCTCATACCTCAGGCAGGGACCCTCATTCCTCAGGAGGGGACCCTCATTCCTCAGACAGGGACCCTCATTCCTCAGACAGGGACCCTCATTCCTCAGGCAGGGACCCTCATACCTCAGACAGGGACCCTCATTCCTCAGACAGGGACCCTCATTCCTCAGACAGGGACCCTCATTCCTCAGACAGGGACCCTCATACCTCAGGCGGTCACATTCTCCGGAGAATGCCCGAGTACACACCGCTCCCCCTCCGCCAGCTCCTGCTCCCGGTACCGGTGCCTGCTCCGAGCCTCCCTCCCGGGACTGAGCCGCCTCACCCTCTCCCTCACTCACTCACTGACTTCCCTCCTCCCGGGAGGAGGCGGAGAGACACTCGCTCTCTCGATGTGGTCGATCATTTACAACACGGGCAGCCCGAAACACTGAGAGCTCAACACACCCCCAGCCTGGAACACCCCACCCTTCCCAGAACAGAAACCACCCTTTACATCCCAGGAAAGAACCCATTCCAATATCCCCCAGAACAGAAACCATTCCTTACCCCCTCAAATACAAAAACCACCCCTTCAGGGCAGCTCAGTGGTTAGCACTGCTCCCTCACAGCACCAGGGACCCAGGTTCGATTCCAGCCTCAGGCGACTCTGTGTGGAGTTTGCACATTCTTCCCTGTGTCTGTGCGGGTTTCCTCCCACAGTCTAAAAATGTGCAGGTTAGGGTGAATTGGCCATGCTAAATTGTCCCATAGTGTTAGGTCCATTAGTCAGGAGTAAACGTATGGTAGGGGAATGGGTCTGGGTGGGTTACTCTTCGGAGGGTCGGTGCGGACTTGTTGGGTCAAATGGCCTGTTTCCACACTGTAGGGAATCTAATTTTACCTTACCAAAACAGAAACCAGCCCCTTCTACAAAAATCACCCCTTGCCCCTTGAAACACATGAAACACAGTGTGCCACTATCACTGTACTAAATAGAACAAAGTCAAAAATCACACAACACCAGGTTATAGTCCAACAGGTTTAATTGGAAGCACTAGCTTTCGGAGCGATGCTCCTTCATCAGGTGGTTGTGGAGGGAAGGAGCGACGCTCCGAAAGCTAGTGTGCTTCCAATTAAACCTGTTAGACTATAACCTGGTGTTGTGTGATTTTTAACTTTGTCCACCCCAGTCCAACACCGGCATCTCCGAATCGTGACTAAATAGAACAGGTTTTGAACAAATCTAGTAACTCCAGATTGGGCATCCATGAGGCGCTGTGGGCTATCAGCAGCAGCAGCAGAACTGTACTCCAGCACAATCTGTAACCTCATGGCCCGGCATATCCCCCAACCATTAACCATCAGACCAGAGGATCAGCCCTGGTTCAATGGAGAGTGCAGGGGGGTATGCCAGGAGCAGCACCAGGTTTACCTGAAGGTGAGGAGTCAATGTGGTGAAACTACCAAACAGCATAAGCAGTAAGTGACAGACAGAGCTAAGTGATCCCACAACCAACGGATCAGATCTTAGCTTTGCAGTCCTGCCACGTCTAACTGTGAATGGTGATGGTCAATTAAACGACTCACTGGAGAAGAAGGTTCCAGAAATATCCCCATCTTCAATGATGGAAGAGCCCAGCATCACACATAGGAACACCACACCATGTAGTTACTCATGTGACTCGGCCAATGTTGTCTATCTTACACACCGCAGGCAAGAATGCCCCGAGGTATGTTATATTGGCGAGACCGTGCAGACACTACGGTAAAAACAATGACTGCAGATGCTGGAAACCAGATTCTGGATTAGTGGTGCTGGAAAAGCACGGCAGGTCAGGCAACATCCGAGGAGCAGGAAAATCGATGTTTCAGGCAAAAGCCCTTCATCAGGAATACAGTCAGAGAGCCTGAAGGGTGGAGAGATAAGCTAGAGGAGGGTGGGGGTGGGGAGAGAGTAGCATGGAATACAATATTCCTGATGAAGGGCTTTTGCTGCTCATCGGATGCTGCCTGAATTGCTGTGCTCTTCCAGCACCACTGATCCAGAATGGAGTACAATAGGTGAGTGGGGGAGGGGATGAAGGTCATAGCTCTGGGGCGGGAGGAGGGTGGAGTGGATAGGTGGAAAAGAAGATAGGCAGGTAGGACAAGTCATGGGGACAGTGCTGAGCTGGGAGTTTGGAACTAGGGTGAGGTGGGGGAAGGGGAAATGAGGAAACTGTATCCGTTGCTCCCGATGCGGTCTCCTCTACATTGGGGAGACTGGACGCCTCCTAGCAGAGTGCTTTAGGGAACATCTCCGGGACACACGCACCAATCAACCAAACCGCCCCGTGGCCCAACATTTCAACTCCCCCTCCCATTCTGCTGAGGACATGGAGGTCCTGGGCCTCCTTCACCGCCGCTCCCTCACCACCAGACCCCTGGAGGAAGAACGCCTCATCTTCCGCCTCGGAACACTTCAACCCCAGGGCATCAATGTGGACTCCAGCAGTTTCCTCATTTCCCCTTCCCCCACCTCACCCTAGTTCCAAACTTCCAGCTCAGCACTGTCCTCATGACTTGTCCTACCTGCCTATCTTCTTTTCCACCTATCCACTCCACCCTCCTCCCGCCCCCGACCTATCACCTCCATCCCCTCCCCCACTCACCTATTGTACTCTATGCTACTCTCTCCCCATCCCCACCCCCCTCTCATTTATCTCTCCAACCTTCAGGCTCTTTGCCTGTTTTTCTGATGAAGGGCTCTTGCCCGAAACGTCGATTTTCCTGCTCCTCGGATGCTGCTTGAACTGCTGTGCTTTTCCAGCACCACTAATCCAGACCCATGCAGACACTACTGCAAAGGACAAATGGACACCACACAACAATCAAGAGGAAGTGAGGACGGCAGGTGCTGGAGCTCAGAGTCGAGAGTGTGGTGCTGGAAAAACACAGCCGGTCAGGCAGTATCCGAGGAGCAGGAGAGTTGATGTTTCAAGCATAAGCTCTTCATCAGGAATGTGATGAAGAGCTTATGGTCTAAATGCCGACTCTCCTGCTGCTTGGATGCTGTCTGACCGGCTGTGTTTTTCCAGCACCACACTTTTTGACACCGCGCAGCAATCGCCAGACAGGAATGTTCCCTCCTAATCAGTGAGCACTCCAGCAGTCAAGGATATTCAACCTCTGATCTTTGGATAAGTGTCCTTCAAGGTGGCCTTCAAGATACACAGCAACATACAATCGCCAAGCAGAAACTACTAGCCAAGATCCATATCCATGAAGACGGCCTCAACCAGGATCCTGGGTTCATGTCACGCTGCATGTGACCCCACCACACTGTTTTGTATTTGTAAAATCTTTCTTACTGTTCTGTTTTGACAGCATTGTCTTGATAATCTGTTAAGATCGCTTTTCCTCAATTAGTTTGTACAGTTTTAGATTATTTGTTATTTTGGTTAAACTCCCAGCATAAGGCTCACATACCTATCATATAATTCCAGCCATTAGATTAGATTCCCTACAGTGTGGAAACAGGCCCTTTGGCCCAACCAGTCCACACCGACTTTCCAAAGAGTAACCCACCCAGATCCATTTCCCTCTGATTAATGCACCTAACACTACGGGCAATTTAGCATGGCCAATTCATCTAACCTGCACATCTTTGGATTGTGGGAGGAAACTGGAGCACCCGGAGGAAACCCACGCAGACACGGGGAGAATGTGCAAACTCCACATAGACAGTTGCCTGAGGCTGGAATCGAACCTGGGACCCTGATGCTGTGAGGCAGCAGTGCTAACCACTGGGCCACCATGCCGCCCTCATTTTTAATATTTTGTAATTTTCTGTACTTCAATTAATTGAATTATAAATCATCCCTTCACTTGCTATTCAGCTGTTGACACTTTACTCTCACTGGAGAGAAAGTGAGGGCTGCAGATGCTGGAGATCAGAGCTTAAAAATGTGTTGCTGGAAAAGCACAGCAAGTCAGGCAGCATCCAAGGAACAGGAGAATCGACGTTTCGGGCATAAGCCCGAAGAAGGGCTTCCTGAAGAAGGGCTTATGCCCTAAACATCGATTCTCCTGCTCCTTGGATGCTGCCTGACCTGCTGCGCTTTTCCAGCAACACATTTTCAGCAACACAATTCCTAGAAGCATGGCACTCATCCACAAACTCCATCAACAAACACATCGACCTGGACCCAATATACCGGCCACTACAGCAGACAGCTGAAACTGACAACCGGAAGCGGCAGGGACAGGCCACTATAAATGCCGGAGGAAACACCACAGAAGCGCTTCACAGGAGGCTCCCAAGCACTGAGGATGTCACCTAGACAGGGGACAAAACGTTTGCAACAAAGACTTCCAGCTCGGCGAACAGAACCACAGCAACTTATTATTCAGCGGGTCGACACTCCACTCACACCATTTGTACAATCTTTTGATCTCTCTACCTATAAATTCTGTGCCTGAATGTTTCTCTTCACTTCACCTAACCAAGGAGCAGCGCTCTGAAAGCTTGTGATTGCAAATAAACCAGTTAGACTATAACCTGGTTTCATGTGATTTCTGACTTTGTCCACCCCAGTCCAACACCAGCTCCTCCACATCAGTAAAGTGATGGTAGTGGTTCTGTAGAAGGGTGACTGGACCCAAATGTTGACTTTGCTTTATCTTCCCACAGGCGTTGCTTGACCTGCTGAGTTTTTCCAGCAGTTTTGTCTCTGATTTCCAGCATCTGCAGTTCTTTGGTTTGTTTTTCATGGTAATGGTTGCTGACTGTCAAGCAGCACTTGCATAGGAACAATGTTGTGAAACTTGAAAGGGTTCAGAAAAGATTTACAAGGATGTTGCCAGGGTTGGAGGATCTGAGCTATAGGGGGAGGCTGAACAGGCTGGGGCTGTTTTCCCTGGAGCGTCGGAGGCTGAGGGGTGACCTTATAGAGGTTTACAAAATTATGAGGGGCATGGATAGGATAAATAGGCCAAGTCTTTTCCCTGGGATCGGGGAGTCCAGAACTAGAGGGCATAGGTTTAGGGTGAGAGGGGAAAGATATAAAAGAGACCTAAAGGGCAACTTTTTCACACAGAGGGTGGTATGTGTATGGAATGAGCTGCCAGAGGATGTGGTGGAGGCTGGTACCATTGCAACATTTAAGAGGCATTTGGATGGGTATATGAATAGGAAGGGTTTGGAGGGATATGGGCCGGGTGCTGGCAGGTGGGACTAGATTGGGTTGGGATATCTGGTCAGCATGGACGGGTTGGACCGAAGGGTCTGTTTCCATGCTGTACATCTCTATGACTCTATGACTCTATAACACACTCATTAACATACTTGCATAGGGATTACACACATTAACACACTGATTTGGAGATGGGTGTTGGACTGGGGTGGACAAAGTTAAAAATCACACAACACCAGATTATAGTCCAACAGGTTTAATTGGAAGCACAAGCTTTCGGAGCGCTGCCCCTTCATCAGGTGGTCGTGGAGTACAATTGTGTTCCTAACCATGCCCTGAGTTCATCTGCCTTCCCTGTTAGGCCTCTTGCATTGAAGTAAATGCAGTTTAATTTATCAGTCCTACCTTGTTCTCTGCTTTGTCCCTGCCTGCCCTGACCGTTTGACTCATTCCTTCCCCAGTTGTACCAGTCTCAGGTTGATCTCTTTCCTCACTATCCCCCTGGGTCCCACAAAACCACCCCCCCCCCCATCCAACCTTACTAGTTTAAATCCTCCTGAGTATTGTAACAAATCTCCCTGCCAGTATATTAGTCCCCTTCCAATTCAGGTGCAATTCATCCTTCTTGTACAAGTCACTTCTACCCCAGCTTTAATCAGCTTCGTCCAGAATTTTTGCATTCAAAAGGCTTAAAAATAAGCCACCTTCTGACCACAGTCTCCCAGCTGCCATTCTCCATAGGGTTTAGCCAATACTCTGCAGCCTGTGTCCTGAGCAGTAGCAAGTCCCATTCACCCTGTGCTCAATGATCGAGTGCAACTCCAAAACCTACAATACCTCACTTCTGAAAGTCTCATCCTTATATTCAGATCGTTCCATGGCCAGGTTTGACTGAATGTTGAGCAGAATTGCATTCAGCAGCTCCCCACTCATCTCCCAGCTCCTTTCACAAGGCCCTAAGTGACACATTAATCTCATCAGTGACCCGAGGGACTGTCAGACTAACAGCACAAAACCGTTCCTCAATACAAAAACTCCAACTTTTGATTTTAATTTCACATTTATTGCAAAACAATGACAGGTTTTGTTTTGCAAAGTTTACCAGCTTTCCTTTTCATCTTCTGACAAATGTTGTTTAAAGATTTTAAACCAAGTCTCACCCTGGGTAATGTTTCAACAAATCATTAGTGTTTAACATTTTATCTGACTTGTATTCCTCCTCACACTGTTCATTGACAGGGACTGACACAACACAGGCCACTTTTCACCGATCCCCAGCACAGGAAGGAATCAGATTCACATTGCCCCAACAGGCAGGGACCATTCCCTGGGAGGCTGAGTGATTACACTGCCCAGTGTCCTGCTACAGTCTGCTCTCTGCCTAACAGTGTGTCACAGAGACGTGCTCTCACTCAACTGACTGCACTGTGCACTCTCAGCTCAGTCAGAAGGTTGTAAATTTAATCTACACTCCATACACTTGAGAATGTAATCAAAGGGTCAGTGCTGAGGTAGTGCCGCACTATCAGAGGGTCAGTGCTGAGGCAGTGCTGTACTGTCAGAGGGTCAGTGCTGAGGGAGTGCTGTACTGTCAGAGGGTCAGTGCTGAGGGAGTGCCGCACTATCAGAAGGTCAGTGCTGAGGGAGTGCTGCACTGTCAGAGGGTCAGTGCTGAAGGAGTGCCGCACTATCAGAAGGTCAGTGCTGAGGGAGCGCCGTACTGTCGGAGGGTCAGTGCTGAGGGAGTGCCACATTGTCAGAGGGTCAATGCTGAGGGAGTGCCGCACTGTCGGAGTGTCAGTGCTGAGGGACTGCCGCATTGTCGGAGGGTCAGTGGTTGGGGGAGCACCGCACTGTCAAAGAGTCAGCGCTGAGGGAGTGCGCACTATCGGAGGGTCAGTGCTGAGGGAGTGCGCACTATCGGAGGGTCAGTGCTGAGGGAGTGCCGCACTATCGGAGGGTCAGTGCTGAGGGAGTGCTGCACTGTTAAAGAGTCAGTGCTGAGGGAGTGCCGCACTATCGGAGGGTCAGTGCTGAGGGAGTGTTGCACTGTCAAAGAGTCAGCGCTGAGGGAGTGCCGCACTATCGGAGGGTCAGTGCTGAGGGAGTGCTGCACTGTCAGAGGGTCAGTGCTGAGGGAGTGCCGCACTGTCGGAGGGTCAGTGCTGAGGGAGTGCTGCACTGTCAAAGAGTCAGCGCTGAGGGAGTGCTGCACTATCGGAGGGTCAGTGCTGAGGGAGTGCTGCACTGTCAGAGGGTCAGTGCTGAGGGAGTGCCGCACTGTCGGAGGGTCAGTGCTGAGGGAGTGCTGCACTGTCAAAGAGTCAGCGCTGAGGGAGTGCCGGACTGTGAGAGGGTCAGTGCTGAGGATAGCCTTACATTACAGGAGGATGTAGACAGGCTGGTCAGATGGACTGATCAGTGACAAATGGAATTCAATCTGGATAAGTGTGAGGGTGATACACTTGGGCAGGACAAACAAGGCAAAGGAATCATGATAAACAGTAGCACCCTGGGAAGTACAGAGGGTCAGAGGGTTCTCGGGGGCGGATACCGTGGTCAAGGAGGCTGGTGGGAGACCTGCCTTTATTGGTCAAGCCCCAGAGTTTCAGAACAGGGAGGTTGGGTGGAACTGAGTAAAACATTGGTTAAGCGACAACTAGAGTATTGTGATAAGAGGGATGTGACTTCACTGGAGATGGTGCAGGGGAGATTTGGCAGGGTGGTGTCTGGGCTGAAGAGTTCCAGCAATGGGCAGGTTAGGGTTGTATTCTTTGGAGCAGAGGAGACTGAGAGGGGACAGGACTGAGATGGAGAAAATGGTGAAGGGCACAGATAGGTAGGCAGCAAGGAACGTGTCCCCTTGATGAAGGGTCAATGACCAGGTGGCATGGATTGAAGGGAAGGGGCTGGAGATTTAGATTTAGAGGGATACAAATAAAAACTTATTCAGAGGATGATGGGAGTCTGGGACTCAGTATCTGAAAGGTTGGGAGAGGCAAAAAAAGTCATTACATGAAAAAATTATTTGAATTTGCACTTGTGATGCCAAAGTGTATAAGACTATGGGCCAAGTGCTGGAAAATGGGATGAGAATAGTTAGGTGGTTGTTTTGACTGAGATAGAGTCAATGTGCTGAAGGGCATTTTCCAGGCTGCAGACAATGGTGCTCTCCCTCAGTAATGCCCCCTGCAGTCATTATAATACGGTCAGCTAGTTGGATCTCACAGAATATGAGTTCGCTGATTGGGGCTGTTAACCAGGCAGACAGATATAAACAGGAATCCCTATAGTGTGGAGACAGGCCATTTGGCCCAACAAATCCACACTGACCCTCTGAAAAGTAACCCACCCAGACCCATTCCCCTACCCTGTTACCCTACATTTACCCATGACTAATGCACCTAACCTACACATCCCTGAATATTATGGACAACTTAGTTTGGCCAATTCACCTAACCTTCACATCTTTGGACTGTGGGAGGAAACGTCGCAGATACGGGGAGAATGTGTTGCTAAAAAAGCACAGCAGGTTAGGCAGCATCCAAAGAGCAGGAGAATCAACATTTCGGGCATAAGACTTTCATCAGGGAGGCTCATTCCTGATGAAGGGATTACACCTGAAATGTCGATTTTCCTGCTCCTCAACTTGCTGTGCTTTTCCAGCACCACACTCCTCACTCTGTCCACATGCAAATTCTACACAGACAGTTGCATGAGGCTGGAATTGAACTCAGGTTCCCAGTGCTGCGAGGCTACAGAGCTAACCACTGAGCCATCCTGCTACTCTGCTCACGTTGAGAGCTGGCTCTAGGACTGCTGGATCAGTCTCCAGGGCTCTCCACATGTAAATAACGAATGACTTGGTGACGGTATACCAGCCTCTGTGGAAAAATTTCATCTTCAACATTGCTGCTCTCTCTCAGTAATGCCCCCTGGTCAGGGGCAGCACTCCCTCAGTAATGCCCCCTGGTCAGGGGCAGGACTCCCTCAGTAATGCACCCTGACAGGGCAGCACTCCCTCAGTAATGTCCCCTGACAGGGCAGGACTCCCTCAGTAATGCCCCCTGACAGGGCAGCACGCCCTCAGTAATGCCCCAAGACAGGGCAGGACTCCCTCAGTAATGCCCCCTGACAGGGGCAGGACTCCTTCAGTAATGTCCCCGGGACAGGGGCAGGACTCCTTCAGTAATGCCCCCTGACAGGGCACCACTCCATCAGTAATGCCCCCTGGACAGGGGCAGCACTCCCTCAGTAATGTCCCCTGGATAGGGGCAGGACTCCCTCAGTAATGCCCCCTGACAGGGCAGGACTCCTTCAGTAATGCCCCCTGACAGGGCAGCACTCCATCAGTAATGCCCCCTGACAGGGCAGCACGCCCTCAGTAATGCCCCCTGACAGGGCAGGACTCCTTCAGTAATGCCCCCTGACAGGGCAGCACTCCATCAGTAATGCCCCCTGACAGGGCAGCACTCCCTCAGTAATGTCCCCTGACAGGGCAGCACTCCTTCAGTAATGCCCCCTGACAGGGGTAGGACTCCCTCAGTAATGCCCCCTGACAGGGCAGCACTCCTTCAGTAATGCCCCCTGACAGGGGCAGGACTCCCTCAGTAATGCCCCCTGACAGGGCAGCACTCCTTCAGTAATGCCCCCTGACAGGGGCAGGACTCCTTCAGTAATGTCCCCGGGACAGGGGCAGGACTCCCTCAGTAATGTCCCCTGACAGGGGCAGGACTCCTTCAGTAATGTCCCCGGGAGAGTGGCAGGACTCCCTCAGTAATGCCCCCTGACAGGGCAGGACTCCCTCAGTAATGCCCTCTGACAGAGCAGCACTCTCTCAGTAATGTCCCCTGGACAGGGGCAGGACTCCCTCAGTAATGCCCCCTGACAGGGCAGCACTCTCTCAGTAATGCCCCCTGACAGGGCAGGACCTCTTCAGTAATGTCCCCTGGACAGGAGCAGGACTCCCTCAGTAATGTCCCCTGGACAGGGGCAGGACTCCCTCAGTAATGCCCCCTGACAGGGCAGGACTCCTTCAGTAATGTCCCCTGGACAGGGGCAGGACTCCCTCAGTAATGCCCCCTGGACAGGGGCAGGACTCCCTCAGTAATGCCCCCTGACAGGGCAGGACTCCTTCAGTAATGTCCCCTGGACAGGGGCAGGACTCCCTCAGTATTGTCCCCTGACAGGGCAGCACTCTCTCAGTAATGCCCCCTGACAGGGCAGCACTCCCTCAGTAATGCCCCCTGACAGGGCAGCACTCTCTCAGTAATGCCCCCTGACAGGGCAGCACTCCCTCAGTAATGCCCCTGACAGGGCAGGACTCCTTCAGTAATGTCCCCTGGACAGGGGCAGGACTCCCTCAGTAATGTCCCCTGACAGGGCAGCACTCTCTCAGTAATGCCCCCTGACAGGGCAGGACTCCTTCAGTAATGTCCCCTGGACAGGGGCAGGACTCCATCAGTAATGCCCCCTGACAGGGCAGGACTCCTTCAGTAATGCCCCTGACAGGGCAGGACTCCCTCAGTAATGCCCCCTGACAGAGCAGCACTCCCTCAGTAATGCCCCCTGACAGGGCAACACTCCCTCAGTAATGCCCCCTGACAGGGCAACACTCCCACAGTAATGTCCCCAGACCGGGCAGGACTCTCTCAGTAATGGCCCCTGTCAGGGCAACACTCCCTCAGTAATGCCCCCTGACAGGGCAGCACTCCCTCAGTAATGCCCCCTGACAGGGCAGCACTCTCTCAGTAATGGCCCCTGACAGGGCCAGACTCTCTCAGTAATGTCCCCTGGACAGGAGCAGGACTCCCTCAGTAATGCCCCCTGACAGGGCAGCACTCCCTCAGCAATGGCCCCTGACAGGGCCAGACTCTCTCAGTAATGTCCCCTGGACAGGAGCAGGACTCCCTCAGTAATGCCCCCTGACAGGGTAGCACTCCCTCAGTAATGCCCCTGACAGGGTAGCACTCCCTCAGTAATGTCCCCTGACAGGGCAGCACTCCCTCAGTAATGCCCCTGACAGGGTAGCACTCCCTCAGTAATGCCCCTGACAGGGCAGCACTCCCTCAGTAATGCCCCCTGACAGGGTAGCACTCCCTCAGTAATGCCCCCTGACAGGGTAGCACTCCCTCAGTAATGCCCCTGACAGGGTAGCACTCCCTCAGTAATGTCCCCTGACAGGGCAGCACTCCCTCAGTAATGCCCCCTGACAGGGTAGCACTCCCTCAGTAATGCCCCCTGACAGGGCAACACTCCCTCAGTAATGCCCCCTGACAGGGCAGCACTCCCTCAGTAATGCCCCCTGACAGGGCAGCACTCCCTCAGTAATGCCCCCTGACAGGGCAGCACTCCCTCAGTAATGCCCCCTGACAGGGTAGCACTCCCTCAGTAATGCCCCCTGACAGGGTAGCACTCCCTCAGTAATGCCCCCTGACAGGGCAGCACTCCCTCAGTAATGCCCCCTGACAGGGCAGCACTCCCTCAGTAATGTCCCCTGACAGGGTAGCACTCCCTCAGTAATGCCCCCTGACAGGGTAGCACTCCCTCAGTAATGCCCCCTGACAGGGTAGCACTCCCTCAGTAATGCCCCCTGACAGGGCAACACTCCCTCAGTAATGCCCCCTGACAGGGTAGCACTCCCTCAGTAATGTCCCCTGACAGGGTAGCACTCCCTCAGTAATCCCTCTGACAGGGCAGCACTCCCTCAGTAATGCCCCCTGACAGGGCAGCACTCCCTCAGTAATGCCCCCTGACAGGGCAGCACTCCCTCAGTAATGCCCCCTGACAGGGCAGGACTCCCTCAGTAATGCCCCCTGACAGGGTAGCACTCCCTCAGTAATGCCCCCTGACAGGGTAGCACTCCCTCAGTAATGTCCCCTGACAGGGTAGCACTCCCTCAGTAATCCCTCTGACAGGGCAGCACTCCCTCAGTAATGCCCCCTGACAGGGCAGCACTCCCTCAGTAATGTCCCCTGACAGGGTAGCACTCCCTCAGTAATGCCCCCTGACAGGGCAGCACTCTCTCAGTAATGCCCCCTGACAGGGCAGGACTCCCTCAGTAATGCCCCCTGACAGGGCAGCACTCCCCATGTGTGTTTCATGTGTTTGGTGATTAAAGGAATCAACTTGTGGGGTTTTTACACGACATTGTGGGCAACGTCCCACTCTCTGCAACAGTAACAACAAACCACATTCATATAGCACCTTTAACATTCACAATATCCCAAAGTGTTATTTAACAATTCCTCAACAAATCCAATTGACTATGTTTGGATTTGATGATAGGTTTTCGGAATTTCCAAAAGGAGCCCCGAGAGAAAGTTGAATACAGCTATTCGTAGCAATGAACCCCCCCCAGGTTAAAGCCATTCCTCCGTCTGTCTCTCTGTGTTTCTCTCTCTGGGCTCCAACTCCACTGCCCCCCCACACCCCCTGTCTTTACCATCATACCAACCTTTCCCTAGCTCCAACCTGGACCTGAAATGTTAACTCTGCTTTCGCTCCACAGATCCTGCCAGACCAGCTGAGTCTTTCCAACACCTTCTAGTTTAATTCCTGTTTTTGAGGATTCACAGTTGTTTGAGGGCGATGGGGCTCAGTGAGGGAGGCCCACAGCTCAAGGCCCAGGCGGCTGAACACACAGCCACTAACCACAGAGCGACTGGAATGGAGGGTGTCCAAAAGAATATAATTATAGCAGGTGACAGAGATAGGGAGGGGTGTAGGTGCTGGAGGAGGTTACAGAGATAGGGAGTGGATGTAGGTGCTGGAGGAGGTTACAGAGATAGGGAGTGGATGTAGGTGCTGGAGGAGGTTACAGAGATAGGGAGGGGTGTAGGTGCTGGAGGAGGTTACAGAGATAGGGAGTGGATATAGGTGCTGGAGGAGTTTACAGAGATAGGGAGGGGGTGTAGGGGCTGGAGGAGGTTACAGAGTTAGGGAGGGGTGTAGGTGCTCGAGGAGGTTACAGAGATAGGGAGGGGTGTAGGTGCTGGAGGGGGTTACAGAGATAGGGAGTGGATGTAGGGTCTGGAGGGGGTTACAGAGATAGGGAGGGGATGTAGGGGCTGGAGGAGGTTACAGAGATAGGGAGGGGTGTAGGTGCTGGAGGGGGTTACAGAGAAAGGGAGTGGATGTAGGGGCTGGAGGAGGTTACAGAGATAGGGAGGGGGTGTAGGGGCTGGAGGGGGTTACAGAGATAGGGAGGGGGTGTAGGTGCTGGAGGGGGTTACAGAGATAGGGAGTGGATGTAGGGTCTGGAGGGGGTTACAGAGATAGGGAGGGGTGTAGGTACTGGAGGAAGTTACAGAGATAGGGAGGGGTGTAGGTGCTGGAGGGGGTTACAGAGATAGGGAGGGGGTGAAGGGGCTGGAGGGGGTTACAGAGATAGGGAGGGGTGTAGGTGCTGGAGGAAGTTACAGAGATAGGGAGGGGTGTAGGTGCTGGAGGGGTTACAGAGACAGGGAGGGGGTGTAGGGGCTGGAGGGGGTGACAGAGATAGGGAGGGGTGTAGGTGCTGGAGGGGGTTACAGATATAGGGAGGGGTGTAGGGACTGGAGGGGGTTACAGAGATAGGGAGGGGTGTAGGTGCTGGAGGGGGTTACAGAGATAGGGAGTGGATGTAGGGGCTGGAGGAGGTTATAGAGATAGGGAGTGGATGTAGGGGCTGGAGGGGGTTACAGAGATAGGGAGGGGATGTAGGGGCTGGAGGAGGTTACAGAGATACGGAGGGGTGTAGGTGCTGGAGGAGGTTACAGAGATAGGGAGGGGTGTAGGTGCTGGAGGGGGTTACAGAGATAGGGAGTGGATGTAGGTGCTGGAGGGGGTTACAGAGATAGGGAGAGGATGTAGGTGCTGGAGGAGGTTACAGAGATAGGGAGGGGAGTAGGTGCTGGAGGGGGTTACAGAGATAGGGAGTGGATGTAGGTGCTGGAGGAGGTTACAGAGGTAGGGAGGGGTGTAGGTGCTGGAGGAGGTTACAGAGGTAGGGAGGGGTGTAGGGGCTGGAGGAGTTTACAGAGATAGGGAGGGGATGTAGGGGCTGGAGGAGGTTACAGAGATAGGGAGTGGATGTAGGTGCTGGAGGAGGTTACAGAGATAGGGAGGGGATGTAGGGGCTGGAGGAGGTTACAGAGATAGGGAGGGGTGTAGGTGCTGGAGGAGGTTACAGAGATAGGGAGGGGTGTAGGGGCTGGAGGAGGTTACAGAGATAGGGAGGGGGGTAGGGGCTGGAGGAGGTTACAGAGATAGGGAGGGGATGTAGGGGCTGGAGGAGGTTACAGAGATAGGGAGTGGATGTAGGTGCTGGAGGGGGTTACAGAGATAGGGAGTGGATGTAGGTGCTGGAGGGGGTTACAGAGATAGGGAGTGGATGTAGGTGCTGGAGGAGGTTACAGAGATAGGGAGGGGATGTCGGGGCTGGAGGAGGTTACAGAGATAGGGAGGGGTGCAGGTGCTGGAGGAGGTTACAGAGATAGGGAGGGGTGTAGGGGCTGGAGGTGGTTACAGAGATAGGGAGGGGATGTAGGTGCTGGAGGGGGTTACAGAGATAGGGAGTGGATGTAGGTGCTGGAGGAGGTTACAGAGATAGGGAGGGGATGTAGGGGCTGGAGGAGGTTACAGAGATAGGGAGGGGTGTAGGTGCTGGAGGAGGTTACAGAGATAGGGAGGGGTGTAGGGGCTGGAGGAGGTTACAGAGATAGGGAGGGGATGTAGGGGCTGGAGGAGGTTACAGAGATAGGGAGGGGATGTAGGGGCTGGAGGAGGTTACAGAGATAGGGAGTGGATGTAGGTGCTGGAGGAGGTTACAGAGATAGGGAGGGGTGTAGGTGCTGGAGGAGGTTACAAAGATAGGGAGGGGTGTAGGTGCTGGAGGAGGTTACAGAGATAGGGAGGGGTGTAGGTGCTGGAGGAGGTTACAGAGATAGGGAGGGGTGTAGGTGCTGGAGGAGGTTACAAAGATAGGGAGGGGTGTAGGTGCTGGAGGAGGTTACAGAGATAGGGAGGGGTGTAGGGGCTGGAGGAGGTTACAGAGATAGGGAGGGGTGTAGGTGCTGGAGGGGGTTACAGAGATAGGGAGTGGATGTAGGGGCTGGAGGGGGTTACAGAGATAGGGAGTGGATGTAGGGGCTGGAGGAGGTTACAGAGATAGGGAGGGGTGTAGGTGCTGGAGGAGGTTACAGAGATAGGGAGGGGTGTAGGGGCTGGAGGAGGTTACAGAGATAGGGAGGGGATGTAGGGGCTGGAGGAGGTTACAGAGATAGGGAGGGGATGTAGGGGCTGGAGGAGGTTACAGAGATAGGGAGTGGATGTAGGTGCTGGACGGGGTTACAGAGATAGGGAGTGGATGTAGGTGCTGGAGGGGGTTACAGAGATAGGGAGTGGATGTAGGTGCTGGAGGAGGTAACAGAGATAGGGAGGGGATGTCGGGGCTGGAGGAGGTTACAGAGATAGGGAGGGGTGTAGGGGCTGGAGGAGGTTACAGAGATAGGGAGGGGTGTAGGTGCTGGAGGGGGTTACAGAGATAGGGAGTGGATGTAGGTGCTGGAGGAGGTTACAGAGATAGGGAGGGGGGTAGGTGCTGGAGGAGGTTACAGAGATAGGGAGGGGTGTAGGGGCTGGAGGAGGTTACAGAGATAGGGAGGGGATGTAGGGGCTGGAGGAGGTTACAGAGATAGGGAGTGGATGTAGGTGCTGGAGGGGGTTACAGAGATAGGGAGTGGATTTAGGTGCTGGAGGAGGTTACAGATATAGGGAGGGGATGTAGGGGCTGGAGGAGGTGACAGAGATAGGGAGGGGTGTAGGTGCTGGAGGAGGTTACAGAGATAGAGAGGGGTGTAGGTACTGGAGGGGGTTACAGAGATAGGGAGTGGATGTAGGTGCTGGAGGGGGTTACAGTGAAAGGGAGTGGATGTAGGTGCTGGAGGAGGTTACAGAGATAGGGAGGGGTGTAGGTGCTGGAGGAGGTTACAGAGATAGGGAGGGGTGTAGGTGCTGGAGGGGGTTACAGAGATAGGGAGTGGATGTAGGGGCTGGAGGGGGTTACAGAGATAGGGAGTGGATGTAGGGGCTGGAGGGGGTTACAGAGATAGGGAGGGGATGTAAGGGCTGGAGGAGGTTACAGAGATACGGGCGGGTGTAGGTGCTGGAGGAGGTTACAAAGATAGGGAGGGGTGTAGGGGCTGGAGGAGGTTACAGAGATAGGGAGGGGTGTAGGTGCTGGAAGGGGTTACAGAGATAGGGAGTGGATGTAGGGGCTGGAGGGGGTTACAGAGATAGGGAGTGAATGTAGGGGCTGGAGGGGGTTACAGAGATAGGGAGGGGTGTAGGGGCTGGAGGGGGTTACAGAGATAGGGAGGGGATGTAGGTGCTGGAGGGGGTAACAGAGATAGGGAGGGGATGTAGAGGCTGGAGGAGGTTACAGAGATAGGGAGGGGTGTAGGTGCTGGGGGAGGTTCCAGAGATAGGGAGTGGATGTAAGGGCTGGAGGGGGTTACAGAGATAGGGAGTGAATGTAGGGGCTGGAGGGGGTTACAGAGATAGGGAGGGGTGTAGGTGCTGGAGGAGGTTACAGAGATAGGGAGGGGTGTAGGGACTGGAGGAAGTTACAGAGATGGGAGGGGGTGTAGGGGCTGGAAGGGGTTGCAGAGATAGGGAATGGATGTAGGGGCTGGAGGAGGTTACAGAGATAGGGAGGGTATGTAGGGGCTGGAGGGGGTTACAGAGATAGGGAGGGGTGTAGGTGCTGGAGGGGGTTACAGAGATAGGGAGGGGTGTAGGTGCTGGAGGGGGTTACAGAGATAGGGAGGGGTGTAGGTGCTGGAGGGGGTTACAGAGATAGGGAGTGGATGTAGGGGCTGGAGGTGGTTACAGAGATAGGGAGGGGATGTAGGGGCTGGAGGAGGTTACAGAGATAGGGAGGGTATGTAGGGGCTGGAGGGGGTTACAGAGATAGGGAGGGGTGTAGGTGCTGGAGGAGGTTACAGAGATAGGGAGGGGTGTAGGGACTGGAGGAAGTTACAGAGATGGGAGGGGGTGTAGGGGCTGGAAGGGGTTACAGAGATAGGGAATGGATGTAGGGGCTGGAGGTGGTTACAGAGATAGGGAGGGTATGTAGGGGCTGGAGGGGGTTACAGAGATAGGGAGGGGTGTAGGTGCTGGAGGGGGTTACAGAGATAGGGAGGGGTGTAGGTGCTGGAGGGGGTTACAGAGATAGGGAGGGGTGTAGGTGCTGGAGGGGGTTACAGAGATAGGGAGGGGATGTAGGGGCTGGAGGGGGTTACAGAGATAGGGAGGGGTGTAGGTGCTGGAGGGGGTTACAGAGATAGGGAGGGGTGTAGGTGCTGGAGGGGGTGACAGAGATAGGGAGGGGATGTAGGGGCTGGAGGGGGTTACAGAGATAGGGAGGGGTGTAGGTGCTGGAGGGGGTTACAGCGATAGGGAGGGGGTGTAGGGGCTGGTGGGGGTTACAGATATAGGGAGGGGTGTAGGTGCTGGAGGAGGTTACAGAGAAAGGGAGGAGTGTAGGTGCTGGAGGGGGTTACAGAGAAAGGGAGGGGTGTAGGTGCTGGAGGGGGTTACTGAGATAGGGAGTGGATGTAGGGGCTGGAGGGGGTTACAGAGATAGGGAGTGGATGTAGGGGCTGGAGGGGGTTACAGAGTTAGGGAGGGGATGTAGGGGCTGGAGGAGGTTACAGAGATAGGGAGGGGTGTAGGTGCTCGAGGAGGTTACAGAGATAGGGAGGGGTGTAGGTGCTGGAGGAGGTTACAGAGATAGGGAGGGGTCTAGGTGCTGGAGGGGGTTACAGAGATAGGGAGTGGATGTAGGGGCTGGAGGGTGTTACAGAGATAGGGAGTGGATGTAGGGGCTGGAGGGGGTTACAGAGATAGGGAGGGGTGTAGGGGCTGGAGGGGGTTACAGAGATAGGGAGTAGATGTAGGGGCTGGAGGGGGTTACAGAGATAGGGAGGGGATGTAGGTGTTGGAGGAGGTTACAGAGATAGGGAGGGGATGTCGGGGCTGGAGGAGGTTACAGAGATAGGGAGGGGTGTAGGTGCTGGAGGAGGTTACAGAGATAGGGAGGGGATGTAGGGGCTGGAGGAGGTTACAGAGATAGGGAGGGCATGTAGGGGCTGGAGGAGGTTACAGAGATAGGGAGTGGATGTAGGTGCTGGAGGGGGTTACAGAGATAGGGAGTGGATGTAGGTGCTGGAGGGGGTTACAGAGATAGGAAGTGGATGTAGGTGCTGGAGGAGGTTACAGAGATACGGGCGGGTGTAGGTGCTGGAGGAGGTTACCAAGATAGGGAGGGGTGTAGGGGCTGGAGGAGGTTACAGAGATAGGGAGGGGATGTAGGGGCTGGAGGAGGTTACAGAGATAGGGAGTGGATGTAGGTGCTGGAGGGGGTTACAGAGATAGGGAGTGGATGTAGGTGCTGGAGGAGGTTACAGATATAGGGAGGGGATGTAGGGGCTGGAGGAGGTTACAGAGATAGGGAGGGGTGTAGATGCTGGAGGAGGTTACAGAGATAGGGAGGGGTGTAGGTGCTGGAGGAGGTCATAGAGATGGGGTGTGGATGTAGGGGCTGGAGGGGGTTACAGAGATAGGGCGGGGATGTAGGGGCTGGAGGAGGTTACAGAGATAGGGAGGGGTGTAGGTACTGGAGGGGGTTGCAGAGATAGGGAGTGGATGTAGGTGCTGGAGGGGGTTACAGAGATAGGGAGGGGTGTAGGGGCTGGAGGAGGTTACAGAGATAGGGAGGGGTGTAGGTGCTGGAGGGGGTTACAGAGATAGGGAGTGGATGTAGGGGCTGGAGGGGGTTACAGAGATAGGGAGTGGATGTAGGGGCTGGAGGGGGTTACAGAGATAGGGAGGGGATGTAGGGGCTGGAGGAGGTTACAGAGATACGGGCGGGTGTAGGTGCTGGAGGAGGTTACAAAGATAGGGAGGGGTGTAGGGGCTGGAGGAGGTTACAGAGATAGGGAGTGGATGTAGGGGCTGGAGGGGGTTACAGAGATAGGGAGTGAATGTAGGGGCTGGAGGGAGTTACAGAGATAGGGAGGGGTGTAGGGGCTGGAGGGGGTTACAGAGATAGGGAGGGGATGTAGGTGCTGGAGGGGGTTACAGAGATAGGGAGGGGATGTAGAGGCTGGAGGAGGTTACAGAGATAGGGAGGGGTGTAGGTGCTGGAGGAGGTTACAGAGATAGGGAGGGGTGTAGGTGCTGGGGGAGGTTCCAGAGATAGGGAGTGGATGTAAGGGCTGGAGGGGGTTACAGAGATAGGGAGTGAATGTAGGGGCAGGAGGGGGTTACAGAGATAGGGAGGGGTGTAGGTGCTGGAGGAGGTTACAGAGATAGGGAGGGGTGTAGGGACTGGAGGAAGTTACAGAGATGGGAGGGGGTGTAGGGGCTGGAAGGGGTTACAGAGATAGGGAATGGATGTAGGGGCTGGAGGGGGTTACAGAGATAGGGAGGGGTGTAGGTGCTGGAGGGGGTTACAGAGATAGGGAGTGGATGTAGGTGCTGGAGGGGGTTACAGAGATAGGGAGGGGTGTAGGTGCTGGAGGGGGTTACAGAGATAGGGAGGGGATGTAGGGGCTGGAGGGGGTTACAGAGATAGGGAGGGGTGTAGGTGCTGGAGGGGGTTACAGAGATAGGGAGGGGTGTAGGTGCTGGAGGGGGTTACAGAGATAGGGAGGGGATGTAGGGGCTGGAGGGGGTTACAGAGATAGGGAGTGGATGTAGGGGCTGGAGGAGGTTATAGAGATAGGGAGTGGATGTAGGGGCTGGAGGGGGTTACAGAGATAGGGTGGGGATGTAGGGGCTGGAGGAGGTTACAGAGATAGGGAGTGGATGTAGGTGCTGGAGGAGGTTACAGAGATAGGGAGTGGATGTAGGTGCTGGAGGGGGTTACAGAGATAGGGAGTGGATGTAGGTGCTGGAGGAGGTTACAGAGATAGGGAGTGAATGTAGGGGCAGGAGGGGGTTACAGAGATAGGGAGGGGTGTAGGTGCTGGAGGAGGTTACAGAGATAGGGAGGGGTGTAGGGACTGGAGGAAGTTACAGAGATGGGAGGGGGTGTAGGGGCTGGAAGGGGTTACAGAGATAGGGAATGGATGTAGGGGCTGGAGGTGGTTACAGAGATAGGGAGGGGATGTAGGGGCTGGAGGAGGTTACAGAGATAGGGAGGGTATGTAGGGGCTGGAGGGGGTTACAGAGATAGGGAGGGGTGTAGGTGCTGGAGGAGGTTACAGAGATAGGTAGGGGTGTAGGTGCTGGAGGGGGTTACAGAGATAGGGAGGGGTGTAGGTGCTGGAGGGGGTTACAGAGATAGGGAGGGGATGTAGGGGCTGGAGGGGGTTACAGAGATAGGGAGGGGTGTAGGGGCTGGAGGGGGTTACAGAGATAGGGAGGGGATGTAGGGGCTGGAGGGGGTTACAGAGATAGGGTGGGGGTGTAGGGGCTGGAGGGGGTTACAGAGATAGGGAAGGGTGTAGGTGCTGGAGGAGGTTACAGAGAAAGGGAGGAGTGTAGGTGCTGGAGGGGGTTACAGAGATAGGGAGTGGATGTAGGGGCTGGAGGAGGTTATAGAGATAGGGAGTGGATGTAGGGGCTGGAGGGGGTTACAGAGATAGGGTGGGGATGTAGGGGCTGGAGGAGGTTACAGAGATAGGGAGTGGATGTAGGTGCTGGAGGAGGTTACAGAGATAGGGAGTGGATGTAGGTGCTGGAGGGGGTTACAGAGATAGGGAGTGGATGTAGGTGCTGGAGGAGGTTACAGAGATAGGGAGGGGTGTAGGGGCTGGAGGAGGTTACAGAGATAGGGAGGGGTGTAGGTGCTGGAGGGGGTTACAGAGATAGGGAGTGGATGTAGGGGCTGGAGGGGGTTTCAGAGATAGGGAGTGGATGTAGGGGCTGGAGGAGGTTACAGAGATAGGGAGGGGTGTAGGTGCTGGAGGAGGTTACAGAGATAGGGAGGGGTGTAGGGGCTGGAGGAGGTTACAGAGATAGGGAGGGGATGTAGGGGCTGGAGGGGGTTACAGAGATAGGGAGGGGTGTAGGTGCTGGAGGAGGTTACAGAGATAGGGAGTGGATGTAGGTGCTGGAGGGGGTTACAGAGATAGGGAGTGGATGTAGGTGCTGGAGGAGGTTCCAGAGATAGGGAGGGGATGTCGGGGCTGGAGGAGGTTACAGAGATAGGGAGGGGTGTAGGGGCTGGAGGAGGTTACAGAGATAGGGAGGGGTGTAGGGGCTGGAGGGGGTTACTGAGATAGGGAGTGGATGTAGGTGCTGGAGGAGGTTACAGAGATAGGGAGGGGTGTAGGTGCTGGAGGAGGTTACAGAGATAGGGAGGGGTGTAGGGGCTGGAGGAGGTTACAGAGATAGGGAGGGGTGTAGGGGCTGGAGGAGGTTACAGAGATAGGGAGGGGTGTAGGGGCTGGAGGAGGTTACAGAGATAGGGAGGGGATGTAGGTGCTGGAGGGGGTTACAGAGATAGGGAGTGGATGTAGGTGCTGGAGGAGGTTACAGAGATAGGGAGGGGATGTAGGGGCTGGAGGAGGTTACAGAGATAGGGAGGGGAGTAGGTGCTGGAGGAGGTTACAGAGATAGGGAGGGGTGTAGGGGCTGGAGGAGGTTACAGAGATAGGGAGGGGATGTAGGGGCTGGAGGAGGTTACAGAGATAGGGAGGGGATGTAGGGGCTGGAGGAGGTTACAGAGATAGGGAGTGGATGTAGGTGCTGGAGGAGGTTACAGAGATAGGGAGGGGTGTAGGTGCTGGAGGAGGTTAAAAAGATAGGGAGGGGTGTAGGTGCTGGAGGAGGTTACAGAGATAGGGAGGGGTGTAGGTGCTGGAGGAGGTTACAGAGATAGGGAGGGGTGTAGGTGCTGGAGGAGGTTACAAAGATAGGGAGGGGTGTAGGTGCTGGAGGAGGTTACAGAGATAGGGAGGGGTGTAGGTGCTGTAGGAGGTTACAGAGATAGGGAGGGGTGTAGGTACTGGAGGGGGTTACAGAGATAGGGAGTGGATGTAGGTGCTGGAGGGGGTTACAGTGAAAGGGAGTGGATGTAGGTGCTGGAGGAGGTTACAGAGATAGGGAGGGGTGTAGGGGCTGGAGGAGGTTACAGAGATAGGGAGGGGTGTAGGTGCTGGAGGGGGTTCCAGAGATAGGGAGTGGATGTAGGGGCTGGAGGGGGTTACAGAGATAGGGAGTGGATGTAGGGGCTGGAGGAGGTTACAGAGATAGGGAGGGGTGTAGGTGCTGGAGGAGGTTACAGAGATAGGGAGGGGTGTAGGGGCTGGAGGAGGTTACAGAGATAGGGAGGGGATGTAGGGGCTGGAGGAGGTTACAGAGATAGGGAGGGGATGTAGGGGCTGGAGGAGGTTACAGAGATAGGGAGTGGATGTAGGTGCTGGACGGGGTTACAGAGATAGGGAGTGGATGTAGGTGCTGGAGGGGGTTACAGAGATAGGGAGTGGATGTAGGTGCTGGAGGAGGTAACAGAGATAGGGAGGGGATGTCGGGGCTGGAGGAGGTTACAGAGATAGGGAGGGGTGTAGGGGCTGGAGGAGGTTACAGAGATAGGGAGGGGTGTAGGTGCTGGAGGGGGTTACAGAGATAGGGAGTGGATGTAGGTGCTGGAGGAGGTTACAGAGATAGGGAGGGGTGTAGGTGCTGGAGGAGGTTACAGAGATAGGGAGGGGTGTAGGGGCTGGAGGAGGTTACAGAGATAGGGAGGGGATGTAGGGGCTGGAGGAGGTTACAGAGATAGGGAGTGGATGTAGGTGCTGGAGGGGGTTACAGAGATAGGGAGTGGATGTAGGTGCTGGAGGAGGTTACAGATATAGGGAGGGGATGTAGGGGCTGGAGGAGGTTACAGAGATAGGGAGGGGTGTAGGTGCTGGAGGAGGTTACAGAGATAGAGAGGGGTGTAGGTACTGGAGGGGGTTACAGAGATAGGGAGTGGATGTAGGTGCTGGAGGGGGTTACAGTGAAAGGGAGTGGATGTAGGTGCTGGAGGAGGTTACAGAGATAGGGAGGGGTGTAGAGGCTGGAGGAGGTTACAGAGATAGGGAGGGGTGTAGGTGCTGGAGGGGGTTACAGAGATGGGGAGTGGATGTAGGGGCTGGAGGGGGTTACAGAGATAGGGAGTGGATGTAGGGGCTGGAGGGGGTTACAGAGATAGGGAGGGGATGTAGGGGCTGGAGGAGGTTACAGAGATACGGGCGGGTGTAGGTGCTGGAGGAGGTTACAAAGATAGGGAGGGGTGTAGGGGCTGGAGGAGGTTACAGAGATAGGGAGGGGTGTAGGTGCTGGAAGGGGTTACAGAGATAGGGAGTGGATGTAGGGGCTGGAGGGGGTTACAGAGATAGGGAGTGAATGTAGGGGCTGGAGGGGGTTACAGAGATAGGGAGGGGTGTAGGGGCTGGAGGGGGTTACAGAGATAGGGAGGGGATGTAGGTGCTGGAGGGGGTTACAGAGATAGGGAGGGGATGTAGAGGCTGGAGGAGGTTACAGAGATAGGGAGGGGTGTAGGTGCTGGGGGAGGTTCCAGAGATAGGGAGTGGATGTAAGGGCTGGAGGGGGTTACAGAGATAGGGAGTGAATGTAGGGGCTGGAGGGGGTTACAGAGATAGGGAGGGGTGTAGGTGCTGGAGGAGGTTACAGAGATAGGGAGGGGTGTAGGGACTGGAGGAAGTTACAGAGATGGGAGGGGGTGTAGGGGCTGGAAGGGGTTACAGAGATAGGGAATGGATGTAGGGGCTGGAGGTGGTTACAGAGATAGGGAGGGGATGTAGGGGCTGGAGGAGGTTACAGAGATAGGGAGGGTATGTAGGGGCTGGAGGGGGTTACAGAGATAGGGAGGGGATAGGTGCTGGAGGAGGTTACAGAGATAGGGAGGGGTGTAGGGACTGGAGGAAGTTACAGAGATGGGAGGGGGTGTAGGGGCTGGAAGGGGTTACAGAGATAGGGAATGGATGTAGGGGCTGGAGGGGGTTACAGAGATAGGGAGGGGTGTAGGTGCTGGAGGGGGTTACAGAGATAGGGAGGGGTGTAGGTGCTGGAGGGGGTTACAGAGATAGGGAGGGGTGTAGGTGCTGGAGGGGGTTACAGAGATAGGGAGGGGATGTAGGGGCTGGAGGGGGTTACAGAGATAGGGAGGGGTGTAGGTGCTGGAGGGGGTTACAGAGATAGGGAGGGGTGTAGGTGCTGGAGGGGGTTACAGAGATAGGGAGGGGATGTAGGGGCTGGAGGGGGTTACAGAGATAGGGAGGGGTGTAGGTGCTGGAGGGGGTTACAGCGATAGGGAGGGGGTGTAGGGGCTGGTGGGGGTTACAGATATAGGGAGGGGTGTAGGTGCTGGAGGAGGTTACAGAGAAAGGGAGGAGTGTAGGTGCTGGAGGGGGTTACAGAGAAAGGGAGGGGTGTAGGTGCCGGAGGGGGTTACTGAGATGGGGAGTGGATGTAGGGGCTGGAGGGGTTTACAGAGATAGGGAGTGGATGTAGGGGCTGGAGGGGGTTACAGAGTTAGGGAGGGGATGTAGGGGCTGGAGGAGGTTACAGAGATAGGGAGGGGTGTAGGTGCTCGAGGAGGTTACAGAGATAGGGAGGGGTGTAGGTGCTGGAGGAGGTTACAGAGATAGGGAGGGGTCTAGGTGCTGGAGGGGGTTACAGAGATAGGGAGTGGATGTAGGGGCTGGAGGGTGTTACAGAGATAGGGAGTGGATGTAGGGGCTGGAGGGGGTTACAGAGATAGGGAGGGGTGTAGGGGCTGGAGGGGTTTACAGAGATAGGGAGTAGATGTAGGGGCTGGAGGGGGTTACAGAGATAGGGAGGGGATGTAGGTGTTGGAGGAGGTTACAGAGATAGGGAGGGGATGTCGGGGCTGGAGGAGGTTACAGAGATAGGGAGGGGTGTAGGTGCTGGAGGAGGTTACAGAGATAGGGAGGGGATGTAGGGGCTGGAGGAGGTTACAGAGATAGGGAGGGCATGTAGGGGCTGGAGGGGGTTACAGAGATAGGAAGTGGATGTAGGTGCTGGAGGAGGTTACAGAGATACGGGCGGGTGTAGGTGCTGGCGGAGGTTACCAAGATAGGGAGGGGTGTAGGGGCTGGAGCAGGTTACAGAGATAGGGAGGGGATGTAGGGGCTGGAGGAGGTTACAGAGATAGGGAGTGGATGTAGGTGCTGGAGGGGGTTACAGAGATAGGGAGTGGATGTAGGTGCTGGAGGAGGTTACAGATATAGGGAGGGGATGTAGGGGCTGGAGGAGGTTACAGAGATAGGGAGGGGTGTAGATGCTGGAGGAGGTTACAGAGATAGGGAGGGGTGTAGGTGCTGGAGGAGGTTACAGAGATAGGGAGTGGATGTAGGTGCTGGAGGGGGTTACAGAGATAGGGAGTGGATGTAGGTGCTGGAGGGGGTTACAGAGATCGGAAGTGGATGTAGGTGCTGGAGGAGGTTACAGAGATACGGGCGGGTGTAGGTGCTGGAGGAGGTTACCAAGATAGGGAGGGGTGTAGGGGCTGGAGGAGGTTACAGAGATAGGGAGGGGATGTAGGGGCTGGAGGAGGTTACAGAGATAGGGAGTGGATGTAGGTGCTGGAGGGGGTTACAGAGATAGGGAGTGGATGTAGGTGCTGGAGGAGGTTACAGATATAGGGAGGGGATGTAGGGGCTGGAGGAGGTTACAGAGATAGGGAGGGGTGTAGATGCTGGAGGAGGTTACAGAGATAGGGAGGGGTGTAGGTGCTGGAGGAGGTCATAGAGATGGGGTGTGGATGTAGGGGCTGGAGGGGGTTACAGAGATAGGGAGGGGATGTAGGGGCTGGAGGAGGTTACAGAGATAGGGAGGGGTGTAGGTACTGGAGGGGGTTGCAGAGATAGGGAGTGGATGTAGGTGCTGGAGGGGGTTACAGAGATAGGGAGGGGTGTAGGGGCTGGAGGAGGTTACAGAGATAGGGAGGGGTGTAGGTGCTGGAGGGGGTTACAGAGATAGGGAGTGGATGTAGGGGCTGGAGGGGGTTACAGAGATAGGGAGTGGATGTAGGGGCTGGAGGGGGTTACAGAGATAGGGAGGGGATGTAGGGGCTGGAGGAGGTTACAGAGATACGGGCGGGTGTAGGTGCTGGAGGAGGTTACAAAGATAGGGAGGGGTGTAGGGGCTGGAGGAGGTTACAGAGATAGGGAGTGGATGTAGGGGCTGGAGGGGGTTACAGAGATAGGGAGTGAATGTAGGGGCTGGAGGGAGTTACAGAGATAGGGAGGGGTGTAGGGGCTGGAGGGGGTTACAGAGATAGGGAGGGGATGTAGGCGCTGGAGGGGGTTACAGAGATAGGGAGGGGATGTAGAGGCTGGAGGAGGTTACAGAGATAGGGAGGGGTGTAGGTGCTGGGGGAGGTTCCAGAGATAGGGAGTGGATGTAAGGGCTGGAGGGGGTTACAGAGATAGGGAGTGAATGTAGGGGCTGGAGGGGGTTACAGAGATAGGGAGGGGTGTAGGTGCTGGAGGAGGTTACAGAGATAGGGAGGGGTGTAGGGACTGGAGGAAGTTACAGAGATGGGAGGGGGTGTAGGGGCTGGAAGGGGTTACAGAGATAGGGAATGGATGTAGGGGCTGGAGGTGGTTACAGAGATAGGGAGGGGATGTAGGGGCTGGAGGAGGTTACAGAGATAGGGAGGGTATGTAGGGGCTGGAGGGGGTTACAGAGATAGGGAGGGGTGTAGGTGCTGGAGGAGGTTACAGAGATAGGGAGGGGTGTAGGGACTGGAGGAAGTTACAGAGATGGGAGGGGGTGTAGGGGCTGGAAGGGGTTACAGAGATAGGGAATGGATGTAGGGGCTGGAGGGGGTTACAGAGATAGGGAGGGGTGTAGGTGCTGGAGGGGGTTACAGAGATAGGGAGTGGATGTAGGTGCTGGAGGGGGTTACAGAGATAGGGAGGGGTGTAGGTGCTGGAGGGGGTTACAGAGATAGGGAGGGGATGTAGGGGCTGGAGGGGGTTACAGAGATAGGGAGGGGTGTAGGTGCTGGAGGGGGTTACAGAGATAGGGAGGGGTGTAGGTGCTGGAGGGGGTTACAGAGATAGGGAGGGGTGTAGGGGCTGGAGGGGGTTACAGAGATAGGGAGGGGTGTAGGTGCTGGAGGGGGTTACAGCGATAGGGAGGGGGTGTAGGGGCTGGTGGGGGTTACAGATATAGGGAGGGGTGTAGGTGCTGGAGGAGGTTACAGAGAAAGGGAGGAGTGTAGGTGCTGGAGGGGGTTACAGAGAAAGGGAGGGGTGTAGGTGCTGGAGGGGGTTACTGAGATGGGGAGTGGATGTAGGGGCTGGAGGAGGTTACAGAGATAGGGAGTGGATGTAGGGGCTGGAGGGGGTTACAGAGTTAGGGAGGGGATGTAGGGGCTGGAGGAGGTTACAGAGATAGGGAGGGGTGTAGGTGCTCGAGGAGGTTACAGAGATAGGGAGGGGTGTAGGTGCTGGAGGAGGTTACAGAGATAGGGAGGGGTCTCGGTGCTGGAGGGGGTTACAGAGATAGGGAGTGGATGTAGGGGCTGGAGGGTGTTACAGAGATAGGGAGTGGATGTAGGGGCTGGAGGGGGTTACAGAGATAGGGAGGGGTGTAGGGGCTGGAGGGGGTTACAGAGATAGGGAGTAGATGTAGGGGCTGGAGGGGGTTACAGAGATAGGGAGGGGATGTAGGTGTTGGAGGAGGTTACAGAGATAGGGAGGGGATGTCGGGGCTGGAGGAGGTTACAGAGATAGGGAGGGGTGTAGGTGCTGGAGGAGGTTACAGAGATAGGGAGGGGATGTAGGGGCTGGAGGAGGTTACAGAGATAGGGAGGGCATGTAGGGGCTGGAGGGGGTTACAGAGATAGGAAGTGGATGTAGGTGCTGGAGGAGGTTACAGAGATACGGGCGGGTGTAGGTGCTGGCGGAGGTTACCAAGATAGGGAGGGGTGTAGGGGCTGGAGGAGGTTACAGAGATAGGGAGGGGATGTAGGGGCTGGAGGAGGTTACAGAGATAGGGAGTGGATGTAGGTGCTGGAGGGGGTTACAGAGATAGGGAGTGGATGTAGGTGCTGGAGGAGGTTACAGATATAGGGAGGGGATGTAGGGGCTGGAGGAGGTTACAGAGATAGGGAGGGGTGTAGATGCTGGAGGAGGTTACAGAGATAGGGAGGGGTGTAGGTGCTGGAGGAGGTTACAGAGATAGGGAGTGGATGTAGGTGCTGGAGGGGGTTACAGAGATAGGGAGTGGATGTAGGTGCTGGAGGGGGTTACAGAGATCGGAAGTGGATGTAGGTGCTGGAGGAGGTTACAGAGATACGGGCGGGTGTAGGTGCTGGAGGAGGTTACCAAGATAGGGAGGGGTGTAGGGGCTGGAGGAGGTTACAGAGATAGGGAGGGGATGTAGGGGCTGGAGGAGGTTACAGAGATAGGGAGTGGATGTAGGTGCTGGAGGGGGTTACAGAGATAGGGAGTGGATGTAGGTGCTGGAGGAGGTTACAGATATAGGGAGGGGATGTAGGGGCTGGAGGAGGTTACAGAGATAGGGAGGGGTGTAGATGCTGGAGGAGGTTACAGAGATAGGGAGGGGTGTAGGTGCTGGAGGAGGTCATAGAGATGGGGTGTGGATGTAGGGGCTGGAGGGGGTTACAGAGATAGGGAGGGGATGTAGGGGCTGGAGGAGGTTACAGAGATAGGGAGGGGTGTAGGTACTGGAGGGGGTTGCAGAGATAGGGAGTGGATGTAGGTGCTGGAGGGGGTTACAGAGATAGGGAGGGGTGTAGGGGCTGGAGGAGGTTACAGAGATAGGGAGGGGTGTAGGTGCTGGAGGGGGTTACAGAGATAGGGAGTGGATGTAGGGGCTGGAGGGGGTTACAGAGATAGGGAGTGGATGTAGGGGCTGGAGGGGGTTACAGAGATAGGGAGGGGATGTAGGGGCTGGAGGAGGTTACAGAGATACGGGCGGGTGTAGGTGCTGGAGGAGGTTACAAAGATAGGGAGGGGTGTAGGGGCTGGAGGAGGTTACAGAGATAGGGAGTGGATGTAGGGGCTGGAGGGGGTTACAGAGATAGGGAGTGAATGTAGGGGCTGGAGGGGGTTACAGAGATAGGGAGGGGTGTAGGTGCTGGAGGAGGTTACAGAGAAAGGGAGGAGTGTAGGTGCTGGAGGGGGTTACAGAGATAGGGAGTGGATGTAGGGGCTGGAGGGGGTTACAGAGTTAGGGAGGGGATGTAGGTGCTGGAGGAGGTTACAGAGATAGGGAGGGGTGTAGGTGCTCGAGGAGGTTACAGAGATAGGGAGGGGTGTAGGTGCTGGAGGAGTTGACAGAGATAGGGAGGGGTGTAGGTGCTGGAGGGGGTTACAGAGATAGGGAGTTGATGTAGGGGCTGGAGGGTGTTACCGAGATAGGGAGTGGATGTAGGGGCTGGAGGGGGATACAGAGATAGGGAAGGGTGTAGGGGCTGGAGGGGGTTACAGAGATAGGGAGTAGATGTAGGGGCTGGAGGGGGTTACAGAGATAGGGAGGGGATGTAGGTGTTGGAGGAGGTTACAGAGATAGGGAGGGGATGTCGGGGCTGGAGGAGGTTACAGAGATAGGGAGGGGTGTAGGTGCTGGAGGAGGTTACAGAGATAGGGAGGGGATGTAGGGGCTGGAGGAGGTTACAGAGATAGGGAGGGGTGTAGGTGCTGGAGGAGGTTACAGAGATAGGTAGGGGTGTAGGTGCTGGAGGGGGTTACAGAGATAGGGAGGGGTGTAGGTGCTGGAGGGGGTTACAGAGATAGGGAGGGGATGTAGGGGCTGGAGGGGGTTACAGAGATAGGGAGGGGTGTAGGTGCTGGAGGGGGTTACAGAGATAGGGAGGGGGTGTAGGGGCTGGAGGGGGTTACAGAGATAGGGAGGGGATGTAGGGGCTGGAGGGGGTTACAGAGATAGGGTGGGGGTGTAGGGGCTGGAGGGGGTTACAGAGATAGGGAAGGGTGTAGGTGCTGGAGGAGGTTACAGAGAAAGGGAGGAGTGTAGGTGCTGGAGGGGGTTACAGAGATAGGGAGTGGATGTAGGGGCTGGAGGAGGTTATAGAGATAGGGAGTGGATGTAGGGGATGGAGGGGGTTACAGAGATAGGGTGCGGATGTAGGGGCTGGAGGAGGTTACAGAGATAGGGAGTGGATGTAGGTGATGGAGGAGGTTACAGAGATAGGGAGTGGATGTAGGTGCTGGAGGGGGTTACAGAGATAGGGAGTGGATGTAGGTGCTGGAGGAGGTTACAGAGATAGGGAGGGGTGTAGGGGCTGGAGGAGGTTACAGAGATAGGGAGGGGTGTAGGTGCTGGAGGGGGTTCCAGAGATAGGGAGTGGATGTAGGGGCTGGAGGGGGTTTCAGAGATAGGGAGTGGATGTAGGGGCTGGAGGAGGTTACAGAGATAGGGAGGGGTGTAGGTGCTGGAGGAGGTTACAGAGATAGGGAGGGGTGTAGGGGCTGGAGGAGGTTACAGAGATAGGGAGGGGATGTAGGGGCTGGAGGAGGTTACAGAGATAGGGAGGGGATGTAGGGGCTGGAGGAGGTTACAGAGATAGGGAGTGGATGTAGGTGCTGGAGGGGGTTACAGAGATAGGGAGGGGTGTAGGTGCTGGAGGAGGTTACAGAGATAGGGAGTGGATGTAGGTGCTGGAGGGGGTTACAGAGATAGGGAGTGGATGTAGGTGCTGGAGGAGGTTACAGAGATAGGGAGGGGATGTCGGGGCTGGAGGAGGTTACTGAGATAGGGAGGGGTGTAGGGGCTGGAGGAGGTTACAGAGATAGGGAGGGGTGTAGGGGCTGGAGGGGGTTACAGAGATAGGGAGTGGATGTAGGTGCTGGAGGAGGTTACAGAGATAGGGAGGGGTGTAGGTGCTGGAGTAGGTTACAGAGATAGGGAGGGGTGTAGGTGCTGGAGGAGGTTACAGAGATAGGGAGGGGTGTAGGGGCTGGAGGAGGTTACAGAGATAGGGAGGGGTGTAGGGGCTGGAGGAGGTTACAGAGATAGGGAGGGGATGTAGGGGCTGGAGGAGGTTACAGAGATAGGGAGTGGATGTAGGTGCTGGAGGGGGTTACAGAGATAGGGAGTGGATGTAGGGGCTGGAGGAGGTTATAGAGATAGGGAGTGGATGTAGGGGCTGGAGGGGGTTACAGAGATAGGGTGGGGATGTAGGGGCTGGAGGAGGTTACAGAGATAGGGAGTGGATGTAGGTGCTGGAGGAGGTTACAGAGATAGGGAGTGGATGTAGGTGCTGGAGGGGGTTACAGAGATAGGGAGTGGATGTAGGTGCTGGAGGAGGTTACAGAGATAGGGAGGGGTGTAGGGGCTGGATGAGGTTACAGAGATAGGGAGGGGTGTAGGTGCTGGAGGGGGTTACAGAGATAGGGAGTGGATGTAGGGGCTGGAGGGGGTTTCAGAGATAGGGAGTGGATGTAGGGGCTGGAGGAGGTTACAGAGATAGGGAGGGGTGTAGGTGCTGGAGGAGGTTACAGAGATAGGGAGGGGGTGTAGGGGCTGGAGGAGGTTACAGAGATAGGGAGGGGATGTAGGGGCTGGAGGAGGTTACAGAGATAGGGAGGGGATGTAGGGGCTGGAGGAGGTTACAGAGATAGGGAGGGGGTGTAGGTGCTGAAGGGGGTTACAGAGATAGGGAGGGGTGTAGGTGCTGGAGGAGGTTACAGAGATAGGGAGTGGATGTAGGTGCTGGAGGGGGTTACAGAGATAGGGAGTGGATGTAGGTGCTGGAGGAGGTTACAGAGATAGGGAGGGGATGTCGGGGCTGGAGGAGGTTACAGAGATAGGGAGGGGTGTAGAGGCTGGAGGAGTTTACAGAGATAGGGAGGGGTGTAGGGGCTGGAGGGGGTTACAGAGATAGGGAGTGGATGTAGGTGCTGGAGGATGTTACAGAGATAGGGAGGGGTGTAGGTGCTGGAGGAGGTTACAGAGATAGGGAGGGGTGTAGGGGCTGGAGGAGGTTACAGAGATAGGGAGGGGATGTAGGGGCTGGAGGAGGTTACAGAGATAGGGAGTGGATGTAGGTGCTGGAGGGGGTTACAGAGATAGGGAGTGGATGTAGGTGCTGGAGGAGGTTACAGATATAGGGAGGGGATGTAGGGGCTGGAGGAGGTTACAGAGATAGGGAGGGGTGTAGGTGCTGGAGGAGGTTACAGAGATAGAGAGGGGTGTAGGTACTGGAGGGGGTTACAGAGATAGGGAGTGGATGTAGGTGCTGGAGGGGGTTACAGTGAAAGGGAGTGGATGTAGGTGCTGGAGGAGGTTACAGAGATAGGGAGTGGATGTAGGTGCTGGAGGGGGTTACAGAGATAGGGAGTGGATGTAGGTGCTGGAGGAGGTTACAGAGATAGGGAGGGGTGTAGGGGCTGGAGGAGGTTACAGAGATAGGGAGGGGATGTAGGGGCTGGAGGAGGTTACAGAGATAGGGAGTGGATGTAGGTGCTGGAGGGGGTTACAGAGATAGGGAGTGGATGTAGGTGCTGGAGGAGGTTACAGATATAGGGAGGGGATGTGGGGGCTGGAGGAGGTTACAGAGATAGGGAGGGGTGTAGATGCTGGAGGAGGTTACAGAGATAGGGAGGGGTGTAGGTGCTGGAGGAGGTGATAGAGATGGGGTGTGGATGTAGGGGCTGGAGGGGGTTACAGTGAAAGGGAGTGGATGTAGGTGCTGGAGGAGGTTACAGAGATAGGGAGGGGTGTAGAGGCTGGAGGAGGTTACAGAGATAGGGAGGGGTGTAGGTGCTGGAGGGGGTTGCAGAGATAGGGAGTGGATGTAGGGGCTGGAGGGGGTTACAGAGATAGGGAGTGGATGTAGGGGCTGGAGGGGGTTACAGAGATAGGGAGGGGATGTAGGGGCTGGAGGAGGTTACAGAGATACGGGCGGGTGTAGGTGCTGGAGGAGGTTACAAAGATAGGGAGGGGTGTAGGGGCTGGAGGAGGTTACAGAGATAGGGAGGGGTGTAGGTGCTGGAAGGGGTTACAGAGATAGGGAGTGGATGTAGGGGCTGGAGGGGGTTACAGAGATAGGGAGTGAATGTAGGGGCTGGAGGGGGTTACAGAGATAGGGAGGGGTGTAGGGGCTGGAGGGGGTTACAGAGATAGGGAGGGGATGTAGAGGCTGGAGGAGGTTACAGAGATAGGGAGGGGTGTAGGTGCTGGAGGAGGTTACAGAGATAGGGAGGGGTGTAGGTGCTGGGGGAGGTTCCAGAGATAGGGAGTGGATGTAAGGGCTGGAGGGGGTTACAGAGATAGGGAGTGAATGTAGGGGCTGGAGGGGGTTACAGAGATAGGGAGGGGATGTAGGGGCTGGAGGAAGTTACAGAGATGGGAGGGGGTGGAGGGGCTGGAGGAGGTTACAGAGATAGGGAGGGTATGTAGGGGCTGGAGGGGGTTACAGAGATAGGGAGGGGTGTAGGTGCTGGAGGAGGTTACAGAGATAGGTAGGGGTGTAGCTGCTGGAGGGGGTTACAGAGATAGGGAGGGGTGTAGGTGCTGGAGGGGGTTACAGAGATAGGGAGGGGATGTAGGGGCTGGAGGGGGTTACAGAGATAGGGAGGGGTGTAGGTGCTGGAGGGGGTTACAGCGATAGGGAGGGGGTGTAGGGGCTGGAGGGGGTTACAGAGATAGGGAGGGGTGTAGGTGCTGGAGGAGGTTACAGAGAAAGGGAGGAGTGTAGGTGCTGGAGGGGGTTACAGAGAGAGGGAGTGGATGTAGGGGCTGGAAGAGGTTATAGAGATAGGGAGTGGATGTAGGGGCTGGAGGAGGTTACAGAGATAGGGAGGGTGTAGGTGCTGGAGGGGGTTACTGAGATAGGGAGTGGATGTAGGGGCTGGAGGGGGTTACAGAGATAGGGAGTGGATGTAGGGATTGGAGGGGGTTACAGAGTTAGGGAGGGGATGTAGGTGCTGGAGGAGGTTACAGAGATAGGGAGGGGTGTAGGTGCTCGAGGAGGTTACAGAGATAGGGAGGGGTGTAGGTGCTGGAGGAGTTGACAGAGATAGGGAGGGGTGTAGGTGCTGGAGGGGGTTACAGAGATAGGGAGTTGATGTAGGGGCTGGAGGGTGTTACCGAGATAGGGAGTGGATGTAGGGGCTGGAGGGGGATACAGAGATAGGGAAGGGTGTAGGGGCTGGAGGGGGTTACAGAGATAGGGAGTAGATGTAGGGGCTGGAGGGGGTTACAGAGATAGGGAGGGGATGTAGGTGTTGGAGGAGGTTACAGAGATAGGGAGGGGATGTCGGGGCTGGAGGAGGTTACAGAGATAGGGAGGGGTGTAGGTGCTGGAGGAGGTTACAGAGATAGGGAGGGGATGTAGGGGCTGGAGGAGGTTACAGAGATAGGGAGTGGATGTAGGTGCTGGAGGGGGTTACAGAGATTGGGAGTGGATGTAGGTGCTGGAGGGGGTTACAGAGATAGGGAGTGGATGTAGGTGCTGGAGGAGGTTACAGAGATAGGGAGGGGATGTCGGGGCTGGAGGAGGTTACAGAGATAGGGAGGGGTGTAGGTGCTGGAGGAGGTTACAGAGATAGGGAGGGGTGTAGGTGCTGGAGGAGGTTAGAGAGATGGGGTGTGGATGTAGGGGCTGGAGGGGGTCACAGAGATAGGGAGGGGATGTAGGGGCTGGAGGAGGTTACAGAGATAGGGAGGGGTGTAGGTACTGGAGGGGGTTGCAGAGATAGGGAGGGGTGTAGGTGCTGGAGGGGGTTAGAGTGAAAGGGAGTGGATGTAGGTGCTGGAGGAGGTTACAGAGATAGGGAGGGGTGTAGGGGCTGGAGGAGGTTACAGAGATAGGGAGGGGTGTAGGTGCTGGAGGGGGTTACAGAGATAGGGAGTGGATGTAGGGGCTGGAGGGGGTTACAGAGATAGGGAGTGGATGTAGGGGCTGGAGGGGGTTACAGAGATAGGGAGGCGATGTAGGGGCTGGAGGAGGTTACAGAGATACGGGCGGGTGTAGGTGCTGGAGGAGGTTACAAAGATAGGGAGGGGTGTAGGGGCTGGAGGAGGTTACAGAGATAGGGAGGGGTGTAGGTGCTGGAAGGGGTTACAGAGATAGGGAGGGGTGTAGGGGCTGGAGGGGGTTACAGAGATAGGGAGTGAATGTAGGGGCTGGAGGTGGTTACAGAGATAGGGAGGGGTGTAGGGGCTGGAGGGGGTTACAGAGCTAGGGAGTGGATGTAGGTGCTGGAGGGGGTTACAGAGATAGGGAGGGGATGTAGAGGCTGGAGGAGGTTACAGAGATAGGGAGTGAATGTAGGGGCTGGAGGGGGTTACAGAGATAGGGAGGAGTGTAGGTGCTGGAGGAGGTTACAGAGATAGGGAGGGGTGTAGGGACTGGAGGAAGTTACAGAGATGGGAGGGGGTGTAGGGGCTGGAAGGGGTTACAGAGATAGGGAGTGGATGTAGGGGCTGGAGGTGGTTACAGAGATAGGGAGGGGATGTAGGGGCTGGAGGAGGTTACAGGGATAGGGAGGGTATGTAGGGGCTGGAGGGGGTTACAGAGATAGGGAGGGGTGTAAGTGCTGGAGGAGGTTACAGAGATAGGTAGGGGTGTAGGTGCTGGAGGGGGTGACAGAGATAGGGAGGGGTATAGGTGCTGGAGGGGGTTACAGAGATAGGGAGGGGATGTAGGGGCTGGAGGGGGTTACAGAGATAGGGAGGGGTGTAGGTGCTGGAGAGGGTTACAGAGATAGGGAGGGGGTGTAGGGGATGGAGGGGGTTACAGAGATAGTGAGGGGATGTAGGGGCTGGAGGGGGTTACAGAGATAGGGAGGGGGTGTAGGGGCTGGAGGGGGTTACAGAGATAGGGAGGGGTGTAGGTGCTGGAGGAGGTTACAGAGAAAGGGAGGAGTGTAGGTGCTGGAGGGGGTTACAGAGATAGGGAGTGGATGTAGGGGCTGGAGGAGGTTATAGAGATAGGGAGTGGATGTAGGGGCTGGAGGGGGTTACAGAGATAGGGAGGGGTGTAGGTGCTGGAGGAGGTTACAGAGATAGGGAGGGGTGTAGGTGCTGGAGGAGGTTACAGAGATAGGGAGGGGTGTAGGGGCTGGAGGAGGTTACAGAGATAGGGAGGGGTGTAGGTGCTGGAGGGGGTTACAGAGATAGGGAGTGGATGTAGGTGCTGGAGGAGGTTACAGAGATAGGGAGGGGTGTAGGGGCTGGATGGTTACAGAGATAGGGAGGGGTGTAGGTGCTGGAGGGGGTTACAGAGATCGTGAGTGGATGTAGGGGCTGGAGGAGGTTATAGAGATAGGGAGGGATGTAGGGGCTGGAGGGGGTTACAGAGATAGGGTGGGGATGTAGGGGCTGGAGGAGGTTACAGAGATAGGGAGGGGTGTAGGTCCTGGAGGGGGTTACAGAGATAGGGAGTGAATGTAGGTGCTGGAGGAGGTTACAGAGATAGGGAGGGGTGTAGGTGCTGGAGGGGGTTACAGAGATAGGGAGTGGATGTAGGTGCTGGAGGAGGTTACAGAGATAGGGAGGGGTGTAGGGGCTGGAGGAGGTTACAGAGATAGGGAGGGGTGTAGGTGCTGGAAGGGGTTACAGAGATAGGGAGTGGATGTAGGTGCTGGAGGAGGTTACAGAGATAGGGAGGGGTGTAGGGGCTGGAGGAGGTTACAGAGATAGGGAGGGGTGTAGGTGCTGGAGGGGGTTACTGAGATAGGGAGTGGATGTAGGGGCTGGAGGGGGTTACAGAGATAGGGAGTGGATGTAGGGGCTGGAGGGGGTTACAGAGTTAGGGAGGGGATGTAGGGGCTGGAGGAGGTTACAGAGATAGGGAGGGGTGTTGGTGCTCGAGGAGGTTACAGAGATAGGGAGGGGTGTAGGTGCTGGAGGAGGTTACAGAGATAGGGAGGGGTGTAGGTGCTGGAGGGGGTTACAGAGATAGGGAGTGGATGTAGGGGCTGGAGGGTGTTACAGAGATAGGGAGTGGATGTAGGGGCTGGAGGGGGTTACAGAGATAGGGAGGGGTGTAGGGGCTGGAGGGGGTTACAGAGATAGGGAGTAGATGTAGGGGCTGGAGGGGGTTACAGAGATAGGGAGGGGATGTAGGTGCTGGAGGAGGTTACAGAGATAGGGAGGGGATGTCGGGGCTGGAGGAGGTTACAGAGATAGGGAGGGCATGTAGGGGCTGGAGGAGGTTACAGGGATAGGGAGTGGATGTAGGTGCTGGAGGGGGTTACAGAGATAGGGAGGGGTGTAGGTGCTGGAGGGGGTTACAGAGATAGGGAGTGGATGTAGGTGCTGGAGGAGGTTACAGAGATAGGGAGGGGATGTTGGGGCTGGAGGAGGTTACAGAGATAGGGAGGGGTGTAGGTGCTGGAGGAGGTTACAGAGATAGGGAGGGGTGTAGGGGCTGCAGGAGGTTACAGAGATAGGGAGGGGATGTAGGGGCTGGAGGAGATTACAGAGATAGGGAGTGGATGTAGGTGCTGGAGGGGGTTACAGAGATAGGGAGGGGTGTAGGGGCTGGAGGAGGTTACAGAGATAGGGAGGGGTGTAGGTGCTGGAGGGGGTTACAGAGATAGGGAGTGGATGTAGGTGCTGGAGGAGGTTACAGATATAGGGAGGGGATGAAGGGGCTGGAGGAGGTTACAGAGATAGGGTGTGGATGTAGGGGCTGGAGGGGGTTACAGAGATAGGGAGGGGATGTAGGGGCTGGAGGAGGTTACAGAGATAGGGAGGGGTGTAGGTGCTGGAGGAGGTTACAGAGATAGGGAGGGGTGTAGGTACTGGAGGGGGTTACAGAGATAGGGTGGGGTGTAGGTGCTGGAGGGGGTTACAGTGAAAGGGAGTGGATGTAGGTGCTGGAGGAGGTTGCAGAGATAGGGAGGGGTGTAGGGGCTGTAGGAGGTTACAGAGATAGGGAGGGGTGTAGGTGCTGGAGGGGGTTACAGAGATAGGGAGTAGATGTAGGGGCTGGAGGGGGTTACAGAGATAGGGAGTGGATGTAGGGGCTGGAGGGGGTTACAGAGATAGGGAGGGGATGTAGGGGCTGGAGGAGGTTACAGAGATACGGGCGGGTGTAGGTGCTGGAGGAGGTTACAAAGATAGGGAGGGGTGTAGGGGCTGGAGGAGGTTACAGAGATAGGGAGGGGTGTAGGTGCTGGAAGGGGTTACAGAGATAGGGAGTGGATGTAGGGGCTGGAGGGGGTTACAGAGATAGGGAGTGAGTGTAGGGGCTGGTGGGGGTTACAGAGATAGGGAGGGGTGTAGGGGCTGGAGGGGGTTACAGAGATAGGGAGGGGATGTAGGTGCTGGAGGGGGTTACAGAGATAGGGAGGGGATGTAGAGGCTGGTGGAGGTTACAGAGATAGGGAGGGGTGTAGGTGCTGGAGGAGGTTACAGAGATAGGGAGGGGTGTAGGTGCTGGGGGAGGTTACAGAGATAGGGAGTGGATGTAAGGGCTGGAGGGGGTTACAGAGATAGGGAGTGAATGTAGGGGCTGGAGGGGGTTACAGAGATAGGGAGGGGTGTAGGGACTGGAGGAAGTTACAGAGATGGGAGGGGGTGTAGGGGCTGGAAGGGGTTACAGAGATAGGGAGTGGATGTAGGGGCTGGAGGTGGTTACAGAGATAGGGAGGGGATGTAGGGGCTGGTGGAGGTTATAGAGATAGGGAGGGGTGTAGGTGCTGGAGGGGGTTACAGAGATAGGGAGGGGTGTAGGTGCTGGAGGGGGTTACAGAGATAGGGAGGGGATGTAGGGGCTGGAGGGGGTTACAGAGATAGGGAGGGGTGTAGGTGCTGGAGGGGGTTTCAGCGATAGGGAGGGGGTGTAGGGGCTGGAGGGGGTTACAGAGATAGGGAGGGGTGTAGGTGCTGGAGGAGGTTACAGAGAAAGGGAGGAGTGTAGGTGCTGGAGGAGGTTACAGAGATAGGGAGTGGATGTAGGGGCTGGAGGGGGTTACAGAGATAGGGAGGGGTGTAGGTGCTGGAGGGGGTTACAGAGATTGGAGTGAATGTAGGTGCTGGAGGGGGTTACAGAGATAGGGAGGGGTGTAGGTGCTGCAGGGGGTTACAGAGATAGGGAGTGGATGTAGGGGCTGGAGGGGGTTACAGAGATAGGGTGGGTTGTAGGGGCTGGAGGAGGTTACAGAGATAGGGAGGGGTGTAGGTGCTGGAGGAGGTTACAGAGATAGGGAGGGGTGTAGGAGCTGGAGGAGGTTACAGAGATAGGGAGGGGTGTAGGTGCTGGAGGGGGTTACAGAGATAGGGAGGGGTGTAGGTTCTCGAGGAGGTTACAGAGATAGGGAGGGGTGTAGGTGCTGGAGGAGGTTACAGAGATAGGGAGGGGTGTAGGTGCTGGAGGGGGTTACAGAGATAGGGAGTGGATGTAGGGGCTGGAGGGTGTTACAGAGATAGGGAGTGGATGTAGGGGCTGGAGGGGGTTACAGAGATAGGGAGGGATGTAAGGGCTGGAGGGGGTTACAGAGATAGGATGGGGATGTAGGGGCTGGAGGAGGTGACAGAGATAGGGAGGGGTGTAGGTGCTGGAGGGGGTTACAGAGATAGGGAGTGATTGTAGGTGCTGGAGTAGGTTACAGAGATAGGGAGGGGTGTAGGTGCTGGAGGGGGTTACAGAGATAGGGAGGGGTGTAGGTGCTCGAGGAGGTTACAGAGATAGGGAGGGGTGTAGGTGCTGGAGGAGGTTACAGAGATAGGGAGGGGTGTAGGTGCTGGAGGGGGTTACAGAGATAGGGAGTGGATGTAGGGGCTGGAGGGTGTTACAGAGATAGGGAGTGGATGTAGGGGCTGGAGGGGGTTACAGAGATAGGGAGGGATGTAAGGGCTGGAGGGGGTTACAGAGATAGGGTGGGGATGTAGGGGCTGGAGGAGGTGACAGAGATAGGGAGGGGTGTAGGTGCTGGAGGGGGTTACAGAGATAGGGAGTGATTGTAGGTGCTGGAGTAGGTTACAGAGATAGGGAGGGGTGTAGGTGCTGGAGGGGGTTACAGAGATAGGGAGTGGATGTAGGGGCTGGAGGGTGTTACAGAGATAGGGAGTGGATGTAGGTGCTGGAGGGGGTTACAGAGATAGGGAGGGGTGTAGTTGCTGGAGTGGGTTACAGCGATAGGGAGGGGGTGTAGGGGCTGGAGGGGGTTACAGAGATAGGGAGGGGTGTAGGGGCTGGAGGTGGTTACAGAGATAGGGAGGGGTGTAGGTGCTGGAGGGGGTTACAGAGATAGGGAGTGGATGTAGGGGCTGGAGGAGGTTACAGAGATCGGGAGTGGATGTAGGGGCTGGAGGAGGTTATAGAGATAGGGTGGGGATGTAGGGGCTGGAAGAGGTTACAGAGATAGGGAGGGGTGTAGGTCCTGGAGGGGGTTACAGAGATAGGGAGTGAATGTAGGTGCTGGAGGGGGTTACAGAGATAGGGAGGGGTGTAGGTGCTGGAGGAGGTTACAGAGATAGGGAGGGGTGTAGGGGCTGGAGGAGGTTACAGAGATAGGGAGGGGTGTAGGTGCTGGAGGAGGTTACAGAGATAGGGAGGAGTGTAGGGGCTGGAGGGGGTTACAGAGATAGGGAGTGGATGTAGGTGCTGGAGGAGGTTACAGAGATAGGGAGGAGTGTAGGGGCTGGAGGAGGTTACAGAGATAGGGAGGGGTGTAGTTGCTGGAGGGGGTTACAGAGATCGGGAGTGGATGTAGGAGCTGGAGGAGGTTATAGGGATAGGGAGGGATGTAGGGGCTGGAGGGGGTTACAGAGATAGGGTGGGGATGTAGGGGCTGGAGGAGGTGACAGAGATAGGGAGGGGTGTAGGTGCTGGAGGGGGTTACAGAGATAGGGAGTGATTGTAGGTGCTCGAGTAGGTTACAGAGATAGGGAGGTGTGTAGGGGCTAGAGGGGGTTACTGAGATAGGGAGTGGATGTAGGAGCTGGAGGGGGTTACAGAGATAGGGAGTGGATGTAGGGGCTGGAGGGGGTTACTGAGATAGGGAGTGGATGTAGGGGCTGGAGGGGGTTACAGAGATAGGGAGTGGATGTAGGGGCTGGAGGGTGTTACAGAGAAAGGGAGGGGATGTAGGGGCTGGAGGAGGTTACAGAGATAGGGAGGGGTGTAGGAGCTCGAGGAGGTTACAGAGATAGGGAGGGAGGTTTTGGGGGAGGTTACAGAGATAGGGAGTGGATGTAGGGGCTGGAGGAGGTTACAGAGATAGGGAGGGGTGTAGGGGCTGGAGGGGGTTACAGAGATCGGGAGTGGATGTAGGGGCTGGAGGAGGTTATAGAGATAGGGAGTGGATGTAGGCGCTGGAGGGGGTTACAGAGATAGGGTGGGGAAGTAGGGGCTGGAGGAGGTTACAGAGATAGGGAGGGGTGTAGGGGCTGGAGGAGGTTACAGAGATAGGGAGGGGTGTAGGTGCTGGAGGGGGTTACAGAGATCGGGAGTGGATGTAGGGGCTGGAGGAGGTTATAGTGATAGGGAGGGATGTCGGGGCTGGAGGGGGTTACAGAGATAGGGTGGGGATGTAGGGGCTGGAGGAGGTTACAGAGATAGGGAGGGGTGTAGGTGCTGGAGGGGGTTACAGAGATAGGGAGTGAATGTAGGTGCTGGAGGAGGTTACAGATATAGGGAGGGGTGTAGGTGCTGGAGGGGGTTACAGAGATAGGGAGGGGATGTAGAGGCTGGAGGAGGTTACAGAGATAGGGAGTGGGTGTAGGTGCTGGAGGAGGTTACAGAGATAGGGAGGGGTGTAGGTGCTGGGGGAGGTTACAGAGATAGGGAGTGGATGTAAGGGCTGGAGGGGGTTACAGAGATAGGGAGGGGTGCAGGTGCTGGAGGGGGTTACAGAGATAGGGAGTGGATGTAGGTGCTGGAGGAGGTTACAGAGATAGGGAGGGGTGTAGGGGCTGGAGGTGGTTACAGAGATAGGGAGGGGTGTAGGTGCTGGAGGGGGTTACAGAGATCGTGAGTGGATGTAGGGGCTGGAGAAGGTTATAGAGATAGGGAGGGATGTAGGGGCTGGAGCGGGTTACAGAGATAGGGAGGGGTGTAGGTGCTGGAGGGGGTTACAGAGATTGGGAGGGGATGTAGGGGCTGGAGGGGGTTACAGAGATAGGGAGTGAATGTAGGTGCTGGAGGAGGTTACAGAGATAGGGAGGGGTGTAGGTTCCGGGGGGGGGGTTACAGAGATAGGGAGTGGATGTCGGTGCTGGAGGAGATTACAGAGATAGGGAGGGGTGTAGGTGCTGGAGGGGGTTACAGAGATAGGGAGTGGATGTAGGTGCTGGAGGAGGTTACAGAGATAGGGAGGGGATGTCGGGGCTGGAGGAGGTTACAGAGATAGGGAGGGGTGTAGGGGCTGGAGGGGGTTACTGAGATAGGGAGTGGATGTAAGGGCTGGAGGTGGTTTCAGAGATAGGGAGTGGATGTAGGGGCTGGAGGGGGTTACAGAGTTAGGGAGGGGATGTAGGGGCTGGAGGAGGTTACAGAGATAGGGAGGGGTGTAGGTGCTCGAGGAGGTTACAGAGATAGGGAGGGGTGTAGGTGCTGGAGGAGGTTACAGAGATAGGGAGGGGTGTAGGTGCTGGAGGGGGTTACAGAGATAGGGAGTGGGTGTAGGAGCTGGAGGGTGTTACAGAGATAGGGAGTGGATGTAGGGGCTGGAGGGGGTTACAGAGATAGGGAGGGGTGTAGGGGCTGGAGGGGGTTACAGAGATAGGGAGTAGATGTAGGGGCTGGAGGGGGTTACAGAGATAGGGAGGGGATGTAGGTGTTGGAGGAGGTTACAGAGATAGGGAGGGAGGTTTTGGGGGAGGTTACAGAGATAGGGAGTGGATGTAAGGGCTGGAGGCGGTCACAGAGATAGGGAGGGGTGTCGGTGCTGGAGGAGGTTACAGAGATAGGGAGGGGTGTAGGTGCTGGAGGAGGTTACAGAGATAGGGAGGGGTGTAGGGGCTGGAGGGGGTTACAGAGATAGGGAGGGGTGTAGGTGCTGGAGGGGGTTACAGCGATCGGGAGGGGGTGTAGTGGCTGGAGGGGGTTACAGAGATAGGGAGGGGTGTAGGGACTGGAGGGGGTTACAGAGATAGGGAGGCGTGTAGGTGCTGGAGGGGGTTACAGAGATAGGGAGGGGGTGTAGGGGCTGGTGGTGATTACAGATATAGGGAGGGGTGTAGGTGCTGGAGGGGGTTACAGAGATAGGGAGTGGATGTAGGGGCTGGAGGGGGTTACAGAGATAGGGTGGGGATGTAGGGGCTGGAAGAGGTTACAGAGATAGGGAGGGGTGTAGGTGCTGGAGGGGGTTACAGAGATAGGGAGTGAATGTAGGTGCGGGAGGCGGTTACAGAGATAGGGAGGGGGTGTAGGTGCTGGAGGAGGTTACAGAGACAGGGAGGGGTGTAGGGGCTGGAGGAGGTTACAGAGATAGGGAGGGGTGTAGGTGCTGGAGGGGGTTACAGAGATAGGGTGTGGATGTAGGTGCTGGAGGAGGTTACAGAGATAGGGAGGAGTGTAGGGGCTGGAGGAGGTTACAGAGATAGGGAGGGGTGTTGGTGCTGGAGGGGGTTACAGAGATCGGGAGTGGATGTAGGGGCTGGAGGAGGTTATAGAGATAGGGAGGGATGTAGGGGCTGGAGGGGGTTACAGAGATAGGGTGGGGATGTAGGGGCTGGAGGAGGTGACAGAGATAGGGAGGGGTGTAGGTGCTGGAGGGGGTTACAGAGATAGGGAGTGATTGTAGGTGCTGGAGTAGGTTACAGAGATAGGGAGGTGTGAGGTGCTGGAGGGGGTTACAGAGATAGGGAGTGGATGTAGGTGCTGGAGGAGGTTACAGAGATAGGGAGGGGTGTAGGGGCTGGAGGGGGTTACAGAGATAGGGAGGGGATGTAGGTGCTGGAGGGGGTTACTGAGATAGGGAGTGGATGTAGGGGCTGGAGGGGGTTACAGAGATAGGGAGTGGATGTAGGGGCTGAAGGGGGTTACAGAGATAGGGAGGGGATGTAGGGGCTGGAGGAGGTTACAGAGATAGGGAGGGGTGTAGGTGCTCAAGGAGGTTACAGAGATAGGGAGGGAGGTTTTCGGGGAGGTTACAGAGATAGGGAGTGGATGTAGGGGCTGGAGGAGGTTACAGAGATAGGGAGGGGTGTAGGGGCTGGAGGAGGTTACAGAGATAGGGAGGGGTGTAGGTGCTGGAGGGGGTTACAGAGATAGGGAGGGGATGTAGGGGCTGGAGGGGGTTACAGAGATAGGGAGGGGTGTAGGTGCTGGTGGGGGTTACAGCGATAGGGAGGGGGTGTAGGGGCTGGAGGGGGTTACAGAGATAGGGAGGGGTGTAGGTGCTGGAGGAGGTTACAGAGAAAGGGAGGGGTGTAGGTGCTGGAGGGGGTTACAGAGATAGGGAGGGGTGTAGGGGCTGGAGGGGGTTACAGAGAAAGGGAGGGGTGTAGGTGCTGGAGGGTGTTACAGAGATAGGGAGGGGATGTAGAGGCTGGAGGGGGTTACAGAGATAGGGAGGTGTGTAGGTGCTGGAGGAGGTTACAGAGATAGGGAGGGGTGTAGGTGCTGGAGGAGGTTACAGAGATAGGGAGGGGTGTAGGTGCTGGAGGAGGTTACAGAGATAGGGAGGGGTGTAGGGGCTGGAGGAGGTTACAGAGATAGGGAGGGGTGTAGGTGCTGGAGGATGTTACAGAGATAGGGAGGGGTGTAGGGGCTGGAGGAGGTTACAGAGATAGGGAGGGGTGTAGGTGCTGGAGGGGGTTACAGAGATAGGGAGGGGATGTAGGGGCTGGAGGGGGTTACAGAGATAGGGAGGGGTGTAGGTGCTGAAGGGGGTTACAGCGATAGGGAGGGGGTGTAGGGGCTGGAGGGGGTTACAGAGATAGGGAGGGGATGTAGAGGCTGGAGGGGGTTACAGAGATAGGGAGGTGTGTAGGTGCTGAAGTGGGTTACAGCGATAGGGAGGGGGTGTAGGGGCTGGAGGGGGTTACAGAGATCGGGAGTGGATGTAGGGGCTGGAGGAGGTTATAGAGATAGGGAGTGGATGTAGGGGCTGGAGGGGGTTACAGAGATAGGGTGGGGAAGTAGGGGCTGGAGGAGGTTACAGAGATAGGGAGGGGTGTAGGGGCTGGAGGAGGTTACAGAGATAGGGAGGGTTGTAGGTGCTGGAGGGGGTTACAGAGATCGGGAGTGGATGTAGGGGCTGGAGGAGTTTATAGAGATAGGGAGGGATGTAGGGGCTGGAGGGGATTACAGAGATAGGGTGGGGATGTAGGGGCTGGAGGAGGTTACAGAGATAGGGAGGGGTGTAGGTGCTGGAGGGGGTTACAGAGATAGGGAGTGGATGTAGGTGCTGGAGGAGGTTACAGAGATAGGGAGGGGTGTAGGGGCTGGAGGAGGTTACAGAGATAGGGAGGGGTGTAGGTGCTGGAGGGGGTTACAGAGATAGGGAGTGGATGTAGGTGCTGGAGGAGGTTACAGAGATAGGGAGGGGTGTAGGGGCTGGAGGAGGTTACAGAGATAGGGAGGGGTGTAGGTGCTGGAGGGGGTTACTGAGATAGGGAGTGGATGTAGGGGCTGGAGGGGGTTACAGAGATAGGGAGGGGATGTATGGGCTGGAGGGCGTTACAGAGTTAGTGAGGGGATGTAGGGACTGGAGGAGGTTACAGAGATAGGGAGGGGTGTAGGTGCTCGAGGAGGTTACAGAGATAGGGAGGGGTGTAGGTGCTGGAGGAGGTTACAGAGATAGGGAGGGGTGTAGGTGCTGGAGGGGGTTACAGAGATAGGAAGTGGATGTAGGGGCTGGAGGGTGTTACAGAGGTAGGGAGTGGATGTAGGTGCTGGAGGAGGTTACAGAGATAGGGAGGGGTGTAGGGGCTGGAGGAGGTTACAGAGATAGGGAGGGGTGTAGGTGCTGGAGGGGTTTACAGAGATAGGGAGGGGTGTAGGTGCTGGAGGGGGTTACTGAGATAGGGAGTGGATGTAGGGGCTGGTGGGGGTTACAGAGATAGGGAGTGGATGTAGGGGCTGGAGGGGGTTACAGAGATAGAGAGGGGATGTAGGGACTGGAGGAGGTTACAGAGATAGGGAGGGGTGTAGGTGCTCGAGGAGGTTACAGAGATAGGGAGGGGTGTAGGTGCTGGAGGAGGTTACAGAGATAGGGAGGGGTGTAGGTGCTGGAGGGGGTTACAGAGATAGGAAGTGGATGTAGGGGCTGGAGGGTGTTACAGAGATAGGGAGGGGATGTATGGGCTGGAGGGGGTTACAGAGATAGGGAGGGGTGTAGGGGCTGGAGGGGGTTACAGTGATAGGGAGTAGATGTAGTGGCTGGAGGGGGTTACAGAGATAGGGAGTGGATGTAGGTGTTGGAGGAGGTTACAGAGTTAGGGAGGGAGGTTTTGGGGGAGGTTACAGAGATAGGGAGTGGATGTAAGGGCTGGAGGGGGTCACAGAGATAGGGAGGGGTGTAGGGGCTGGCGGAGGTTACAGAGATAGGGAGGGGTGTAGGTGCTGGAGGAGGTTACAGAGATAGGGAGGGGTGTAGGTGCTGGAGGAGGTTACAGAGATAGGGAGGGGTGTAGGTGCTGGAGGGGGTTACAGAGATAGGGAGGGGGTGTAGGGGCTGGAGGTGGTTACAGAGATAGGGAGGGGTGTAGGTGCTGGAGGGGGTTACAGAGATAGGGAGTGGATGTAGGGGCTGGAGGAGGTTACAGTGATCGGGAGTGTATGTAGGGGCTGGAGGAGGTTATAGAGATAGGGAGTGGATGTAGTGGCTGGAGGAGGTTACAGAGATAGGGAGTGGATGAAGGGGCTGGAGGGGGTTACGGAGATAGGGAGTGGATGTAGGGTGGAGGGGGTTGCAGAGATAGGGTGGGGTGTAGGGGCTGGAGAGGGTTACAGAGATAGGGAGTGGATGTAGGTGCTGGAGGGGGTTGCAGAGATAGGGAGGGGTGTAGGTTTTGGGGGAGGTTACAGAGATAGGGAGTGGATGTAAGGGCTGGAGGGGGTCACAGAGAAGGGAGGGGAAGTAGGGGCTGGAGGAGGTTACAGTGATAGGGAGGGGTGTAGGTGCTGGAGGAGGTTACAGAGATAGGGAGTGGATGTAGGGGCTGGAGGAGGTTACAGAGATAAGGAGGGGTGTAGGTGCTGGAGGAGGTTACAGAGATAGGGAGGGGTGTAGGGGCTGGAGGAGGTTACAGAGATAGGGAGGGGTGTAGGTGCTGGAGGGGGTTACAGAGATAGGGAGGGGATGTAGGGGCTGGAGGGGGTTACAGAGATAGGGAGGGGTGTAGGTGCTGGAGGGGGTTACAGCGATAGGGAGGGGGTGTAGGGGCTGGAGGGGGTTACAGAGATAGTGAGGGGTGTAGGTGCTGGAGGAGGTTACAGAGAAAGGGAGGGGTGTAGGTGCTGGAGGGGGTTACAGAGATAGGGAGGGGATGTAGAGGCTGGAGGGGGTTACAGAGATAGGGAGGTGTGTAGGTGCTGAAGTGGGTTACAGCGATAGGGAGGGGGTGTAGGGGCTGGAGGGGGTTACAGAGATCGGGAGTGGATGTAGGGGCTGGAGGAGGTTATAGAGATAGGGAGTGGATGTAGGGGCTGGAGGGGGTTACAGAGATAGGGTGGGGAAGTAGGGGCTGGAGGAGGTTACAGAGATAGGGAGGGGTGTAGGGGCTGGAGGAGGTTACAGAGATAGGGAGGGGTGTAGGTGCTGGAGGGGGTTACAGAGATCGGGAGTGGGTGTAGGGGCTGGAGGAGGTTATAGAGATAGGGAGGGATGTAGGGGCTGGAGGGGGTTACAGAGATAGGGTGGGGATGTAGGGGCTGGAGGAGGTTACAGAGATAGGGAGGGGTGTAGGTGCTGGAGGGGGTTACAGAGATAGGGAGTGAATGTAGGTGCTGGAGGAGGTTACAGATATAGGGAGGGGTGTAGGTGCTGGAGGGGGTTACAGAGATAGGGAGTGGATGTAGGTGCTGGAGGAGGTTACAGAGATAGGGAGGGGTGTAGGGGCTGGAGGAGGTTACAGAGATAGGGAGGGGTGTAGGTGCTGGAGGGGGTTACAGAGATAGGGAGTGGATGTAGGTGCTGGAGGAGGTTACAGAGATAGGGAGGGGTGTAGGGGCTGGAGGAGGTTACAGAGATAGGGAGGGGTGTAGGTGCTGGAGGGGGTTACTGAGATAGGGAGTGGATGTAGGGGCTGGAGGGGGTTACAGAGATAGGGAGTGGATGTATGGGCTGGAGGGCGTTACAGAGTTAGGGAGGGGATGTAGGGACTGGAGGAGGTTACAGAGATAGGGAGGGGTGTAGGTGCTGGAGGAGGTTACAGAGATAGGGAGGGGTGTAGGTGCTGGAGGGGGTTACAGAGATAGGGAGTGGATGTAGGGGCTGGAGGGTGTTACAGAGATAGGGAGTGCATGTAGATGCTCGAGGAGGTTACAGAGATAGGGAGGGGTGTAGGGACTGGAGGAGGTTACAGAGATAGGGAGGGGTGTAGGTGCTCGAGGAGGTTACAGAGATAGGGAGGGGTGTAGGTGCTGGAGGAGGTTACAGAGATAGGGAGTGGATGTAGGTGCTGGAGTGGGTTACAGAGATAGGAAGTGGATGTAGGGGCTGGAGGGTGTTACAGAGATAGGGAGTGGATGTATGGGATGGAGGGCGTTACAGAGATAGGGAGGGGTGTAGGGGCTGGAGGGGGTTACAGAGATAGGGAGTAGATGTAGTGGCTGGAGGGGGTTACAGAGATAGGGAGTGGATGTAGGTGTTGGAGGAGGTTACAGAGATAGGGAGGGAGGTTTTGGGGGAGGTTACAGAGATAGGGAGTAGATGTAGTGGCTGGAGGGGGTCACAGAGATAGGGAGGGGTGTAGGTGCTGGAGGAGGTTACAGAGATAGGGAGGGGTATAGGTGCTGGAGGAGGTTACAGAGATAGGGAGGGGTGTAGGGGCTGGAGGGGGTTACAGAGATAGGGAGGGGTGTAGGTGCTGGAGTGGGTTACAGAGATAGGGAGGGGTGTAGGTGCTGGAGGGGGTTACAGAGATAGGGAGTGGATGTAGGGGCTGGAGGGGGTTACAGAGATAGGGAGGCGATGTAGGGGCTGGAGGGGGTTACAGAGATAGGGAGTGGATGTAGGTGCTGGAGGGGGTTACAGAGATCGGGAGAGGATGTAGGTGCTGGAGGAGGTTACAGAGATAGGGAGGGGATGTAGGGGCTGGAGGGGGTTACAGAGATAGGGAGTGGATGTAGGTGCTGGAGGGGGTTACAGAGATAGGGAGAGGATGTAGGTGCTGGAGGAGGTTACAGAGATAGGGAGGGGATGTAGGGGCTGGAGGGGGTTACGGAGATAGGGAGTGGATGTAGGGTCTGGAGGGGGCTGCAGAGATAGGGTGGGGTGTAGGGGCTGGAGGGGGTTACAGAGATAGGGAGTGGATGTAGGTGCTGGAGGGGGTTGCAGAGATAGGGAGGGGTGTAGGTTTTGGGGGAGGTTACAGAGATAGGGAGTGGATGTAAGGGCTGGAGGGGGTCACAGAGATAGGGAGGGGTTTAGGTGCTGGAGGGGGTTACAGAGATAGGGAGGGGTGTAGGGACTGGAGGGAGTTACAGAGAAGGGAGGGGATGCAGGGGCTGGTGGAGGTTACAGAGATAGGGAGGGGTGTAGTTGCTGTAGGAGGTTACAGAGATAGGGAGGGGTGTAGGTGCTGGAGGGGGTTACAGAGATCGTGAGTGGATGTAGGGGCTGGAGGGGGTTACAGGGATAGGGAGTGGATGTAGGGGCTAGAGGGGGTTACAGAGATAGGGAGGGGAAGTAGGGGCTGGAGGAGGTTACAGAGATAGGGAGGGGTGTAGGTGCTGGAGGAGGTTACAGAGATAGGGAGGGGATTTAGGGGCTGGAGGAGGTTACAGAGATAGGGAGGGGTGTAGGGGTTGGAGGAGGTTATAGAGAAGGGAGGGGAAGTAGGGGCTGGAGGAGGTTACAGAGATAGGGAGGGGTGTAGGTGCTGGAGGAGGTTACAGAGATAGGGAGTGGATGTAGGGGCTGGAGGAGGTTACAGAGATAGGGAGGGGTGTAGGTGCTGGAGGAGGTTACAGAGATAGGGTGTGGATGTAGGGGCTGGAGAAGGTTACAGAGATAGGGAGGGGTGTAGGTGCTGGAGTGGGTTACAGAGATAGGGAGGGTTGTAGGTGCTGGAGGGGGTTACAGAGTTAGGGAGTGGATGTAGGGGCTGGAGAGGGTTGCAGAGATAGGGTGGGGTGTAGGGGCTGGAGGGGGTTACAGAGATAGGGAGTGGATGTAGGGGCTGGAGGGGGTTACAGAGATAGGGAGGGGATGTAGGGGCTGGAGGATGTTACAGAGATAGGGAGGGGTGTAGGTGCTGGAGGGGGTTACAGAGATAGGGAGGGGTGTAGGTGCTGGAGGAGGTTACAGAGATAGGGAGGGGATGTAGGGGCTGGAGGGGGTTACAGAAATAGGGAGGGGTGTAGGGGCTGGAGGGGGTTACAGAGATAGGGATTGGATGTAGGGGCTGGAGGGGGTTACAGAGAAAGGGAGGGGATGTAGGGGCTGGAGGAGGTTACAGAGATAGGGAGTGGATGTAGGGGCTGGAGGAGGTTACAGAGATAGGGAGGGGATGTAGGGGCTGGTGGTTGTTACAGAGATAGGGAGGTGGTGTAGATGCTGAAGGGGGTTACAGAGATAGGGAGGGGTGTAGGTGCTGGAGGGGGCTACAGAGATAGTGAGTGGGAGTAGGGGCTAGAGGGTTTACGGAGATAGGGAGGGGGTGTACGGGCTGGAGGAGGTTACAGAGATGGGGGGGTGTAGGGGCTGGAGGGGGTTACGAGGATAGGGAGGGGATGTAGGGGCTGGAGGGGGTTACAGAGATAGGGAGGGGTGTAGGGGCTGGAGGGGGTTACAGAGATAGGTAGGGGATGTAGGGGCTGGTGGGGTTACAGAGATAGGGAGGGGTGTAGTTGCTGGAGGGGGTTACAGAGATAGGGAGGGGTGTAGGGGCTGGTGGGGTTACAGAGATAGGGAGTGGATGTAGGTGCTGGAGGAGGTTACAGAGATAGGGAGGGGTGTAGGTGCTGGTGGGGGTTACAGAGATAGGGAGGGATGTAGGGGCTGGAGGAGGTTACAGAGATAGGGAGGGATGTAGGGGCTGGAGGAGGTTACAGACTTAGGGAGGGGTGTAGTTGCTGGAGGGGGTTACAGAGATCGGGAGTGAATGTAGGTGCTGGAGGGGGTTACAGAGATAGGGAGTGGATGTAGGGGCTGGAGGAGGTTATAGAGATAGGGAGTGGATGTAGGGGCTGGAGGGGGTTACAGAGATAGGGTGGGGATGTAGGGGCTGGAGGAGGTTACAGAGATAGGGAGTGGATGTAGGTGCTGGAGGAGGTTACAGAGATAGGGAGTGGATGTAGGTGCTGGAGGGGGTTACAGAGATAGGGAGTGGATGTAGGTGCTGGAGGAGGTTACAGAGATAGGGAGGGGTGTAGGGGCTGGATGAGGTTACAGAGATAGGGAGGGGTGTAGGTGCTGGAGGGGGTTACAGAGATAGGGAGTGGATGTAGGGGCTGGAGGGGGTTTCAGAGATAGGGAGTGGATGTAGGGGCTGGAGGAGGTTACAGAGATAGGGAGGGGTGTAGGTGCTGGAGGAGGTTACAGAGATAGGGAGGGGGTGTAGGGGCTGGAGGAGGTTACAGAGATAGGGAGGGGATGTAGGGGCTGGAGGAGGTTACAGAGATAGGGAGGGGATGTAGGGGCTGGAGGAGGTTACAGAGATAGGGAGGGGGTGTAGGTGCTGAAGGGGGTTACAGAGATAGGGAGGGGTGTAGGTGCTGGAGGAGGTTACAGAGATAGGGAGTGGATGTAGGTGCTGGAGGGGGTTACAGAGATAGGGAGTGGATGTAGGTGCTGGAGGAGGTTACAGAGATAGGGAGGGGATGTCGGGGCTGGAGGAGGTTACAGAGATAGGGAGGGGTGTAGGGGCTGGAGGAGTTTACAGAGATAGGGAGGGGTGTAGGGGCTGGAGGGGGTTACAGAGATAGGGAGTGGATGTAGGTGCTGGAGGATGTTACAGAGATAGGGAGGGGTGTAGGTGCTGGAGGAGGTTACAGAGATAGGGAGGGGTGTAGGGGCTGGAGGAGGTTACAGAGATAGGGAGGGGATGTAGGGGCTGGAGGAGGTTACAGAGATAGGGAGTGGATGTAGGTGCTGGAGGGGGTTACAGAGATAGGGAGTGGATGTAGGTGCTGGAGGAGGTTACAGATATAGGGAGGGGATGTAGGGGCTGGAGGAGGTTACAGAGATAGGGAGGGGTGTAGGTGCTGGAGGAGGTTACAGAGATAGAGAGGGGTGTAGGTACTGGAGGGGGTTACAGAGATAGGGAGTGGATGTAGGTGCTGGAGGGGGTTACAGTGAAAGGGAGTGGATGTAGGTGCTGGAGGAGGTTACAGAGATAGGGAGTGGATGTAGGTGCTGGAGGGGGTTACAGAGATAGGGAGTGGATGTAGGTGCTGGAGGAGGTTACAGAGATAGGGAGGGGTGTAGGGGCTGGAGGAGGTTACAGAGATAGGGAGGGGATGTAGGGGCTGGAGGAGGTTACAGAGATAGGGAGTGGATGTAGGTGCTGGAGGGGGTTACAGAGATAGGGAGTGGATGTAGGTGCTGGAGGAGGTTACAGATATAGGGAGGGGATGTGGGGGCTGGAGGAGGTTACAGAGATAGGGAGGGGTGTAGATGCTGGAGGAGGTTACAGAGATAGGGAGGGGTGTAGGTGCTGGAGGAGGTGATAGAGATGGGGTGTGGATGTAGGGGCTGGAGGGGGTTACAGTGAAAGGGAGTGGATGTAGGTGCTGGAGGAGGTTACAGAGATAGGGAGGGGTGTAGAGGCTGGAGGAGGTTACAGAGATAGGGAGGGGTGTAGGTGCTGGAGGGGGTTACAGAGATAGGGAGTGGATGTAGGGGCTGGAGGGGGTTACAGAGATAGGGAGTGGATGTAGGGGCTGGAGGGGGTTACAGAGATAGGGAGGGGATGTAGGGGCTGGAGGAGGTTACAGAGATACGGGCGGGTGTAGGTGCTGGAGGAGGTTACAAAGATAGGGAGGGGTGTAGGGGCTGGAGGAGGTTACAGAGATAGGGAGGGGTGTAGGTGCTGGAAGGGGTTACAGAGATAGGGAGTGGATGTAGGGGCTGGAGGGGGTTACAGAGATAGGGAGTGAATGTAGGGGCTGGAGGGGGTTACAGAGATAGGGAGGGGTGTAGGGGCTGGAGGGGGTTACAGAGATAGGGAGGGGATGTAGAGGCTGGAGGAGGTTACAGAGATAGGGAGGGGTGTAGGTGCTGGAGGAGGTTACAGAGATAGGGAGGGGTGTAGGTGCTGGGGGAGGTTCCAGAGATAGGGAGTGGATGTAAGGGCTGGAGGGGGTTACAGAGATAGGGAGTGAATGTAGGGGCTGGAGGGGGTTACAGAGATAGGGAGGGGTGTAGGTGCTGGAGGAGGTTACAGAGATAGGGAGGGGTGTAGGGACTGGAGGAAGTTAGAGAGATGGGAGGGGGTGGAGGGGCTGGAAGGGGTTACAGAGATAGGGAGTGGATGTAGGGGCTGGAGGTGGTTACAGAGATAGGGAGGGGATGTAGGGGCTGGAGGAGGTTACAGAGATAGGGAGGGTATGTAGGGGCTGGAGGGGGTTACAGAGATAGGGAGGGGTGTAGGTGCTGGAGGAGGTTACAGAGATAGGTAGGGGTGTAGCTGCTGGAGGGGGTTACAGAGATAGGGAGGGGTGTAGGTGCTGGAGGGGGTTACAGAGATAGGGAGGGGATGTAGGGGCTGGAGGGGGTTACAGAGATAGGGAGGGGTGTAGGTGCTGGAGGGGGTTACAGCGATAGGGAGGGGGTGTAGGGGCTGGAGGGGGTTACAGAGATAGGGAGGGGTGTAGGTGCTGGAGGAGGTTACAGAGAAAGGGAGGAGTGTAGGTGCTGGAGGGGGTTACAGAGAGAGGGAGTGGATGTAGGGGCTGGAAGAGGTTATAGAGATAGGGAGTGGATGTAGGGGCTGGAGGAGGTTACAGAGATAGGGGGGGTGTAGGTGCTGGAGGGGGTTACTGAGATAGGGAGTGGATGTAGGGGCTGGAGGGGGTTACAGAGATAGGGAGGGGATGTAGGTGCTGGAGGAGGTTACAGAGATAGGGAGGGGTGTAGGTGCTCGAGGAGGTTACAGAGATAGGGAGAGGTGTAGGTGCTGGAGGAGGTGACAGAGATAGGGAGGGGTGTAGGTGCTGGAGGGGGTTACTGAGATAGGGAGTGGATGTAGGGGCTGGAGGGGGTTACAGAGTTAGGGAGGGGATGTAGGTGCTGGAGGAGGTTACAGAGATAGGGAGGGGTGTAGGTGCTCGAGGAGGTTACAGAGATAGGGAGAGGTGTAGGTGCTGGAGGAGGTGACAGAGATAGGGAGGGGTGTAGGTGCTGGAGGGGGTTACAGAGATAGGGAGTTGATGTAGGGGCTGGAGGGTGTTACAGAGATAGGGAGTGGATGTAGGGGCTGGAGGGGGATACAGAGATAGGGAAGGGTGTAGGGGCTGGAGGGGGTTACAGAGATAGGGAGTAGATGTAGGGGCTGGAGGGGGTTACAGAGATAGGGAGGGGATGTAGGTGTTGGAGGAGGTTACAGAGATAGGGAGGGGATGTCGGGGCTGGAGGAGGTTACAGAGATAGGGAGGGGTGTAGGTGCTGGAGGAGGTTACAGAGATAGGGAGGGGATGTAGGGGCTGGAGGAGGTTACAGAGATAGGGAGTGGATGTAGGTGCTGGAGGGGGTTACAGAGATTGGGAGTGGATGTAGGTGCTGGAGGCGGTTACAGAGATAGGGAGTGGATGTAGGTGCTGGAGGAGGTTACAGAGATAGGGAGGGGATGTCGGGGCTGGAGGAGGTTACAGAGATAGGGAGGGGTGTAGGTGCTGGAGGAGGTTACAGAGATAGGGAGGGGTGTAGGTGCTGGAGGAGGTTATAGAGATGGGGTGTGGATGTAGGGGCTGGAGGGGGTCACAGAGATAGGGAGGGGATGTAGGGGCTGGAGGAGGTTACAGAGATAGGGAGGGGTGTAGGTACTGGAGGGGGTTGCAGAGATAGGGAGGGGTGTAGGTGCTGGAGGGGGTTAGAGTGAAAGGGAGTGGATGTAGGTGCTGGAGGAGGTTACAGAGATAGGGAGGGGTGTAGGGGCTGGAGGAGGTTACAGAGATAGGGAGGGGTGTAGGTGCTGGAGGGGGTTACAGAGATAGGGAGTGGATGTAGGGGCTGGAGGGGGTTACAGAGATAGGGAGTGGATGTAGGGGCTGGAGGGGGTTACAGAGATAGGGAGGCGATGTAGGGGCTGGAGGAGGTTACAGAGATAGGGAGGGGTGTAGGTGCTGGAGGGGGTTACAGAGATAGGGAGTGGATGTAGGGGCTGGAGGGGGTTACAGAGATAGGGAGTGGATGTAGGTGCTGGAGGAGGTTACAAAGATAGGGAGGGGTGTAGGGGCTGGAGGAGGTTACAGAGATAGGGAGGGGTGTAGGTGCTGGAAGGGGTTACAGAGATAGGGAGTGGATGTAGGGGCTGGAGGGGGTTACAGAGATAGGGAGTGAATGTAGGGGCTGGAGGGGGTTACAGAGATAGGGAGGGGTGTAGGGGCTGGAGGGGGTTACAGAGCTAGGGAGTGGATGTAGGGTCTGGAGGGGGCTGCAGAGATAGGGTGGGGTGTAGGGGCTGGAGGGGGTTACAGAGATAGGGAGTGGATGTAGGTGCTGGAGGGGGTTGCAGAGATAGGGAGTGGATGTAAGGGCTGGAGGGGGTCACAGAGATAGGGAGGGGTTTAGGTGCTGGAGGGGGTTACAGAGATAGGGAGGGGTGTAGGGACTGGAGGGAGTTACAGAGAAGGGAGGGGATGCAGGGGCTGGTGGAGGTTACAGAGATAGGGAGGGGTGTAGTTGCTGTAGGAGGTTACAGAGATAGGGAGGGGTGTAGGTGCTGGAGGGGGTTACAGAGATCGTGAGTGGATGTAGGGGCTGGAGGGGGTTACAGAGATAGGGAGTGGATGTAGGGGCTAGAGGGGGTTACAGAGATAGGGAGGGGAAGTAGGGGCTGGAGGAGGTTACAGAGATAGGGAGGGGTGTAGGTGCTGGAGGAGGTTACAGAGATAGGGAGGGGATTTAGGGGCTGGAGGAGGTTACAGAGATAGGGAGGGGTGTAGGGGTTGGAGGAGGTTATAGAGAAGGGAGGGGAAGTAGGGGCTGGAGGAGGTTACAGAGATAGGGAGGGGTGTAGGTGCTGGAGGAGGTTACAGAGATAGGGAGTGGATGTAGGGGCTGGAGGAGGTTACAGAGATAGGGAGGGGTGTAGGTGCTGGAGGAGGTTACAGAGATAGGGTGTGGATGTAGGGGCTGGAGGAGGTTACAGAGATAGGGAGGGGATGTAGGTGCTGGAGTGGGTTACAGAGATAGGGAGGGTTGTAGGTGCTGGAGGGGGTTACAGAGTTAGGGAGTGGATGTAGGGGCTGGAGAGGGTTGCAGAGATAGGGTGGGGTGTAGGGGCTGGAGGGGGTTACAGAGATAGGGAGTGGATGTAGGGGCTGGAGGGGGTTACAGAGATAGGGAGGGGATGTAGGGGCTGGAGGATGTTACAGAGATAGGGAGGGGTGTAGGTGCTGGAGGGGGTTACAGAGATAGGGAGGGGTGTAGGTGCTGGAGGAGGTTACAGAGATAGGGAGTGGATGTAGGGGCTGGAGGGGGTTACAGAAATAGGGAGGGGTGTAGGGGCTGGAGGGGGTTACAGAGATAGGGATTGGATGTAGGGGCTGGAGGGGGTTACAGAGAAAGGGAGGGGATGTAGGGGCTGGAGGAGGTTACAGAGATAGGGAGTGGATGTAGGGGCTGGAGGAGGTTACAGAGATAGGGAGGGGATGTAGGGGCTGGTGGTTGTTACAGAGATAGGGAGGTGGTGTAGATGCTGAAGGGGGTTACAGTGATAGGGAGGGGTGTAGGTGCTGGAGGGGGCTACAGAGATAGTGAGTGGGAGTAGGGGCTAGAGGGTTTACGGAGATAGGGAGGGGGTGTACGGGCTGGAGGAGGTTACAGAGATGGGGGGGTATAGGGGCTGGAGGGGGTTACGAGGATAGGGAGGGGATGTAGGGGCTGGAGGGGGTTACAGAGATAGGGAGGGGTGTAGGGGCTGGAGGGGGTTACAGAGATAGGTAGGGGATGTAGGGGCTGGTGGGGTTACAGAGATAGGGAGGGGTGTAGTTGCTGGAGGGGGTTACAGAGATAGGGAGGGGTGTAGGGGCTGGTGGGGTTACAGAGATAGGGAGTGGATGTAGGTGCTGGAGGAGGTTACAGAGATAGGGAGGGGTGTAGGTGCTGGTGGGGGTTACAGAGATAGGGAGGGATGTAGGGGCTGGAGGAGGTTACAGAGATAGGGAGGGGTGTAGGTGCTGGAGGAGGTTACAGACTTAGGGAGGGGTGTAGTTGCTGGAGGGGGTTACAGAGATCGGGAGTGAATGTAGGTGCTGGAGGGGGTTACAGAGATAGGGAGGGGTGTAGGGGCTAGAGGAGGTTACAGAGATAGGGAGGGGTGTAGGTGCTGGAGGGGGTTACTGAGATAGGGAGTGGATGTAGGGGCTGGAGGGGGTTACAGAGATAGGGTGGGGTGTAGTTGCTGTAGGAGGTTACAGAGATAGGGAGGGGGTGTAGGTGCTGGAGGGGGTTACAGAGATAGGGAGTGTATGTAGGGGCTAGAGGGGGTTACAGAGATAGGGAGGGGATGTAGGGGCTGGAGGAGGTTACAGAGATAGGGAGGGGTGTAGGTGCTGGAGGAGGTTACAGAGATAGGGAGGGGATTTAGTGGCTGGAGGAGGTTACAGAGAAGGGAGGGGAAGTAGGGGCTGGAGGAGGTTACAGAGATAGGGAGGGGTGTAGGTGCTGGAGGGGGTTACAGAGATAGGGAGGGGTGTAGGGGCTGGAGGAGGTTACAGAGAGGGGAGGGGAAGTAGGGGCTGGAGGAGGTTACAGAGATAGGGAGGGGTGTAGGTGCTGGAGGAGGTTACAGAGATAGGGAAGGGTGTAGGTGCTGGAGGAGGTTACAGAGATAGGGAAGGGTGTAGGTGCTGGAGGAGGTTACAGAGATAGGGAGGGGATGTAGGGACTGGAGGGGGTTACAGAGATAGGGAGTGGATGTAGGGGCTGAAGGGGGTTACAGAGATAGGGAGTGGATGTAGGGGCTGAAGGGGGTTACAGAGATAGGGAGTGGATGTAGGGGCTGGAGGGGGTTACAGAGATAGGGAGGGGATGTAGGGGCTGGAGGGGGGTACAGAGATAGGGAGGGGATGTAGGGGCTGGAGGGGGTTACAGAGATAGGGAGTGGATGTAGGGGCTGAAGGGGGTTACAGAGATAGGGAGTGGATGTAGGGGCTGGAGGGGGTTACAGAGATAGGGAGGGGATGTAGGGGCTGGAGGATGTTACAGAGATAGGGAAGGGGGGGGTAGGTGCTGGAGGAGGTTACAGAGATAGGGAGGGGTGTAGGTGCTGGAGGAGGTTACAGAGATAGGGAGGGGATGTAGGGGCTGGAGGGGGTTACAGAAATAGGGAGGGGTGTAGGGGCTGGAGGGGGTTACAGAGATAGGGATTGGATGTAGGGGCTGGAGGGGGTTACAGAGAAAGGGAGGGGATGTAGGGGCTGGAGGAGGTTACAGAGATAGGGAGTGGATGTAGGGGCTGGAGGAGGTTACAGAGATAGGGAGGGGATGTAGGGGCTGGAGTGGGTTACAGAGATAGGGAGTGGATGTAGGGGCTGGAGGGGGTTACAGAGATAGAGAGGGGTGTATGTGCTGGAGGGAGTTACAGAGATAGGGAGGGGTGTAGGGGCTGGTGGGTGTTACAGAGATAGGGAGGTGGTGTAGATGCTGAAGGGGGTTACAGAGATAGGGAGGGGTGTAGGTGCTGGAGGGGGCTACAGAGATAGGGAGTGGGAGTAGGGGCTAGAGGGTTTACGGAGATAGGGAGGGGGTGTACGGGCTGGAGGAGGTTACAGAGATGGGGGGGTGTAGGGGCTGGAGGGGGTTACGAGGATAGGGAGGGGATGTAGGGGCTGGAGGGGGTTACAGAGATAGGGAGGGGTGTAGGGGCTGGAGGGGGTTACAGAGATAGGGAGGGGATGTAGGGGCTGGTGGTGTTACAGAGATAGGGAGGGGTGTAGGTGCTGGAGCAGGTTACAGAGATAGGGAGGGGTGTAGGGGCTGGTGGGCGTTTCAGAGATAGGGAGTTGGTGTCGGTGCTGGAGGGGGTTACAGAGATGGGGAGGGGTGTCGGTGCTGGAGGGGGTTACAGATAGAGGGAGGGGGTGTAGGTGCTGGAGGGGGTTACGGTGATAGGGAGGGGGTGTAAGGGCTGGATGGGGTTACGGAGATAGGGAGGGGGTTACGGAAATAGGGAGGGGGTTTAGGGACTGGATGCGGTTACGGAGATAGGGAGGGGCATAGGGACAGGAGGGGGTTACGGAGATAGGGAGGGGTGCAGGGACTGGAGGCGGTTACAGAGATAGGGACGGGGTGTAGGGACTGGAGGGTGTTACGGAGATAGGGAGGAGTGTAGGGACAAGAGGTGGTTACGGAGATAGGGAGGGGGTGTAGGGACTGGAGGGGGTTACGGAGATAGGGAGGTGTGCAGGGACTGGAGGGGGTTACAGAGATAGGGAGGGGGAGTAGGGACTGGAGTGGGTTACGGAGGGACTGGAGGGGGTTACAGAGATAGGGAGGGGGTGTAGGGGCTGGAGGGGGTTTCGGAGATAGGGAGGGGTGTAGGGGCTGGATGGGGTTACGGAGATAGGGTGGGGTGTAGCGACTGGAGGGGGTTACGGAGATAGGGAGGGGGTGTAGGGACTGGAGTGGGTTATGGAGGGACTGGAGGGGGTTACGGAGATAGGGAGGGGGTGTAGGGACTGGAGGGGGTTATGGAGATAGGGAGGGGGTGTAGGTGCTGGAGGGGGGTTACGGAGATAGGGAGGGGGTGTAGGGACTGGAGGGGGTTTACGGAGATAGGGAGGGGGTGTAGGTGCTGGAGGGGGTTACGGAGATACAGAGGGGGTTACAGAGATAGGGAGGGGGTGTAGGGGCTGGAGGGGGTTACAGAGATAGGGAGGGGGTGTAGGGGCTGGAGGGGGTTACGGAGATAGGGAGGGGGTGTAAGGACTGGAGGGGGTTACGGAGTGACTAGAGGGGGTTACAGAGATAGGGAGGGGTTTAGGGGCTGGAGGGGGTTACGGAGGGACTGGAGGGGGTTGCAGAGATAGGGAGGGGGTGTAGGGACTGGAGGGGGTTACGGAGATAGGGAGGGGTGTAGGGGCTGGAGGGGGGTTACAGAGATAGGGAGGGGGTTATGGAGATAGGGAGGGGGTGTAGGGGCTGGAGGGGCTTACGGAGATAGGGAGGGGTGTAGGGGCTGGAGGGGGTTACAGAGATAGGGAGGGGGTTATGGAGATAGGGAGGGGGTGTAGGTGCTGGAGGGGTTTACAGAGATTGGGAGGGGGTTATGGAGATAGGGAGGGGGTGTAGGTGCTGGAGGGGGTTACAGAGATAGGGAGGGGGTGTAGGTGCTGGATGAGATGTTGGAGATTGAGCAGATTGATTGTTGGGTCAGAAATCCCGCCTGGACAGCTGTGACCCGTGATGTTGCTGGTGATTGGGTCTGGTCTTGGGAAAGCTCCCCCCCTCTCCATTCTCTGCTGTTTGAGTCACTCTGTCAGTGGCAGCCTCAGGGTCACAGTCGGTTAAACCTGTAAGGGGCATTCACTGTTTGTGCAGAGAGACTTGTGTTTCAGCTTGCAATGAAAACCTTTCAGCTTTATGCCTTTCCCATACTCACCCTGTCATAAAATATTGAGTAATGAGCTATCGCTGACGATGATTGATGGCTGTCTGAACACACACCTCTCCCCTTGTCCCCTTACCCCAGGGTCAATCATTCCAGCCTCCAACTTCCCATAATGTGACTCCAATCATGCAGCAGAGACCCCATCCATCTTACACTCCTTATGACAAAGAGCAGACCCCCTCCCTCTCAACACTGGGTGGGCTTTGTGCATCTGCCCCTGTGTCAGACTGAGACAAAGAGTGAGTCAGCAAAGCTGCAAGAGACCAGAATGAAAAATTAATACTCAGAGCTGCTCAGGAGCCAGGAACTGACAGCCACCTCTATCAGCTTGGTGTTTCAGAGACTCTGGGCTTGGGGAAAGGCATGTGTGAAGCTGAAAGGAGTGAGATGGGAGAAGGAGAAGATGGAATTATTGCAGTTCCAACACGCAGTGACCCATTAAGTTGAGTTGCATCAAGTTGCAGTTTGGGTAAATGAGTTTTAAGCCCATCTGCTCCATGTGCACATCTCTATTCAGCTCAAGCCTCCTTCCCCACCCCACCCCCCACCCCATCACTCTATCCTTCAATACATTTCCCCTTCCTTTGTTGACTCAGTTTCACCTTAAATATACCAATGCTTTTTGACTCAGACACCCTCTGGAGAAGCAAGCACCACACTCCCATTGTACTTTTACCTCAACTGCATCTTCCAGGATCTTGAATTTGTTTTGCTCCCAGGTGACTTGCATCTCTGCCTTTTGAATTCTCCCTCTTTGAAGCTTCTTTAGCATCTTCCATGATACAACATTCCAAGGTTTCATGCAGAAAATTTTCCAGCAGTTCCTCGATTCCATTCTTAAAAGATACATTCCCAGCTGGACTCACTTCGTAAACTTTATTTGAAAGAACCGTTTCCCTTGTCTACTCGGTCATTATGTCAGTAAGTCATTCAGGATTCTGTCACCATGGCATCTTCGGTAAGGGTTGTTTGGGGCAGTTCACTGCCACCAATCTTCCTTTTTCTGTACTTAGTCTTGGGCGTGTTCAATGATCAGTGGTCAAGGAAATACCACCATAGAATCTTTACCAAATTAGTGTCGTTGTTAGTTACCAAGATGGGTTATTGCCATAACAACAATAAGTATCACACAGCACCAGGTTATAGTCCAACAGGTTTATTTGGAAGCACAAACTTTCAGAGTGCTGCTTGTTTATAAAACCTTAAGTTATCTCAAAAATGTGATTTGGAAGAAGTTCATATTAATGAACTGAAGCCTGCAACCCATTCTGAGCAGTAATTAGGTTTGTTCAATATATCTTCTCAGTTGCATACATGACACTGTGATGTTTTGCTATAAATTCTGTGTCTTGTGATGCTGCTCCACAGCTACCTGATGAAGGAGCGGCGCTCCGAAAGCTAGTGCTTCCAACTGAACCCGTTGGACTATAACCTGGTGTTGTGTGATTTTTAACTTTGTCCCCCCCCCAGTCCAACACCAGCATCTCCACATTCTGATCAACAATAAATACAACTGCATTACTGATCAAGCATAATTGTGTGTACTTGTGAGAGCTGTGCAGAACATAACTCATTGCTAAAAAGGCTAGAGCACAACTCCCTGACTCCAACCAGAGCCTGCATGTGACACTGACAGAATGGGTGGAGTTCAGTGTAACTAAAACATCAAGTCCTTCAGAACCAGACAAGAGCTTGCTCCAAGATTTAACCCCCATTGTTAACCCAATATACAATCACGTGTTTAACGATATTCAGTTCATTTCTCTGCTGAGGTATCTTTCACATCTCGACATTCATAATAGAGGGCATTGTTTCTTGTAGACTTTGTCATTGGTCTATATCCTTATCTGGAGGACTCTCATATTGAAATAAAGGCCGGAATTTCTGAAAGCTAGCACAGGGAAAGAGACAATTTATGGGCAACCAGAGAGCTGATCTGAGCTTAATTTTTGCTTTCTGCTAATCTCCATTTTCTAGTAGACAGTTTAAAAAAACTATGTTAAAAGCAAGCTTAAGGTATAGCAAGGCTGCTTGGCCAAGTGGAAGGCCTATCCTGTGGTGTGTCGGCAATCACGGGCACTACACATGACCCAGATGGAACCCATGTGCAGGACGTGTCATCATTGTCACTCCTTAAGTGAGTCACATTATCATACCATCCTGATGAAGGGCTCCGGCCCGAAACATCGATTCACCTGCTCCTTGGATGCTGCCTGACCTGCTGTATTTTTCCAGCACCACTCTCTCGACTCTGATCTCCAGCATCTGCAGTCCTCACTGTCTCCCGGCTCAGTGACTCTTGCCAATGACACAGAAAGTGTTCAGACTTTTGTTGTTGTATGATCAGGCTCTTTCAATTCCGACAGATTAGAGGATACTCTGGATCAGACAAAATGTCACAACATGAATTACTGGTTTAAATCACACAAAAAAATAGAAGATGGAAACATTGCAGGTACATGAGGGAACATTGAAATAAAAACAGAAATTGCAGGAGAAACTCAGCAGGTCTGGCAGCATCTATGAAGAGAAAAATAGAGTTAACATTTTGAGTCCAGTGACCCTTCTTCAGAAAGGTGGGAGGCTCTGGGGCTGGGGGTGGAGATTGTGAGTGTGAGTGTTCTGATTAAGGGAGGGAGCAGTTTCTGCAGAATTTCAATGATTGAGGAACCCTGGTCCTGACCTTCACAGTTTTAAACATGAGCCCAGTCTGCATCACTGGGAAAGGCTCCCTGTGCGTTTTAAGTGAGGTTACAGCTGCAATAGGAAACTTTCCTCTTCATCACAAACGAGCTGCAGAATCTGACTGAGACCATGTGGGGAACCCCATCTTTTCAGGGGTCAGTGGGCACAGCAGAAAGCCCAAGTCAACTCGTGACCCTGTCCCACAAAGAGCTCAAAGCATCTTGTACACTCTTGTGGAGAGTCACAACAGGACACAATTACAATGACATCCATCAAAATGCAGAGCTCCATGAGGACACAGAGAAACATTGACTGTGCTGAGAGAATGGAGCAGGCGAGTGGGAACAGCAGAGAGGCAACATTCTCCCTATTCACAGCCAGTGACACACTGACACAGCACGGAGCACAAGGACAGGCCAATCCCAGGGGAGGAGAGCTCAGATTTACCGCAGCTTGATCCATCACACAGAGGAGAAACAACTGACACCAGCTACATTTCACACACAGCACACACCGAAAATAATCACTCCATTCATCACCTCCGCTGGTTTTGATCACATGGCGGACTGTGGGAGAAAAGGTTTATCGAAATGATCCATGACCCTGGTCATAACATTCATAATTCAACAGTGCCCACTCCCTCAGCACTGACCCTCCGACAGTGCCCACTCCCTCAGCACTGACCCTCCGACAGTGCGGCACTCCCTCAGCACTGACCCTCCGACAGTGCCCACTCCCTCAGCACTGACCCTCTGACAGTGCCCACTCCCTCAGCACTGACCCCCCGACAGCGCCCACTCCCTCAGCACTGACCCCCCGACAGTGCCCACTCCCTCAGCACTGACCGTCCGACAGTGCCCACTCCCTCAGCACTGACCCTCCGACAGTGCCCACTCCCTCAGCACTGACCCCCCGACAGTGCCCACTCCCTCAGCACTGACCCTCCGACAGTGCCCACTCCCTCAGCACTGACCCTCCGACAGTGCCCACTCCCTCAGCACTGACCCTCCGACAGTGCCCACTCCCTCAGCACTGACCCTCCGACAGTGCCCACTCCCTCAGCACTGACCCCCCGACAGTGCCCACTCCCTCAGCACTGACCCTCCGACAGTGCCCACTCCCTCAGCACTGACTCTCCGACAGTGACCGCTCCCTCAGCACTGACCCCCCGACAGTGCCCACTCACTCAGTACTGACCCTCCGACAGTGCCCACTCCCTCAGCACTGACCCTCCGACAGTGCGGCACTCCCTCAGCACTGACCCTCCGACAGTGCCCACTCCCTCAGCACTGACCCTCCGACAGTGCCCACTCCCTCAGCACTGACCCCCCGACAGCACCCACTCCCTCAGCACTGACCCCCCGACAGTGCCCACTCCCTCAGCACTGACCGTCCGACAGTGCCTACTCCCTCAGCACTGACCCTCCAACAGTGCCCACTCCCTCAGCACTGACCCCCCGACAGTGCCCACTCCCTCAGCACTGACCCTCCGACAGTGCCCACTCCCTCAGCACTGACCCTCCGACAGTGCCCACTCCCTCAGCACTGACCCTCCGAAGTGCCCACTCCCTCAGCACTGACCCTCCGACAGTGCCCACTCCCTCAGCACTGACCCCCCGACAGTGCCCACTCCCTCAGCACTGACCCTCCGACAGTGCCCACTCCCTCAGCACTGACTCTCCGACAGTGACCGCTCCCTCAGCACTGACCCCCCGACAGTGCCCACTCACTCAGCACTGACCCTCCGACAGTGCCCACTCCCTCAGCACTGACCCTCCAACAGTGCCCACTCCCTCAGCACTGACCCTCCGACAGTGCAGCACTCCCTCAGCACTGACCCTTCGACAGTGCCCACTCCCTCAGCACTGACCCTCCGACAGTGACCGCTCCCTCAGCACTGACCCCCCAACAGTGCCCATTCCCTCAGCACTGACCCCCTGACAGTGCCCATTCCCTCAGCACTGACCCTCCGACAGTGCCCACTCCCTCAGCACTGACCCTCCGACAGTGCCCACTCCCTCAGCACTGACCCCCCGACAGTGCCCACTCCCTCAGCACTGACCCTCCGACAGTGCGGCACTCCCTCAGCACTGACCCTCCAACAGTGCGGCACTCCCTCAGCACTGACCCTCCGTCAGGGCCCGCTCCCTCAGCACTGACCCTCGGACAGTGCGGCACACCCTCAGCACTGACCCTCCGACAGTGCCCACTCCCTCAGCACTGACCCTCCGACAGTGCCCACTCCCTCAGCACTGACCCTCCGACAGTGCAGCACTCCCTCAGCACTGACCCTCCGACAGTGCCCACTCCCTCAGCACTGACCCTCCGACAGTGCCCACTCCCTCAGCACTGACCCTCCAACAGTGCAGCACTCCCTCAGCACTGACCCTCCGACAGTGCAGCACTCCCTCAGCACTGACCCTCCGACAGTGCAGCACTCCCTCAGCGCTGACCCTCCGACAGTGCCCACTCCCTCAGCACTGACCCTCCGACAGTGCCCACTCCCTCAGCACTGACCCTCCGACAGTGCAGCGCTCCCTCAGCACTGACCCTCCGACAGTGCAGCACTCCCTCAGCACTGACCCTCACTGTTCCAGCTGCATCTCACTGTGCTCAATACAATGGAAACAAGGTCTCATTGCTCCTGTACTCAAATACTCTCGGGATAAAGACTAACATATCATTTCCCTTCCGTGACACACATACAACTGGTGCATGCTCCTATCATTTCCCTTCCGAGGTGTTCGTTGCAGGTAGTTTTGTTAGATTCCAGTGACGTCTGAAGGTGGATACCCAGGTTTCTTTGAGATATTGACACTTTCCAAACCTTCACCAGTTTAAACATACCCTGCAGCTCCTTCATCCCACCAAAGTTGTTAACCCCACAAACGTTTCCACATTACGTACACGCTCCATGCTCTTTCCTACTTACTCAGACTTTAAATCCCTTAAAATGCCTTTGTATCCTCCTCAAAACTCACATTCCCACCAAGGTTTGTGTCCTCCACAAATTTGGAAATTTCACAACAGGCCCCCGTCCAGATCTCAGACATGGCCCCACCCACCTCCCCCCACTGTCCAGATCTCAGTTATGCACACCCCTACCCACCTCTCCCTCTCCCCCTCCCCCCCCCCACCCCCACCCCCCCCCAGGTCTCAGATACAGCTTGTGAACAGCTGGGTCCCATGACCTCAGCCTCTCAGTACCACACAGCTCACAGTCTGAAAACCATTTCTCCCTGCTTGGTTTCCTGCAAGTTAACCAATCCTTAATCCATGCCAGCATATTACCCTCAAGCCGAAACACTTTCATGTTGTTTATGAACCTCCATCGTAGGACTTTGTCAAAATCCCTCTGAAAATCTAACTGCACCACATCTACTGTGACACCCTTATCAACTCTGCTAGAAACACCCTCTGAACATACCAATTTGTCAAGAAGAGTCTCCTTCATTAACCCATGCTGAACCTTCCCAATCAGCCAATTATTTTCTAAGTTTTAAATATCCAGTAATCAACACTTCTGTAATAGATCCTACTATTTTTCCTGCTCCTGACATCTGGCTAACTGTAGTTCCTGTTTTCTCTTTCTCCAATCTTAAACAGTGCGGTTCCATTTACAACATTCCAATCTGCAGGCCGTGTTGCAGCATTAACTGATGGTCACCATTGGAACCACTAACTTCCGCCATCTCTTCCAACTCTCTCAGGGGATGGTCATTGGGGATGTGTCACCTTCCAGTCTCAAACACTTCTCCATTACCACTTTGTTTTACAGCTCAATGGACCATTTGATCTTAATCTTATTTCAGGGAGATTGTGTTCACTGAATGAGTCAGTTTAGTGACTGCCCAAGTTCATGGATGTGGGAGTTGAGATGGTTCTCAATCTCTAACAGCGTTGGCTCTCTGTGCTAGTGTGGAGATTGAAACTCTGACACAGACTGAGTTCGAGATTCACAGGACTTCCTTCCTCTCTCTTCCCCCGCATTGGCACCAATTTATTTCAAAACCACCGGAAAAGATGAAGTGAGCAAACCCAGAGTCAGACAGACAGTGATCAGGGCAGTGCCTGGCCCATTAGCTTCCTCTTCACAATGAAAAGGTTGATATTTCTGGATAAGATCAAACTCAGCCGTGGGGCTTGGCCAGCTCTCTGAATGAGAAGGACTGGAGACATTAGGTGGCTGAGGGTGAGGGAGGAGGTTGGGGGGGAGGGGGGAATCAATCGTGAGTGACAGGGGTGGGTGTGGGTTTGTAAATCAGAGTTGAGCTATGAGGAAGTGAAATGGTTCAGTCGCCTCGATTACTCAGTAAGAGGAACATCAACAGACAGAGTGACTCCTGTGTTTTGGACACGGACTCATTATTCTTTCAGCAGATTTCAGGAGTTTCAGTCACATTCTGCCTCCCCCCTCAAAGTCATAAGTCCATAGATTCAGCCTGAAGCTTTAATATCGAGGCTCAGTGCAACAGGTCGATGTGTTCGTCCGGGTCTGTGTCTGTATCTGTGTCTGTGTCTGGCTCTGTGTCTGTGTCTGTGTCTGTGTCTGGCTCTGTGTCTGTGTCTGTGTCTGGCTCTGTGTTTCTCTGTCAATGTGGAACACTTTCATCTTCATGTTGATTGGACAATTGAAATTGATCTCGAAAATGAGGTTGTAGAATCTTTTCATGGCAGGTTCTGAGAGAAATATATTGTGGATCCAACAAGATACAAAGTTATTTTCGATTTAATATTGCGCAGTGAGATCGAGTTATTTAATGATGTCATCATAAAGGATTCACTGAGAAGTAGTGATCATGATCATGATCCCAATCAACTTCACATTAAGAGAAAGTTACATCCTCCAAAGATATAAGATAATTTTAAACTTAAGCAAAGCTAATTACATAAGTATGAGGGAACTGTTAACTACAGTTAAATGGGTAAATGGACTAAAAAGAGTGGTGCAAGTAAATAGTATAATATTTTGGAATATTGCATACAATTCTGGTCACCTTGCTACCAGAAGGATGGAGAGCCTTTGGAGAGGGTACAGAAAAGGATTACTAGGATAGTGCCTGGCATGGAAGGTATTTGTTATGAGGAGAGATTGGACAAATCTGGTGCATTTTCACTTAAATGTTGGAAGCAGAAGGGTGATCAGGCAGAAGTTTACAAAATTATGGGAGGTGTGAAATGGGACGGATAGTCAGAGTTTTTCTCCCAAGGTAGCAATGTCAATTACTAGGGGACGTAGGTTTAAGGTACAAGCGGGAAAATTTAAAGGAGATGTTAGGGTCAGATATTTTTATACAGAGAGTGGTGAGTTCCTGAAATGTGTTGTCAGAAGAAGTGGTGGAATCAGATACAATAGCAATGGTTAAGACGTATCTTGACAGATACATGAATAGCAGGGAACAGAGGGATATAGACTGGGTAGAGGCAAAGAGATGTTAGTTTAGAAAGGTACAGGCCAAAGGGCCTGTTCCTGTGTTGTGTGGTTCTTTGTTTATGTTCTTAGTTCTTTGAGAATATTTAACAAATCATTCAAAATGGTAAAAAAAAACACATCACTTTAGGAAAAAGTGAGAAGATCTGCCCATTGCTTACTCAGTAGTTTAATGATTGTATTAATTCAAAAACAAACACTTACAATATTGCAAACATAAAGCAAGTTTGAGGGTTGGTGCTATTTCAGAAATCAGCAAATCACAACCAAAAATGACAGACCATGGAAAAATAGAATGAGAGTCAACAACCCAGAAAGCTAAAAACAGATTGTAAGAGCTTCTATAAGTATAAAGAAAGGAAAAGAGTAGCTAAAGTAAATGTTGCTTCCTTCGAAGAAAGTACATGCTAATTCATCACGGGACAAAGGAAAGGGGAAAGACGTTTATATTTTGTGACTGTACTCAGAATAGAAGACATCAGTTACAGACCAGAAGTGAGGAGGCTTCACAGGAGGCTCCCAAACACTGAGGATGTCACCGAGACAGGGGACGAAACGTCTGCAACACAAATTCCCAGCTCGGCGAACAGAACCACAACAAGGAGTAATCTATGTTACAAAAATCTTGAGAAATATAGGCAAGCTAGAGGTGACCTTATAGAGGTTTATAAATCATGAGGGGCATGGATAGGATAAATAGACAAAGTCTTTTCTCTGGGATCGGGGAGTCCAGAACTAAAGGGCATAGGTTTAGGTGAGAGGGGAAAGATATAAAAGGAACATATGGGGCAATGGTTTCATGCAGAAAAAGTATATGGAATGAGCTGCCAGAAGAAGTGGTGGAGGCTGGTACAATTACAAAAGGCATCGAGATGGGTATACGAATAGGAAGGGTTTGGAGGGATATGGGTCAAGTGCTGGCAGGTGGGATTAGATTAGGTTAAGATATCTGGTCGGCATGGACGGGTGGGACCAAAGGATCTGTTTCCATGCTGTACATCTCTATGACTCTAAATGTAAGAGATTAAAATAAAAAAATCTCCAGTTATTGATGGCTTCCATCCCAAGGAGATAGTTGGAGATATTTTAAATGCTCAGATTTTCCATAATTCTATGCATTCTGGGATGTCACCATCCCAGAAGTTCACAGATTGAAAGTTAGTCAAAAGAACATCAACATCATACCAAGTGAGAGAGAGAAAATGAAAGGAGCTATCGACTAATTAGTCTCAGCTTAGTCATCAGGAAAGTGTTTCAATCTATTATTTGGAAAGCCTTTGAAAAACCATGTGAAGTTTTGAACACATCAGCATAGCCTTACAAAAGGAAATCCTGTTAGACAAACTGTTTTTAGATTCTTTTCAGTGTGTAACTATGAGGGTAGATAAAGGGGAATTAGTTGACACAGTACTCTTAGATTTCCAAAGGGCAATCAGTAAGATTCAGGACAACACGTTGATACAACAGATGTGTTCATGGAGTTTGGGTGATATTTTAGTTTGGACAGAGGATTCGTTAATGGATGGGAAGCAGAGACTAAGAGTTGACAGGGTGTAACTGGTGGAGTGCTGCAAGGATCAGAGTTGGGGCCTCAACTAATTATAATCCATATTCATGACTTAAATAAAGAGGTGCAGAGGATTCCATCTGAGTTTCCTGATAATAAAGCTCAATGAGAATATAGATGGTGACGAGGGCACAAAGAGGTGGGTGAGTGAGTGAGCTGGAGGGTGGCAGCTAGATTTGAGAGAAACAGAAGATGGGTGCAGGAGTCGGACCTCGCGTCTCCTCCCCCAGCGTGACATTCACAGTTAAAACTGGAACATTGAGGTGATTTATTCTGATTAGAAAACAAAGCAAAATATTGCTGAAGAAGAGTTTCATGTGAAGGAGTTGAAGTGCAGGGGGATGTTGATGCACTTGCAGCCCATAGGCCGGCATCTACGTTAGCACACAGGGTTAGTACACAGGGTTAGTACACAGGTTAGTACACAGGGTTAGCACACAGGGTTAGCACACAGGGTTAGCACACAGGGTTAGTACACAGGGTTAGTACACAGGGTTAGCACACAGGGTTAGTACACAGGGTTAGTACACAGGGTTGGCACACAGGGTTGGCACACAGGGTTAGCACACAGGGTTAGTACACAGGTTAGTACACAGGGTTAGTACACAGGGTTAGCACACAGGGTTAGCACACAGGGTTAGTACACAGGGTTGGCACACAGGGTTGGCACACAGGGTTAGTACACAGGGTTAGTACACAGGTTAGTACACAGGGTTAGCACACAGGGTTGGCACACAGGGTTAGTACACAGGATTAGTACACAGGTTAGTACACAGGGTTAGCACACAGGGTTGGCACACAGGGTTGGCACACAGGGTTAGTACACAGGGTTAGTACACAGGTTAGTACACAGGGTTAGCACACAGGGTTGGCACACAGGGTTGGCACACAGAGTTAGTACACAGGGTTAGTACACAGGTTAGTACACAGGGTTAGCACACAGGGTTGGCACACAGGGTTAGTACACAGGGTTAGTACACAGGTTAGTACACAGGGTTAGCACACAGGGTTGGCACACAGGGTTAGCACACAGGGTTAGTACACAGGTTAGTACACAGGGTTAGTACACAGGGTTAGCACACAGGGTTAGCACACAGGGTTAGTACACAGGGTTGGCACACAGGGTTGGCACACAGGGTTAGTACACAGGGTTAGTACACAGGTTAGTACACAGGGTTAGCACACAGGGTTAGCACACAGGGTTAGCACACAGCTTAGTACACAGGGTTAGCACACAGGGTTAGTACACAGGGTTAGTACACAGGGTTAGTACACAGGGTTGGCACACAGGGTTAGCACACAGGGTTAGTACACAGGGTTGGCACACTGGGTTAGCACACAGGTTAGCACACAGGTTAGCACACAGGGTTAGTACACAGGGTTGGCACACAGGGTTAGCACACAGGTTAGCACACAGGGTTAGCACACAGGGTTAGCACATAGGTTAGTACACAGGTTAGCACACAGGGTTAGCTCACAGGGTTAATACACAGGGTTAGTACACAGGGTTAGCACACAGGGTTAGCACACAGGGTTAGCACACAGGTTAGTACACAGGTTAGCACACAGGGTTAGCTCACAGGGTTAATACACAGGGTTAGTACACAGGGTTAGCACACAGGGTTGGTACACAGGGTTAGCACACAGGGTTAGTACACAGGTTAGCACACAGGTTAGTACACAGGTTAGTACACAGGTTAGCACACAGGTTAGTACACAGGGTTAGTACGCAGGTTAGCACACAGGTTAGTACACAGGGTTAGCACACAGGGTTAGTACACAGGGTTAGTACACAGGTTAGCACACAGGTTAGTACACAGGGTTAGCACACAGGGTTAGCACACAGGTTAGTACACAGGTTAGCACACAGGTTAGCACACAGGGTTAGCACACAGGTTAGTACACAGGTTAGCACACAGGGTTAGTACACAGGGTTAGTACGCAGGTTAGCACACAGGTTAGTACACAGGGTTAGCACACAGGGTTAGTACACAGGTTAGCACACAGGTTAGTACACAGGGGTATTACACAGGGTTAGCACACAGGTTAGTACACAGGGTTAGCACACAGGTTAGCACACAGGGTTAGTACACAGGTTAGTACACAGGGTTAGCACACAGGTTAGTACACAGGTTAGCACACAGGTTAGCACACAGGGTTAGCACACAGGGTTAGTACACAGGGTTAGTACACAGGTTAGCACACAGGTTAGTACACAGGGTTATTACACAGGGTTAGCACACAGGTTAGTACACAGGGTTAGCACACAGGTTAGCACACAGGGTTAGTACACAGGTTAGTACACAGGGTTAGCACACAGGTTAGTATACAGGTTAGCACACAGGTTAGCACACAGGGTTAGCACACAGGTTAGCACACAGGGTTAGTACACAGGTTAGTACACAGGGTTAGCACACAGGGTTAGTACACAGGTTAGCACACAGTTTAGCACACAGGGTTAGCACACAGGGTTAGCACACAGGTTAGTACCCTGGTTATTACACAGGGTTAGCACACAGGGTTGGCACACAGGTTAGTACACAGGGTTAGTACACAGGGTTAGTACACAGGGTTAGCACACAGGGTTGGCACACAGGTTAGTACACAGGGTTAGTACACAGATTAGTACACAGGGTTAGCACACAGGTTAATACACAGGGTTAGCACACAGGTTAATACACAGGTTAGTACACAGGATTAGTACACAGGGTTAGCACACAGGGTTAGCACACAGGTTAGTACACAGGGTTAGTACACAGGTTAGAACATAGAACATAGAACATAGAACAATACAGCACAGAACAGGCCCTTCGGCCCACGATGTTGTGCCGAACTTCTAACCTAGATTAAGTACCCATCCATGTACCTATCCAAATGCCGCTTAAAGGTCGCCAATGATTCCGACTCTACCACTCCCACGGGCAGCGCATTCCATGCCCCCACCACTCTCTGGGTAAAGAACCCACCCCTGACATCTCCCCTATACCTTCCACCCTTCACCTTAAATTTATGTCCCCTTGTAACACTCTGTTGTACCCGGGGAAAAAGTTTCTGACTGTCTACTCTATCTATTCCTCTGATCATCTTATAAACCTCTATCAAGTCACCCCTCATCCTTCGCCGTTCCAACGAGAAAAGGCTGAGAACTCTCAACCTATCCTCGTACGACTTCCTCTCCATTCCAGGCAACATCCTGGTAAATCTTCTCTGCACCCTCTCCAAAGCTTCCACATCTTTCCTAAAGTGAGGTGACCAGAACTGCACACAGTACTCCAACTGTGGCCTAACCAAAGTCCTGTACAGCTGCAACATCACTTCACGACTCTTGAATTCAATCCCTCTGCTAATGAACGATAATACTCCATAGGCCTTCTTACAAACTCTATCCACCTGAGTGGCAACCTTCAAAGATCTATGTACATAGACCCCAAGATCCCTCTGTTCCTCCACCTGACTTAGAACCCTACTATTAACCCTGTATTCCGCATTCTTATTTGTTCTTCCAAAATGGACAACCTCACACTTGGCAGGGTTGAACTTCATCTGCCACTCCTCAGCCCAGCTCTGCATCATATCTAAGTCCCTCTGCAGCCGACAACAGCCCTCCTCACTGTCCACAACTCCACCTATCTTCGTATCATCTGCAAATTTACTGACCCACCCTTCGACTCCCTCATCTAAGTCATTAATAAACATTACAAACAGCAGAGGACCCAGAACTGATCCCTGCGGAACTCCACTTGTAACTGGGCTCCAGGCTGAATATTTACCATCTACCACCACTCTCTGCCTTCGACCGGTTAGCCAGTTTTCTATCCAACTGGCCAAATTTCCCTCTATCCCATGCCTCCTGACTTTCCGCATAAGCCTACCATGGGGAACCTTATCAAATGTCTTACTAAAATCCATGTACACTACATCCACTGCTCTACCCTCATCCACATGCTTGGTCACCTCCTCGAAGAATTCAATAAGACTTGTAAGGCAAGACCTACCCTTCACAAATCCGTGCTGGTTGTCCCTAATCAAGCAGTGTCTTTCCAGATACTCATAAATCCTATCCCTCAGTACCCTTTCCATTACTTTGCCTACCACAGAAGTAAGACTAACAGGCCTGTAATTCCCGGGGTTATCCCTATTCCCTTTTTTGAACAGGGGCACAACATTCGCTACTCTCCAGTCCCCTGGTACCACCCCCGTTGCCAGTGAAGACGAGAAGATCATTGCCAACGGTACTGCAATTTCCTCTCTTGCTTCCCACATAATCCTAGGATATATCCCGTCAGGCCCGGGGGACTTGTCTATCCTCAAGTTGTTCAAAATGCCCAACACATCTTCCTTCCTAACAGGTATCTCTTCTAGCTTACCAGTCCATTTCACACTCTCCTCTTCTACAATATGGTCCCTCTCGTTCGTAAATACTGAAGAGAAGTACTTGTTCAAGACCTCTCCTATCTTTTCCGACTCAATATACAGTCTCCCACTACTGTCCTTGATCGGACCTACCCTCGTTCTCGTCATTCTCAGGTTTCTCACATACGCATAAAATGCCTTGGGGTTATCCTTGATCCTATCCGCCAAAGATTTTTCATGCCCTCTCTTAGCTCTCCTAATCCCTTTCTTCAGGTCCCTTCTGGCTATCCTGTATCCCTCCACTGCTCTGTCTGAATCCTGTTTCCTCAACCTTATGTAAGCCTCCTTCTTCCTCTTTACCAGACATTCAACCTCCCTCGTCAACCAAGGTTCCCTCACACGACCATTTCTTTCCTGCCTGTCGGGTACATACATATCATGGACACGTCGTATCTGCTCTTTGAAAAAGTTCCACCTTTCCACCACATCCTTCCCTGACAGCCTATGCTCCCAACGTATGCTCCTCAAATCCTGCCTTACAGCATCGTAATTTCCCTTCCCCCAATTATAAAATCTACCTTGTTGTGCGCACCTATCTCTCTCCATAACCAAGGTGAAAGTCACAGAATTGTGGTCACCATCACCAAAATGTTCACCCACTAACAAGCCCACCACTTGTCCCGGTTCATTACCGAGTACCAAATCCAAAATGGCCTCCCCTCTGGTCGGACAATCTACATACTGTGTTAGAAAAGCTTCCTGTACACACTGCACAAACACCGCCCCATCCAATCTACTTGATCTAAAGAGCTTCCAATCAATATTTGGGAAGTTGAAATCACCCATAACTACTACCCTGCGGCTTCTGCAACTTTCCAAAATCTGTTTCCCAATCTGTTTCTCCACATCTCTGCTGCTATTGGGGGGCCTATAGTAAACACCCAACAAGGTGACTGCTCCTTTCCTATTTCTGACTTCAGCCCATACTACCTCCAGAGGCAGATCCCCCTCGAACTGCCTTTCTGCAGCCGTTATACCATTTCTAATTAGCAACGCCACCCCCCCTCCTTTTTTACCACACCCCCTAATCTTACTGAAACATCTGTAACCAGGAACCTCCAACAGCCATTCCTGTCCCTCTTCTATCCACGTTTCCGTGATGGCCACAACTTAGTACACAGGTTAACACACAGCTTAGTACACAGGGTTAGCACACAGGGTTAACACACAGGTTAGTACACAAGGATAGTACACAGGTGAGTACACAGGTTAGCTGACAGGTTAACACACAGGTTAACACACAGATTAGTACACAGGTTAGCTGACAGGTTAGCACACAGATTAGTACACAGGTTAGCAGACAGGTTAACCTGTCAGTACAACAAACAACTGGAAGCATTAAAGGCAGGTTGGTCTTCACTGCAAATGGTTATTGTGGAAGAATAAATGAATAAAGAAGGGTCACTCCAGGGGAGGAGCCCTGGAAGGCAGGGTCTCCAGGGGAGGAGCCCCTGGAAGGCAGGGTATCCAGGGGAGGAGCCCTGGAAGGCAGGGTCTCCAGGGGAGGAGCCCTGGAAGGCAGGGTCTCCAGGGGAGGAGCCCTGGAAGGCAGGGTCTCCAGGGGAGGAGCCATGGAAGGCGGGGTATCCAGGGGAGGAGCCCTGGAAGGCAGGGTCTCCAGGGGAGGAGCCCTGGAAGGCAGGGTCTCCAGGGGAGGAGCCCTGGAAGGCAGGGTCTCCAGGGGAGGAGCCCTGGAAGGCAGGGTATCCAGGGGAGGAGCCCTGGAAGGCAGGGTCTCCAGGGGAGGAGCCCTGGAAGGCAGGGTCTCCAGGGGAGGAGCCCCTGGAAGGCAGGGTATCCAGGGGAGGAGCCCTGGAAGGCAGGGTCTCCAGGGGAGGAGCCCTGGAAGGCAGGGTCTCCAGGGGAGGAGCCCTGGAAGGCAGGGTCTCCAGGGGAGGAGCCATGGAAGGCAGGGTCTCCAGGGGAGGAGCCCTGGAAGGCAGGGTATCCAGGGGAGGAGCCCTGGAAGGCAGGGTCTCCAGGGGAGGAGCCCTGGAAGGCAGGGTATCCAGGGGAGGAGCCCCTGGAAGGCAGGGTATCCAGGGGAGGAGCCCCTGGAAGGCAGGGTCTCCAGGGGAGGAGCCCCTGGAAGGCAGGGTATCCAGGGGAGGAGCCCTGGAAGGCGGGGTATCCAGGGGAGGACCCCCTGGAAGGCGGGGTATCCAGGGGAGGAGCCCCTGGAAGGCAGGGTCTCCAGGGGAGGAGCCCTGGAAGGCGGGGTATCCAGGGTAGGAGCCCTGGAAGGCGGGGTATCCAGGGGAGGAGCCCCTGGAAGGCAGGGTCTCCAGGGGAGGAGCCCCTGGAAGGCAGGGTCTCCAGGGGAGGAGCCCCTGGAAGGCAGGGTCTCCAGGGGAGGAGCCCTGGAAGGCGGGGTATCCAGGGGAGGAGCCCTGGAAGGCGGGGTCTCCAGGGGAGGAGCCCCTGGAAGGCAGGGTCTCCAGGGGAGGAGCCCTGGAAGGCAGGGTATCCAGGGGAGGAGCCCTGGAAGGCAGGGTATCCAGGGGAGGAGCCCTGGAAGGCAGGGTCTCCAGGGGAGGAGCCCTGGACGGCAGGGTATCCAGAGGAGGAGCCCTGGAAGGCAGGGTCTCCAGGGGAGGAGCCCTGGAAGGCAGGGTCTCCAGGGGAGGAGCCCTGGAAGGCAGGGTATCCAGGGGAGGAGCCCTGGACGGCAGGGTATCCAGGGGAGGAGCCCTGGAAGGCGGGGTATCCAGGGGAGGAGCCCTGGAAGGCAGGGTCTCCAGGGGAGGAGCCCTGGACGGCAGGGTATCCAGAGGAGGAGCCCTGGAAGGCAGGGTCTCCAGGGGAGGAGCCCTGGAAGGCAGGGTCTCCAGGGGAGGAGCCCTGGAAGGCGGGGTCTCCAGGGGAGGAGCCCTGGAAGGCGGGGTATCCAGGGGAGGAGCCCCTGGAAGGCAGGGTCTCCAGGGGAGGAGCCCTGGAAGGCGGAGTCTCCAGGGGAGGAGCCCTGGAAGGCGGAGTCTCCAGGGGAGGAGCCCTGGAAGGCGGGGTCTCCAGGGGAGGAGCCCTGGAAGGCGGGGTCTCCAGGGGAGGAGCCCTGGAAGGCGGGGTCTCCAGGGGAGGAGCCCTGGAAGGCGGGGTCTCCAGGGGAGGAGCCCTGGAAGGCGGGGTCTCCAGGGGAGGAGAGTTTTTGGAATGAAGGGATTGTGCTGTGATTTGATGTTCAACAAATCAGGTCAATATTCTTGTGAGATTCAAAGACTGAGACACAAATAACAAGTTTCTGTCTGGTCTCAACAGGGGAAACTCAGAGAGATTGTTTTACGCTGGAAATAGAGCCAAGGACACAGAGGGAGAGTCTCAGTAAAAGAGGCCATTCATTTAGCACGGAGACAAGGAACAAAACTTCATTTGGAAATGCATGGAATTCTGCAAATGTCGGAGGGTCAGCGCTGAGGGAGTGGGAACTGTCGGAGGGTCAGTGCTGAGGGAGTGGGAACTGTCGGAGGGTCAGTGCTGAGGGAGTGGGCACTGTCGGAGGGTCAGTGCTGAGGGAGTGGGCACTGTCGGAGGGTCAGCACTGAGGGAGTGGGCACTGTCAGAGAGTCAGTGCTGAGGGAGTGGGAACTGTCGGAGGGTCAGTGCTGAGGGAGTGGGAACTGTCGGAGGGTCAGTGCTGAGGGAGTGGGCACTGTCGGAGGGTCAGTGCTGAGGGAGTGGGCACGGTCGGAGGGTCAGTGCTGAGGGAGTGGGCACGGTCAGAGGGTCAGTGCTGAGGGAGTGGGCACTGTCTGAGGGTCAGTGCTGAGGGAGTGGGAACTGTCGGAGGGTCAGTGCTGAGGAAGTGCCGCACTGTCGGAGGGTCAGCACTGAGGGAGTGCCGCACTGTCGGAGGATCAGCGCTGAGGGAGTGGGCACTGTCGGAGGGTCAGCCCTGAGGGAGTGCCGCACTGTCGGAGGGTCAGTGCTGAGGGAGTGCCGCACTGTCGGAGGATCAGGGCTGAGGGAGTGGGCACTGTCGGAGGGTCAGTGCTGAGTGAGTGCCGCACTGTCCGAGGGTCAGTGCTGAGAGAGTGCCGCATTGTCTGAGGGTCAGTGCTGAGGGAGTGGGCACTGTCGGAGGGTCAGTGCTGAGAGAGTGGGAACTGTCGGAGGGTCAGTGCTGAGGGAGTGGGAACTGTCGGAGGGTCAGTGCTGAGGGAGTGGGCACTGTCGGAGGGTCAGTGCTGAGGGAGTGGGCACTGTCGGAGGGTCAGTGCTGAGGGAGTGCCGCACTGTCAGAAGGTCAGTGCTGAGGGAGTGAGCACTGTCGGAGGGTCAGTGCTGAGGGAGTGCCGCACAGTCAGAAGGTCAGTACTGAGGGAGTGGGCACTGTCGGAGCGTCAGTGCTGAGGGAGCGGGCACTGTCGGAGGGTCAGTGCTGAGGGAGTGGGCACTGTCGGAGGGTCAGTGCTGAGGGAGTGGGAACTGTCGGAGGGTCAGTGCTGAGGGAGTGCCGCACTGTCAGAAGGTCAGTGCTAAGGGAGTGGGCACTGTCGGAGGGTCAGTGCTGAGGGAGTGCCGCACAGTCAGAAGGTCAGTACTGAGGGAGTGGGCACTGTCGGAGGGTCAGTGTTGAGGGAGTGGGCACTGTCGGAGGGTCAGTGCTGAGGGAGTGGGCACTGTCGGAGGGTCAGTGCTGAGGGAGTGGGAACTGTCGGAGGGTCAGTGCTGAGGGAGTGGGCACTGTCGGAGGGTTAGTGCTGAGGGAGTGGGAACTGTCGGAGGGTCAGTGCTGAGGGAGTGCCGCACTGTCAGAAGGTCAGTGCTGAGGGAGTGGGCACTGTCGGAGGGTTAGTGCTGAGGAAGTGCCGCACTGTCGGAGGGTCAGCACTGAGGGAGTGGGCACTGTCGGAGGGTCAGCCCTGAGGGAGTGCCGCACTGTCGGAGGGTCAGTGCTGAGGGAGTGCCGCACTGTCGGAGGATCAGCGCTGAGGGAGTGGGCACTGTCGGAGGGTCAGCTCTGAGGGAGTGCCGCACTGTCGGAGGGTCAGTGCTGAGGGAGTGCCGCACTGTCGGAGGGTCAGTGCTGAGTGAGTGCCGCACTGTCCGAGGGTCAGTGCTGAGAGAGTGCCGCATTGTCTGAGGGTCAGTGCTGAGGGAGTGGGCACTGTCGGAGGGTCAGTGCTGAGGGAGTGGGCACTGTCGGAGGGTCAGTGCTGAGGGAGTGGGAACTGTCGGAGGGTCAGTGCTGAGGGAGTGCCGCACTGTCGGAGGGTCAGTGCTGAGGGAGTGGGCACTGTCGGAGGGTCAGTGCTGAGGGAGTGGGAACTGTCGGAGGGTCAGTGCTGAGGGAGTGGGCACTGTCGGAGGGTCAGTGCTGAGGGAGTGGGAACTGTCGGAGGGTCAGTGCTGAGGGAGTGCCGCACTGTCAGAAGGTCAGTGCTGAGGGAGTGGGCACTGTCGGAGGGTCAGTGCTGAGGGAGTGCCGCACAGTCAGAAGATCAGTACTGAGGGAGTGGGCACTGTCGGAGGGTCAGTGCTGAGGGAGTGGGCACTGTCGGAGGGTCAGTGCTGAGGGAGTGGGCACTGTCGGAGGGTCAGTGCTGAGGGAGTGGGAACTGTCGGAGGGTCAGTGCTGAGGGAGTGGGCACTGTCGGAGGGTTAGTGCTGAGGGAGTGGGAACTGTCGGAGGGTCAGTGCTGAGGGAGTGCCGCACTGTCAGAAGGTCAGTGCTGAGGGAGTGCGCACTGTCGGAGGGTCAGTGCTGAGGAAGTGCCGCACTGTCAGAGGGTCAGCACTGAGGGAGTGCCGCACTGTCGGAGGATCAGCGCTGAGGGAGTGGGCACTGTCGGAGGGTCAGCCCTGAGGGAGTGCCGCACTGTCGGAGGGTCAGTGCTGAGGGAGTGCCGCACTGTCGGAGGATCAGGGCTGAGGGAGTGGGCACTGTCGGAGGGTCAGTGCTGAGTGAGTGCCGCACTGTCCGAGGGTCAGTGCTGAGAGAGTGCCGCATTGTCTGAGGGTCAGTGCTGAGTGAGTGCCGCACTGTCGGAGAGTCAGTACTGAGGGAGTGCCGCACTCCTGGAGGGTCAGTGCTGAGGGCGTTCTGCACTGTCGGAAGGTCAGTGCTGAGGGAGTGCCGCACTGTCGGTGAGTCAGTACTGAGGGAGTGGGCACTGTCGGAGGGTCAGTGCTGAGGGAGTGGGCACTGTCGGAGGGTCAGTGCTGAGGGAGTGGGCACTGTCGGAGGGTCAGTGCTGAGGGAGTGGGAACTGTCGGAGGGTCAGTGCTGAGGGAGTAGGCACTGTTGAAAGGTCAGTGCTGAGGTAGTGGGCACTGTCGGAGGGTCAGTGCTGAGGGAGTGGGCACTGTCAGAAGGTCAGTGCTGAGGGAGTGGGCACTGTCTGAGGATCAGCGCTGAGGGAGTGTGCACTGTTGGAGGGTCAGTGCTGAGGGTGTGTGCACTGTCGGAGGGTCAGTGCTGAGGGTGTGTGCACTGTCGGAGAGTCAGTACCGAGGGAGTGCCGCACTGTCGGAGGGTCAGTGCTGAGGGAGTGGGCACTGTCAGAAGGTCAGTGCTGAGGGTGTGGGCACTGTCTGGGGGTCAGCGCTGAGGGAGTGTGCACTGTTGGAGGGTCAGTGCTGAGGGAGTGCCGCACTGTCGGTGAGTCAGTACTGAGGGAGTGGGCACTGTCGGGGGGTCAGTGCTGAGGGAGTGCACACTGTCGGAGGGTCAGCGCTGAGGGAGTGCGCACTGTCGGAGGGTCAGCGCTGAGGGAGTGGGCACTGTCGGAGGGTCAGTGCTGAGGGAGTGGGCACTGTCGGAGGGTCAGTGCTGAGGGAGTGCCGCACTGTCGGAGAGTCAGTACTGAGGGAGTGCCGCACTCCTGGAGGGTCAGTGCTGAGGGAGTGCTGCACTGTCGGAAGGTCAGTGCTGAGGGAGTGCCGCACTGTCGGTGAGTCAGTACTGAGGGAGTGGGCACTGTCGGAGGGTCAGTGCTGAGGGAGTGCACACTGTCGGAGGGTCAGCGCTGAGGGAGTGCGCACTGTCAGAGGGTCAGCGCTGAGGGAGTGCGCACTGTCGGAGGGTCAGCGCTGAGGGAGTGCGCACTGTCGGAGGGTCAGCGCTGAGAGAGTGGGCACTGTCGGAGGGTCAGTGCTGAGGGAGTGGGCACTGTCGGAGGGTCAGTGCTGAGAGAGTGGGAACTGTCGGAGGGTCAGTGCTGAGGGAGTGGGATCTGTCGGAGATTCAGTGCTGAGGGAGTGGGCACTGTCGGAGGGTCAGTGCTGAGGGAGTGCCGCACTGTCAGAAGGTCAGTGCTGAGGGAGTGGGCACTGTCGGAGGGTCAGTGCTGAGGGATTGCCGCACAGTCAGAAGGTCAGTACTGAGGGAGTGGGCACTGTCGGAGGGTCAGTGCTGAGGGAGTGGGCACTGTCGGAGGGTCAGTGCTGAGGGAGTGGGCACTGTCGGAGGGTCAGTGCTGAGGGAGTGGGAACTGTCGGAGGGTCAGTGCTGAGGGAGTGGGCACTGTCGGAGGGTTAGTGCTGAGGGAGTGGGAACTGTCGGAGGGTCAGTGCTGAGGGAGTGCCGCACTGTCAGAAGGTCAGTGCTGAGGGAGTGGGCACTGTCGGAGGGTCAGTGCTGAGGAAGTGCCGCACTGTCGGAGGGTCAGCACTGAGGGAGTGCCGCACTGTCGGAGGATCAGCGCTGAGGGAGTGGGCACTGTCGGAGGATCAGGGCTGAGGGAGTGGGCACTGTCGGAGGGTCAGTGCTGAGTGAGTGCCGCACTGTCCGAGGGTCAGTGCTGAGAGAGTGCCGCATTGTCTGAGGGTCAGTGCTGAGGGAGTGGGCACTGTCGGAGGGTCAGTGCTGAGAGAGTGGGAACTGTCGGAGGGTCAGTGCTGAGGGAGTGGGAACTGTCGGAGGGTCAGTGCTGAGGGAGTGGGCACTGTCGGAGGGTCAGTGCTGAGGGAGTGGGCACTGTCGGAGGGTCAGTGCTGAGGGAGTGCCGCACTGTCAGAAGGTCAGTGCTGAGGGAGTGCCGCACTGTCAGAAGGTCAGTACTGAGGGAGTGGGCACTGTCGGAGGGTCAGTGCTGAGGGAGTGGGCACTGTCGGAGGGTCAGTGCTGAGGGAGTGGGAACTGTCGGAGGGTCAGTGCTGAGGGAGTAGGCACTGTTGAAAGGTCAGTGCTGAGGTAGTGGGCACTGTCGGAGGGTCAGTGCTGAGGGAGTGGGCACTGTCTGAGGATCAGCGCTGAGGGTGTGTGCACTGTCGGAGAGTCAGTACCGAGGGAGTGCCGCACTGTCGGAGGGTCAGTGCTGAGGGAGTGGGCACTGTCAGAAGGTCAGTGCTGAGAGTGTGGGCACTGTCTGGGGGTCAGCGCTGAGGGAGTGTGCACTGTTGGAGGGTCAGTGCTGAGGGAGTGCCGCACTGTCGGTGAGTCAGTACTGAGGGAGTGGGCACTGTCGGGGGGTCAGTGCTGAGGGAGTGCACACTGTCGGAGGGTCAGCGCCGAGGGAGTGCGCACTGTCGGAGGGTCAGCGCTGAGGGAGTGGGCACTGTCGGAGGGTCAGTGCTGAGGGAGTGGGCACTGTCGGAGGGTCAGTGCTGAGGGAGTGCCGCACTGTCGGAGAGTCAGTACTGAGGGAGTGCCGCACTCCTGGAGGGTCAGTGCTGAGGGAGTGCTGCACTGTCGGAAGGTCAGTGCTGAGGGAGTGCCGCACTGTCGGTGAGTCAGTACTGAGGGAGTGGGCACTGTCGGAGGGTCAGTGCTGAGGGAGTGCACACTGTCGGAGGGTCAGCGCTGAGGGAGTGCGCACTGTCGGAGGGTCAGCGCTGAGGGAGTGGGCACTGTCGGAGTGTCAGCGCTGAGGGAGTGCGCACTGTCGGAGGGTCAGCGCTGAGGGAGTGCGCACTGTTGGAGGGTCAGTGCTGAGGGAGTGGGCACTGTCGGAGGGTCAGTGCTGAGGGAGTGCGCACTGTTGGAGGGTCAGTGCTGAGGGAGTGGGCACTGTCGGAGGGTCAGCGCTGAGGGAGTGCGCACTGTCGGAGGGTCAGTGCTGAGGGAGTGGGCACTGTCGGAGGGTCAGTGCTGAGGGAGTGGGCACGGTCAGAGGGTCAGTGCTGAGGGAGTGGGCACTGTCGGAGGGTCAGTGCTGAGGGAGTGGGAACTGTCGGAGGGTCAGTGCTGAGGAAGTGCCGCACTGTCGGAGGGTCAGCACTGAGGGAGTGCCGCACTGTCGGAGGATCAGCGCTGAGGGAGTGGGCACTGTCGGAGGGTCAGCCCTGAGGGAGTGCCGCACTGTCGGAGGGTCAGTGCTGAGGGAGTGCCGCACTGTCGGAGGATCAGGGCTGAGGGAGTGGGCACTGTCGGAGGGTCAGTGCTGAGTGAGTGCCGCACTGTCCGAGGGTCAGTGCTGAGAGAGTGCCGCATTGTCTGAGGGTCAGTGCTGAGGGAGTGGGCACTGTCGGAGGGTCAGTGCTGAGAGAGTGGGAACTGTCGGAGGGTCAGTGCTGAGGGAGTGGGAACTGTCGGAGGGTCAGTGCTGAGGGAGTGGGCACTGTCGGAGGGTCAGTGCTGAGGGAGTGGGCACTGTCGGAGGGTCAGTGCTGAGGGAGTGCCGCACTGTCAGAAGGTCAGTGCTGAGGGAGTGAGCACTGTCGGAGGGTCAGTGCTGAGGGAGTGCCGCACAGTCAGAAGGTCAGTACTGAGGGAGTGGGCACTGTCGGAGCGTCAGTGCTGAGGGAGCGGGCACTGTCGGAGGGTCAGTGCTGAGGGAGTGGGCACTGTCGGAGGGTCAGTGCTGAGGGAGTGGGAACTGTCGGAGGGTCAGTGCTGAGGGAGTGCCGCACTGTCAGAAGGTCAGTGCTAAGGGAGTGGGCACTGTCGGAGGGTCAGTGCTGAGGGAGTGCCGCACAGTCAGAAGGTCAGTACTGAGGGAGTGGGCACTGTCGGAGGGTCAGTGTTGAGGGAGTGGGCACTGTCGGAGGGTCAGTGCTGAGGGAGTGGGCACTGTCGGAGGGTCAGTGCTGAGGGAGTGGGAACTGTCGGAGGGTCAGTGCTGAGGGAGTGGGCACTGTCGGAGGGTTAGTGCTGAGGGAGTGGGAACTGTCGGAGGGTCAGTGCTGAGGGAGTGCCGCACTGTCAGAAGGTCAGTGCTGAGGGAGTGGGCACTGTCGGAGGGTTAGTGCTGAGGAAGTGCCGCACTGTCGGAGGGTCAGCACTGAGGGAGTGGGCACTGTCGGAGGGTCAGCCCTGAGGGAGTGCCGCACTGTCGGATGGTCAGTGCTGAGGGAGTGCCGCACTGTCGGAGGATCAGCGCTGAGGGAGTGGGCACTGTCGGAGGGTCAGCTCTGAGGGAGTACCGCACTGTCGGAGGGTCAGTGCTGAGGGAGTGCCGCACTGTCGGAGGGTCAGTGCTGAGTGAGTGCCGCACTGTCCGAGGGTCAGTGCTGAGAGAGTGCCGCATTGTCTGAGGGTCAGTGCTGAGGGAGTGGGCACTGTCGGAGGGTCAGGGCTGAGGGAGTGGGCACTGTCGGAGGGTCAGTGCTGAGGGAGTGGGAACTGTCGGAGGGTCAGTGCTGAGGGAGTGCCGCACTGTCGGAGGGTCAGTGCTGAGGGAGTGGGCACTGTCGGAGGGTCAGTGCTGAGGGAGTGGGAACTGTCGGAGGGTCAGTGCTGAGGGAGTGGGCACTGTCGGAGGGTCAGTGCTGAGGGAGTGGGAACTGTCGGAGGGTCAGTGCTGAGGGAGTGCCGCACTGTCAGAAGGTCAGTGCTGAGGGAGTGGGCACTGTCGGAGGGTCAGTGCTGAGGGAGTGCCGCACAGTCAGAAGATCAGTACTGAGGGAGTGGGCACTGTCGGAGGGTCAGTGCTGAGGGAGTGGGCACTGTCGGAGGGTCAGTGCTGAGGGAGTGGGCACTGTCGGAGGGTCAGTGCTGAGGGAGTGGGAACTGTCGGAGGGTCAGTGCTGAGGGAGTGGGCACTGTCGGAGGGTTAGTGCTGAGGGAGTGGGAACTGTCGGAGGGTCAGTGCTGAGGGAGTGCCGCACTGTCAGAAGGTCAGTGCTGAGGGAGTGCGCACTGTCGGAGGGTCAGTGCTGAGGAAGTGCCGCACTGTCAGAGGGTCAGCACTGAGGGAGTGCCGCACTGTCGGAGGATCAGCGCTGAGGGAGTGGGCACTGTCGGAGGGTCAGCCCTGAGGGAGTGCCGCACTGTCGGAGGGTCAGTGCTGAGGGAGTGCCGCACTGTCGGAGGATCAGGGCTGAGGGAGTGGGCACTGTCGGAGGGTCAGTGCTGAGTGAGTGCCGCACTGTCCGAGGGTCAGTGCTGAGAGAGTGCCGCATTGTCTGAGGGTCAGTGCTGAGGGAGTGGGCACTGTCGGAGGGTCAGTGCTGAGAGAGTGGGAACTGTCAGAGGGTCAGTGCTGAGGGAGTGGGCACTGTCGGAGGGTCAGTGCTGAGGGAGTGCCGCACTGTCGGAGAGTCAGTACTGAGGGAGTGCCGCACTCCTGGAGGGTCAGTGCTGAGGGCGTTCTGCACTGTCGGAAGGTCAGTGCTGAGGGAGTGCCGCACTGTCGGTGAGTCAGTACTGAGGGAGTGGGCACTGTCGGAGGGTCAGTGCTGAGTGAGTGCCGCACTGTCCGAGGGTCAGTGCTGAGAGAGTGCCGCATTGTCTGAGGGTCAGTGCTGAGTGAGTGCCGCACTGTCGGAGAGTCAGTACTGAGGGAGTGCCGCACTCCTGGAGGGTCAGTGCTGAGGGCGTTCTGCACTGTCGGAAGGTCAGTGCTGAGGGAGTGCCGCACTGTCGGTGAGTCAGTACTGAGGGAGTGGGCACTGTCGGAGGGTCAGTGCTGAGGGAGTGGGCACTGTCGGAGGGTCAGTGCTGAGGGAGTGGGCACTGTCGGAGGGTCAGTGCTGAGGGAGTGGGAACTGTCGGAGGGTCAGTGCTGAGGGAGTAGGCACTGTTGAAAGGTCAGTGCTGAGGTAGTGGGCACTGTCGGAGGGTCAGTGCTGAGGGAGTGGGCACTGTCAGAAGGTCAGTGCTGAGGGAGTGGGCACTGTCTGAGGATCAGCGCTGAGGGAGTGTGCACTGTTGGAGGGTCAGTGCTGAGGGTGTGTGCACTGTCGGAGGGTCAGTGCTGAGGGTGTGTGCACTGTCGGAGAGTCAGTACCGAGGGAGTGCCGCACTGTCGGAGGGTCAGTGCTGAGGGAGTGGGCACTGTCAGAAGGTCAGTGCTGAGGGTGTGGGCACTGTCTGGGGGTCAGCGCTGAGGGAGTGTGCACTGTTGGAGGGTCAGTGCTGAGGGAGTGCCGCACTGTCGGTGAGTCAGTACTGAGGGAGTGGGCACTGTCGGGGGGTCAGTGCTGAGGGAGTGCACACTGTCGGAGGGTCAGCGCTGAGGGAGTGCGCACTGTCGGAGGGTCAGCGCTGAGGGAGTGGGCACTGTCGGAGGGTCAGTGCTGAGGGAGTGGGCACTGTCGGAGGGTCAGTGCTGAGGGAGTGCCGCACTGTCGGAGAGTCAGTACTGAGGGAGTGCCGCACTCCTGGAGGGTCAGTGCTGAGGGAGTGCTGCACTGTCGGAAGGTCAGTGCTGAGGGAGTGCCGCACTGTCGGTGAGTCAGTACTGAGGGAGTGGGCACTGTCGGAGGGTCAGTGCTGAGGGAGTGCACACTGTCGGAGGGTCAGCGCTGAGGGAGTGCGCACTGTCAGAGGGTCAGCGCTGAGGGAGTGCGCACTGTCGGAGGGTCAGCGCTGAGGGAGTGCGCACTGTCGGAGGGTCAGCGCTGAGAGAGTGGGCACTGTCGGAGGGTCAGTGCTGAGGGAGTGGGCACTGTCGGAGGGTCAGTGCTGAGAGAGTGGGAACTGTCGGAGGGTCAGTGCTGAGGGAGTGGGATCTGTCGGAGATTCAGTGCTGAGGGAGTGGGCACTGTCGGAGGGTCAGTGCTGAGGGAGTGCCGCACTGTCAGAAGGTCAGTGCTGAGGGAGTGGGCACTGTCGGAGGGTCAGTGCTGAGGGATTGCCGCACAGTCAGAAGGTCAGTACTGAGGGAGTGGGCACTGTCGGAGGGTCAGTGCTGAGGGAGTGGGCACTGTCGGAGGGTCAGTGCTGAGGGAGTGGGCACTGTCGGAGGGTCAGTGCTGAGGGAGTGGGAACTGTCGGAGGGTCAGTGCTGAGGGAGTGGGCACTGTCGGAGGGTTAGTGCTGAGGGAGTGGGAACTGTCGGAGGGTCAGTGCTGAGGGAGTGCCGCACTGTCAGAAGGTCAGTGCTGAGGGAGTGGGCACTGTCGGAGGGTCAGTGCTGAGGAAGTGCCGCACTGTCGGAGGGTCAGCACTGAGGGAGTGCCGCACTGTCGGAGGATCAGCGCTGAGGGAGTGGGCACTGTCGGAGGATCAGGGCTGAGGGAGTGGGCACTGTCGGAGGGTCAGTGCTGAGTGAGTGCCGCACTGTCCGAGGGTCAGTGCTGAGAGAGTGCCGCATTGTCTGAGGGTCAGTGCTGAGGGAGTGGGCACTGTCGGAGGGTCAGTGCTGAGAGAGTGGGAACTGTCGGAGGGTCAGTGCTGAGGGAGTGGGAACTGTCGGAGGGTCAGTGCTGAGGGAGTGGGCACTGTCGGAGGGTCAGTGCTGAGGGAGTGGGCACTGTCGGAGGGTCAGTGCTGAGGGAGTGCCGCACTGTCAGAAGGTCAGTGCTGAGGGAGTGCCGCACTGTCAGAAGGTCAGTACTGAGGGAGTGGGCACTGTCGGAGGGTCAGTGCTGAGGGAGTGGGCACTGTCGGAGGGTCAGTGCTGAGGGAGTGGGAACTGTCGGAGGGTCAGTGCTGAGGGAGTAGGCACTGTTGAAAGGTCAGTGCTGAGGTAGTGGGCACTGTCGGAGGGTCAGTGCTGAGGGAGTGGGCACTGTCTGAGGATCAGCGCTGAGGGTGTGTGCACTGTCGGAGAGTCAGTACCGAGGGAGTGCCGCACTGTCGGAGGGTCAGTGCTGAGGGAGTGGGCACTGTCAGAAGGTCAGTGCTGAGAGTGTGGGCACTGTCTGGGGGTCAGCGCTGAGGGAGTGTGCACTGTTGGAGGGTCAGTGCTGAGGGAGTGCCGCACTGTCGGTGAGTCAGTACTGAGGGAGTGGGCACTGTCGGGGGGTCAGTGCTGAGGGAGTGCACACTGTCGGAGGGTCAGCGCCGAGGGAGTGCGCACTGTCGGAGGGTCAGCGCTGAGGGAGTGGGCACTGTCGGAGGGTCAGTGCTGAGGGAGTGGGCACTGTCGGAGGGTCAGTGCTGAGGGAGTGCCGCACTGTCGGAGAGTCAGTACTGAGGGAGTGCCGCACTCCTGGAGGGTCAGTGCTGAGGGAGTGCTGCACTGTCGGAAGGTCAGTGCTGAGGGAGTGCCGCACTGTCGGTGAGTCAGTACTGAGGGAGTGGGCACTGTCGGAGGGTCAGTGCTGAGGGAGTGCACACTGTCGGAGGGTCAGCGCTGAGGGAGTGCGCACTGTCGGAGGGTCAGCGCTGAGGGAGTGGGCACTGTCGGAGTGTCAGCGCTGAGGGAGTGCGCACTGTCGGAGGGTCAGCGCTGAGGGAGTGCGCACTGTTGGAGGGTCAGTGCTGAGGGAGTGGGCACTGTCGGAGGGTCAGTGCTGAGGGAGTGCGCACTGTTGGAGGGTCAGTGCTGAGGGAGTGGGCACTGTCGGAGGGTCAGCGCTGAGGGAGTGCGCACTGTCGGAGGGTCAGTGCTGAGGGAGTGGGCACTGTCGGAGGGTCAGTGCTGAGGGAGTGGGCACGGTCAGAGGGTCAGTGCTGAGGGAGTGGGCACTGTCGGAGGGTCAGTGCTGAGGGAGTGGGAACTGTCGGAGGGTCAGTGCTGAGGAAGTGCCGCACTGTCGGAGGGTCAGCACTGAGGGAGTGCCGCACTGTCGGAGGATCAGCGCTGAGGGAGTGGGCACTGTCGGAGGGTCAGCCCTGAGGGAGTGCCGCACTGTCGGAGGGTCAGTGCTGAGGGAGTGCCGCACTGTCGGAGGATCAGGGCTGAGGGAGTGGGCACTGTCGGAGGGTCAGTGCTGAGTGAGTGCCGCACTGTCCGAGGGTCAGTGCTGAGAGAGTGCCGCATTGTCTGAGGGTCAGTGCTGAGGGAGTGGGCACTGTCGGAGGGTCAGTGCTGAGAGAGTGGGAACTGTCGGAGGGTCAGTGCTGAGGGAGTGGGAACTGTCGGAGGGTCAGTGCTGAGGGAGTGGGCACTGTCGGAGGGTCAGTGCTGAGGGAGTGGGCACTGTCGGAGGGTCAGTGCTGAGGGAGTGCCGCACTGTCAGAAGGTCAGTGCTGAGGGAGTGAGCACTGTCGGAGGGTCAGTGCTGAGGGAGTGCCGCACAGTCAGAAGGTCAGTACTGAGGGAGTGGGCACTGTCGGAGCGTCAGTGCTGAGGGAGCGGGCACTGTCGGAGGGTCAGTGCTGAGGGAGTGGGCACTGTCGGAGGGTCAGTGCTGAGGGAGTGGGAACTGTCGGAGGGTCAGTGCTGAGGGAGTGCCGCACTGTCAGAAGGTCAGTGCTAAGGGAGTGGGCACTGTCGGAGGGTCAGTGCTGAGGGAGTGCCGCACAGTCAGAAGGTCAGTACTGAGGGAGTGGGCACTGTCGGAGGGTCAGTGTTGAGGGAGTGGGCACTGTCGGAGGGTCAGTGCTGAGGGAGTGGGCACTGTCGGAGGGTCAGTGCTGAGGGAGTGGGAACTGTCGGAGGGTCAGTGCTGAGGGAGTGGGCACTGTCGGAGGGTTAGTGCTGAGGGAGTGGGAACTGTCGGAGGGTCAGTGCTGAGGGAGTGCCGCACTGTCAGAAGGTCAGTGCTGAGGGAGTGGGCACTGTCGGAGGGTTAGTGCTGAGGAAGTGCCGCACTGTCGGAGGGTCAGCACTGAGGGAGTGGGCACTGTCGGAGGGTCAGCCCTGAGGGAGTGCCGCACTGTCGGATGGTCAGTGCTGAGGGAGTGCCGCACTGTCGGAGGATCAGCGCTGAGGGAGTGGGCACTGTCGGAGGGTCAGCTCTGAGGGAGTACCGCACTGTCGGAGGGTCAGTGCTGAGGGAGTGCCGCACTGTCGGAGGGTCAGTGCTGAGTGAGTGCCGCACTGTCCGAGGGTCAGTGCTGAGAGAGTGCCGCATTGTCTGAGGGTCAGTGCTGAGGGAGTGGGCACTGTCGGAGGGTCAGGGCTGAGGGAGTGGGCACTGTCGGAGGGTCAGTGCTGAGGGAGTGGGAACTGTCGGAGGGTCAGTGCTGAGGGAGTGCCGCACTGTCGGAGGGTCAGTGCTGAGGGAGTGGGCACTGTCGGAGGGTCAGTGCTGAGGGAGTGGGAACTGTCGGAGGGTCAGTGCTGAGGGAGTGGGCACTGTCGGAGGGTCAGTGCTGAGGGAGTGGGAACTGTCGGAGGGTCAGTGCTGAGGGAGTGCCGCACTGTCAGAAGGTCAGTGCTGAGGGAGTGGGCACTGTCGGAGGGTCAGTGCTGAGGGAGTGCCGCACAGTCAGAAGATCAGTACTGAGGGAGTGGGCACTGTCGGAGGGTCAGTGCTGAGGGAGTGGGCACTGTCGGAGGGTCAGTGCTGAGGGAGTGGGCACTGTCGGAGGGTCAGTGCTGAGGGAGTGGGAACTGTCGGAGGGTCAGTGCTGAGGGAGTGGGCACTGTCGGAGGGTTAGTGCTGAGGGAGTGGGAACTGTCGGAGGGTCAGTGCTGAGGGAGTGCCGCACTGTCAGAAGGTCAGTGCTGAGGGAGTGCGCACTGTCGGAGGGTCAGTGCTGAGGAAGTGCCGCACTGTCAGAGGGTCAGCACTGAGGGAGTGCCGCACTGTCGGAGGATCAGCGCTGAGGGAGTGGGCACTGTCGGAGGGTCAGCCCTGAGGGAGTGCCGCACTGTCGGAGGGTCAGTGCTGAGGGAGTGCCGCACTGTCGGAGGATCAGGGCTGAGGGAGTGGGCACTGTCGGAGGGTCAGTGCTGAGTGAGTGCCGCACTGTCCGAGGGTCAGTGCTGAGAGAGTGCCGCATTGTCTGAGGGTCAGTGCTGAGGGAGTGGGCACTGTCGGAGGGTCAGTGCTGAGAGAGTGGGAACTGTCAGAGGGTCAGTGCTGAGGGAGTGGGCACTGTCGGAGGGTCAGTGCTGAGGGAGTGCCGCACTGTCGGAGAGTCAGTACTGAGGGAGTGCCGCACTCCTGGAGGGTCAGTGCTGAGGGCGTTCTGCACTGTCGGAAGGTCAGTGCTGAGGGAGTGCCGCACTGTCGGTGAGTCAGTACTGAGGGAGTGGGCACTGTCGGAGGGTCAGTGCTGAGGGAGTGGGCACTGTCGGAGGGTCAGTGCTGAGGGAGTGGGCACTGTCGGAGGGTCAGTGCTGAGGGAGTGGGAACTGTCGGAGGGTCAGTGCTGAGGGAGTAGGCACTGTTGAAAGGTCAGTGCTGAGGTAGTGGGCACTGTCGGAGGGTCAGTGCTGAGGGAGTGGGCACTGTCAGAAGGTCAGTGCTGAGGGAGTGGGCACTGTCTGAGGATCAGCGCTGAGGGAGTGTGCACTGTTGGAGGGTCAGTGCTGAGGGTGTGTGCACTGTCGGAGGGTCAGTGCTGAGGGTGTGTGCACTGTCGGAGAGTCAGTACCGAGGGAGTGCCGCACTGTCGGAGGGTCAGTGCTGAGGGAGTGGGCACTGTCAGAAGGTCAGTGCTGAGGGTGTGGGCACTGTCTGGGGGTCAGCGCTGAGGGAGTGTGCACTGTTGGAGGGTCAGTGCTGAGGGAGTGCCGCACTGCCGGTGAGTCAGTACTGAGGGAGTGGGCACTGTCGGGGGGTCAGTGCTGAGGGAGTGGGCACTGTCGGAGGGTCAGTGCTGAGGGAGTGGGCACTGTCGGAGGGTCAGTGCTGAGGGAGTGCCGCACTGTCGGAGGGTCAGTGCTGAGGGAGTGGGCACTGTCGGAGGGTTAGTGCTGAGGGAGTGGGAACTGTCGGAGGGTCAGTGCTGAGGGAGTGCCGCACTGTCAGAAGGTCAGTGCTGAGGGAGTGGGCACTGTCGGAGGGTCAGTGCTGAGGAAGTGCCGCACTGTCGGAGGGTCAGCACTGAGGGAGTGCCGCACTGTCGGAGGATCAGCGCTGAGGGAGTGGGCACTGTCGGAGGGTCAGCCCTGAGGGAGTGCCGTACTGTCGGAGGGTCAGTGCTGAAGGAGTGCCGCACTGTCGGAGGATCAGGGCTGAGGGAGTGGGCACTGTCGGAGGGTCAGTGCTGAGTGAGTGCCGCACTGTCCGAGGGTCAGTGCTGAGAGAGTGCCGCATTGTCTGAGGGTCAGTGCTGAGGGAGTGGGCACTGTCGGAGGGTCAGTGCTGAGAGAGTGGGAACTGTCGGAGGGTCAGTGCTGAGGGAGTGGGAACTGTCGGAGGGTCAGTGCTGAGGGAGTGGGCACTGTCGAAGGGTCAGTGCTGAGGGAGTGGGCACTGTCGGAGGGTCAGTGCTGAGGGAGTGCCGCACTGTCGGAGGGTCAGTGCTGAGGGAGTGCCGCTTTGTCAGAGGGTCAGTGCTGAGGGAGTGGGCACTGTCAGAAGGTCAGTGCTGAGGGAGTGCCGCACTGTCAGAAGGTCAGTACTGAGGGAGTGGGCACTGTCGGAGGGTCAGTGCTGAGGGAGTGGGCACTGTCGGAGGGTCAGTGCTGAGGGAGTAGGCACTGTTGAAAGGTCAGTGCTGAGGTAGTGGGCACTATCGGAGGGTCAGTGCTGAGGGAGTGGGCACTGTCTGAGGATCAGCGCTGAGGGTGTGTGCACTGTCGGAGAGTCAGTACCGAGGGAGTGCCGCACTGTCGGAGGGTCAGTGCTGAGGGAGTGGGCACTGTCTGGGGGTCAGCGCTGAGGGAGTGTGCACTGTTGGAGGGTCAGTGCTGAGGGAGTGCCGCACTGTCGGTGAGTCAGTACTGAGGGAGTGGGCACTGTCGGGGGGTCAGTGCTGAGGGAGTGCACACTGTCGGAGGGTCAGCGCCGAGGGACTGCGCACTGTCGGAGGGTCAGCGCTGAGGGAGTGGGCACTGTCGGAGGGTCAGTGCTGAGGGAGTGGGCACTGTCGGAGGGTCAGTGCTGAGGGAGTGCCGCACTGTCGGAGAGTCAGTACTGAGGGAGTGCCGCACTCCAGGAGGGTCAGTGCTGAGGGAGTGCTGCACTGTCGGAAGGTCAGTGCTGAGGGAGTGCCGCACTGTCGGTGAGTCAGTACTGAGGGAGTGGGCACTGTCGGAGGGTCAGTGCTGAGGGAGTGCACACTGTCGGAGGGTCAGCGCTGAGGGAGTGCGCACTGTCGGAGGGTCAGCGCTGAGGGAGTGGGCACTGTCGGAGTGTCAGCGCAGAGGGAGTGGGCACTGTCGGAGGGTCAGCGCTGAGGGAGTGCGCACTGTTGGAGGGTCAGTGCTGAGGGAGTGGGCACTGTCGGAGGGTCAGTGCTGAGGGAGTGCGCACTGTTGGAGGGTCAGTGCTGAGGGAGTGGGCACTGTCGGAGGGTCAGCGCTGAGGGAGTGCGCACTGTCGGAGGGTCAGTGCTGAGGGAGTGGGCACTGTCGGAGGGTCAGTGCTGAGGGAGTGCACACTGTTGGAGGGTCAGTGCTGAGGGAGTGGGCACTGTCGGAGGGTCAGCGCTGAGGGAGTGGGCACTGTCAGAGGGTCAGTGCTGAGGGAGTGGGCACTGTCGGAGGGTCAGTGCTGAGGGAGTGGGCACTGTCGGAGGGTCAGCGCTGAGGGAGTGCGCACTGTCGGAGGGTCAGTGCTGAGGGAGTGGGCACTGTCGGAGGGTCAGTGCTGAGGGAGTGCACACTGTTGGAGGGTCAGTGCTGAGGGAGTGGGCACTGTCGGAGGGTCAGCGCTGAGGGAGTGGGCACTGTCAGAGGGTCAGTGCTGAGGGAGTGGGCACTGTCGGAGGGTCAGTGCTGAGGGAGTGGGCACTGTCGGAGGGTCAGTGCTGAGGGAGTGGGCACTGTCAGAGGGTCAGTGCTGAGGGAGTGGGCACTGTCGGAGGGTCAGTGCTGAGGGAGTGGGCACTGTCGGAGGGTCCGTGCTGAGGGAGTGCCGCACTGTCGGAGGGTCAGTGCTGAGGGAGTGGGCACTGTCAGAGGGTCAGTGCTGAGGGAATGCTATGAATTTGTAAAACATGTGCAATTTTCATGAGTATATGTGCTGGATGGATTTGTGAAGCATGTTTCTGAACTCTCTTTGATCAAATTCATCACAGAATAGAGGATCAAATCACGGCAGAAAACAACAAATACAGGAGAAGACAGCAGGTCAGACAGCCACCATGGAGAGTGAGCAAGGTCCTGTCTTGAGTCACCACCCCCTCCTTCTCACGACACTTTCCCACATAACTGTAGAAAGTGCAACCTCTGCCCCTTCACCTCCTCCCTGCTCCCTATCTAAGGGCCGAAACAGCCTTTCCAGGTGAAGCAGCATTTCACCTAAACCCCCTCCATCCTTGTGTCTTGTCTTTGCTGCACCCAATATGGCCTACTCTACATTGGAGAAACCAAATGCAGACTGGGTGACTGCTTTGCAAAACATCTCCAGTCTGTGCGCAAGCAGGACCCTGACCTTCCTGTAGCCTGTCGTTTTAACACAGTGTCCTGCTCGCATGCCCACATGTCTGTCCTCAGCATGTTGAAGTGTTCCAGTAAATAACAGCACAAACTGGCTGAATAACATCTCATCTTCAGACAAGGCACTCTACAGCATTTTGGATTTAATATTAAGTTCGACACCTTTAAATAGTGAATCATTCTCATTCCTTCCCTTTCTTTTAGCTTGTTATCATGTCCTGTCTCCCCTCCGTCTGTCCCAGTGTCTATCCTTTCAAGTCTGGCAGGAGACAAATGATTGTTCTGCCATTCTCACATTCTGATCACTTAAAATGAATGGTCAACATCTTTTCTCCATCAGCACCCTACACCCAACACCCAACACTGCCCCCTGCCAAAAAAACTACAGTATCAATACTGTGCCCTCCACACTTAACGTCACCTTGACTCGAAAGAATAGCTCTCTCTCTCTCTCCATGGATGATTTCTGATCTCCAGCATTTGATATTTTTATTTCACAGAAAGGTCTGCTTCACAGTCTCTGTGTGTCTGACTATATTATTTTGTGTGGGACTTGCTGAAGGCCACGGTAAACCTGCACAGGTAAACCTGCACAAAAGCAGCAGGACAGACTCGGGCCGGAAGCTCAGTTACAGTAAGAATCTCCAACAAGTGGGAAACCACCAAATCACAACTCACCCTCGACTCTCAGTCATATCAATTAGTCACTGACAACACAGATTGTCAAATATCCATTCTCCAAGCCAATCAAATCTCAGCTTCACCTCCACAGACAATTTCCTGCTGAGACCAGAACAGCAACAGAAATGAGAGTGTGAGATTGTACCCCAGTGAGAGTCAGTGTGTGTGGGACTGTACCCCAGTGAGAGTCAGTGTGTGTGGGAGCTGTACCCCAGTGAGAGTCAGTGTGTGGGGGACTGTACCCCAGTGAGAGTCAGTGTGTGGGAGCTGTACCCCAGTGAGAGTCAGTGTGTGGGGGGCTGTACCCCAGTGAGAGACAGTGTGTGTGGGACTGTACCCCAGTGAGAGTCAGTGTGTGGGAGCTGTACCCCAGTGAGAGTCAGTGTGTGGGGGACTGTACCCCAGTGAGAGACAGTATGTTTGGGAGCTGTACCCCATTGAGAGTCAGTGTGTGTGGGAATGTACCCCAGTGAGAATCAGTGTGTGTTGGAGCCGTATCCCAGTGAGAGTCAGTGTGTGTGGGACTGTACCCCAGTGAGAGTCAGTCTCTGGGACTGCGCCCCATTGAGAGTCAGTGTGTGTGTGTGTGTGTGGGAGCTGTACCCCAGTGAGAGTAAGTGTGTGTGGGACTATACCCCAGTGACAGTCAGTGTGTGTGGGAGTGTACCCCAGTGAGAGTCAGTGTGTGTGGGACTATACCCCAGTGACAGTCAGTGTGTGTGGGATCTGTACCCCAGTGAGAGTCAGTGTGTGTGGGAGTGTACCCCAGTGAGAGTCAGTGTGTGTGGGACTATACCCCAGTGACAGTCAGTGTGTGTGGGATCTGTACCCCAGTGAGAGTCAGTGTGTGTGGGAGTGTACCCCAGTGAGAGTCAGTGTGTGTGGGACTATACCCCAGTGACAGTCAGTGTGTGTGGGATCTGTACCCCAGTGAGAGTCAGTGTGTGTGGGAGCTGTACCCCAGTGAGAGTCAGTGTTTGTGGGACTGTACCCCAGTGAGAGTCAGTGTGTGTGGGACTGTACCCCAGTGACAGTCAGTGTGTGTGGGAGCTGTACCCCAGTGAGAGTCTGTGTGTGTGTGACTGTACCCCAGTGAGAGTCAGTGTTTGTGGGACTGTACCCCAGTGACAGTCAGTGTGTGTGGGAGCTGTACCCCAGTGACAGTCAGTGTGTGTGGGAGCTGTACCCCAGTGACAGTCAGTGTGTGTGGGAGCTGTACCCCAGTGAGAGTCTGTGTGTGTGCGACTGTACCCCAGTGACAGTCAGTGTGTGTGGGAGCTGTACCCCAGTGAGAGTCAGTGTGTGTGGGAGCTGTACCCCAGTGAGAGTCAGTGTGTGTGGGACTGTACCCCAGTGAGAGTCAGTGTGTGTGGGACTGTACCCCAGTGACAGTCAGTGTGTGTGGGAGCTGTACCCCAGTGAGAGTCAGTGTGTGTGGGAGCTGTACCCCAGTGAGAGTCAGTGTGTGTGGGAGCCGTACCCCATTGAGAGTCAGTGTGTGTGGGACTTTCCCCCAGTGAGAATCAGTGTGTGTTGGAGCCGTACCCCAGTGAGTCAGTATGTGTGGGACTGTACCCCAGTGAGAGTCAGTGTGTGTGGGAGCTGTACCCCAGTGAGAGTCAGTGTGTGTGGGAGCTGTACCCCAGTGAGAGTCAGTGTGTGTGGGACTGTACCCCAGTGAGAGTCAGTGTGTGGGAGCTGTACCCCAGTGAGAGTCAGTGTGTGGGGGACTGTACCCCAGTGAGAGTCAGTGTGTGTGGGAGCTGTACCCCAGTGAGAGTCAGTGTGTGGGAGCTGTACCCCAGTGAGAGTCAGTGTGTGGGGGACTGTACCCCAGTGAGAGTCAGTGTGTGGGAGCTGTACCCCAGTGAGAGTAAGTGTGTGTGGGACTATACCCCAGTGACAGTCAGTGTGTGTGGGAGTGTACCCCAGTGAGAGTCAGTGTGTGTGGGACTATACCCCAGTGACAGTCAGTGTGTGTGGGATCTGTACCCCAGTGAGAGTCAGTGTGTGTGGGAGTGTACCCCAGTGAGAGTCAGTGTGTGTGGGACTATACCCCAGTGACAGTCAGTGTGTGTGGGATCTGTACCCCAGTGAGAGTCAGTGTGTGTGGGAGTGTACCCCAGTGAGAGTCAGTGTGTGTGGGACTATACCCCAGTGACAGTCAGTGTGTGTGGGATCTGTACCCCAGTGAGAGTCAGTGTGTGTGGGAGCTGTACCCCAGTGAGAGTCAGTGTTTGTGGGACTGTACCCCAGTGAGAGTCAGTGTGTGTGGGACTGTACCCCAGTGACAGTCAGTGTGTGTGGGAGCTGTACCCCAGTGAGAGTCTGTGTGTGTGTGACTGTACCCCAGTGAGAGTCAGTGTTTGTGGGACTGTACCCCAGTGACAGTCAGTGTGTGTGGGAGCTGTACCCCAGTGACAGTCAGTGTGTGTGGGAGCTGTACCCCAGTGACAGTCAGTGTGTGTGGGAGCTGTACCCCAGTGAGAGTCTGTGTGTGTGCGACTGTACCCCAGTGACAGTCAGTGTGTGTGGGAGCTGTACCCCAGTGAGAGTCAGTGTGTGTGGGAGCTGTACCCCAGTGAGAGTCAGTGTGTGTGGGACTGTACCCCAGTGAGAGTCAGTGTGTGTGGGACTGTACCCCAGTGACAGTCAGTGTGTGTGGGAGCTGTACCCCAGTGAGAGTCAGTGTGTGTGGGAGCTGTACCCCAGTGAGAGTCAGTGTGTGTGGGAGCCGTACCCCATTGAGAGTCAGTGTGTGTGGGACTTTCCCCCAGTGAGAATCAGTGTGTGTTGGAGCCGTACCCCAGTGAGTCAGTATGTGTGGGACTGTACCCCAGTGAGAGTCAGTGTGTGTGGGAGCTGTACCCCAGTGAGAGTCAGTGTGTGTGGGAGCTGTACCCCAGTGAGAGTCAGTGTGTGTGGGACTGTACCCCAGTGAGAGTCAGTGTGTGGGAGCTGTACCCCAGTGAGAGTCAGTGTGTGGGGGACTGTACCCCAGTGAGAGTCAGTGTGTGTGGGAGCTGTACCCCAGTGAGAGTCAGTGTGTGGGAGCTGTACCCCAGTGAGAGTCAGTGTGTGGGGGACTGTACCCCAGTGAGAGTCAGTGTGTGGGAGCTGTACCCCAGTGAGAGTCAGTGTGTGGGGGGCTGTACCCCAGTGAGAGTCAGTGTGTGTGGGAGCTGTACCCCAGTGAGAGTCAGTGTGTGTGGGACTGTACCCCAGTGAGAGTCAGTGTGTGTGGGAGCTGTACAACAGTGAGAGTCAGTGTGTGTGGGACTGTACCCCAGTGAGAGCCAGTGTGTGTGGGACTGTACCCCAGTGAGAGTCAGTGTGTGTGGGACTGTACCCCAGTGAGAGCCAGTGTGTGTGGGACTGTACCCCAGTGAGAGTCAGTGTGTGTGGGACTGTACTCCAGTGAGAGCCAGTGTGTGTGGGAGTGTACCCCAGTGAGAGTCAGTGTGTGTGGGACTGTACCCCAGTGAGAGTCAGTGTGTGTGGGACTGTACCCCAGTGAGAGTCAGTGTGTGTGGGACTGTACCCCAGTGAGAGTCAGTGTGTGTGGGAGCTGTACCCCAGTGAGAGTCAGTGTGTGTGGGAGCTGTACCCCAGTGAGAGTCAGTGTGTGTGGGACTGTACCCCAGTGAGAGCCAGTGTGTGTGGGAGTGTACCCCAGTGAGAGTCAGTGTGTGTGGGACTGTACCCCAGTGAGAGTCAGTGTGTGTGGGACTGTACCCCAGTGAGAGTCAGTGTGTGTGGGACTGTACCCCAGTGAGAGTCAGTGTGTGTGGGAGCTGTACCCCAGTGACAGTCAGTGTGTGTGGGACTGTACCCCAGTGACAGTCAGTGTGTGTGGGAGCTGTACCCCAGTGACAGTCAGTGTGTGTGGGAGCTGTACCCCAGTGAGAGTCTGTGTGTGTGCGACTGTACCCCAGTGACAGTCAGTGTGTGTGGGAGCTGTACCCCAGTGAGAGTCAGTGTGTGTGGGAGCTGTACCCCAGTGAGAGTCAGTGTGTGTGGGACTGTACCCCAGTGAGAGTCAGTGTGTGTGGGACTGTACCCCAGTGACAGTCAGTGTGTGTGGGAGCTGTACCCCAGTGAGAGTCAGTGTGTGTGGGAGCTGTACCCCAGTGAGAGTCAGTGTGTGTGGGAGCCGTACCCCATTGAGAGTCAGTGTGTGTGGGACTTTCCCCCAGTGAGAATCAGTGTGTGTTGGAGCCGTACCCCAGTGAGTCAGTATGTGTGGGACTGTACCCCAGTGAGAGTCAGTGTGTGTGGGAGCTGTACCCCAGTGAGAGTCAGTGTGTGTGGGAGCTGTACCCCAGTGAGAGTCAGTGTGTGTGGGACTGTACCCCAGTGAGAGTCAGTGTGTGGGAGCTGTACCCCAGTGAGAGTCAGTGTGTGGGGGACTGTACCCCAGTGAGAGTCAGTGTGTGTGGGAGCTGTACCCCAGTGAGAGTCAGTGTGTGGGAGCTGTACCCCAGTGAGAGTCAGTGTGTGGGGGACTGTACCCCAGTGAGAGTCAGTGTGTGGGAGCTGTACCCCAGTGAGAGTCAGTGTGTGGGGGCCTGTACCCCAGTGAGAGTCAGTGTGTGTGGGAGCTGTACCCCAGTGAGAGTCAGTGTGTGTGGGAGCTGTACCCCAGTGAGAGTCAGTGTGTGGGGGGCTGTACCCCAGTGAGAGTCAGTGTGTGTGGGAGCTGTACCCCAGTGAGAGTCAGTGTGTGTGGGAGCTGTACCCCAGTGAGAGTCAGTGTGTGTGGGACTGTACCCCAGTGAGAGCCAGTGTGTGTGGGAGTGTACCCCAGTGAGAGTCAGTGTGTGTGGGACTGTACCCCAGTGAGAGTCAGTGTGTGTGGGACTGTACCCCAGTGAGAGTCAGTGTGTGTGGGACTGTACCCCAGTGAGAGTCAGTGTGTGTGGGAGCTGTACCCCAGTGAGAGTCAGTGTGTGTGGGACTGTACCCCAGTGACAGTCAGTGTGTGTGGGAGCTGTACCCCAGTGACAGACAGTGTGTGTGGGAGCTGTACCCCAGTGAGAGTCTGTGTGTGTGCGACTGTACCCCAGTGACAGTCAGTGTGTGTGGGAGCTGTACCCCAGTGAGAGTCAGTGTGTGTGGGAGCTGTACCCCAGTGAGAGTCAGTGTGTGTGGGACTGTACCCCAGTGAGAGTCAGTGTGTGTGGGACTGTACCCCAGTGACAGTCAGTGTGTGTGGGAGCTGTACCCCAGTGAGAGTCAGTGTGTGTGGGAGCTGTACCCCAGTGAGAGTCAGTGTGTGTGGGAGCCGTACCCCATTGAGAGTCAGTGTGTGTGGGACTTTCCCCCAGTGAGAATCAGTGTGTGTTGGAGCCGTACCCCAGTGAGTCAGTATGTGTGGGACTGTACCCCAGTGAGAGTCAGTGTGTGTGGGAGCTGTACCCCAGTGAGAGTCAGTGTTTGTGGGACTGTACCCCAGTGAGAGTCAGTGTGTGTGGGACTGTACCCCAGTGACAGTCAGTGTGTGTGGGAGCTGTACCCCAGTGAGAGTCTGTGTGTGTGTGACTGTACCCCAGTGAGAGTCAGTGTTTGTGGGACTGTACCCCAGTGACAGTCAGTGTGTGTGGGAGCTGTACCCCAGTGACAGTCAGTGTGTGTGGGAGCTGTACCCCAGTGACAGTCAGTGTGTGTGGGAGCTGTACCCCAGTGAGAGTCAGTGTGTGTGGGAGCTGTACAACAGTGAGAGTCAGTGTGTGTGGGACTGTACCCCAGTGAGAGCCAGTGTGTGTGGGACTGTACCCCAGTGAGAGTCAGTGTGTGTGGGACTGTACCCCAGTGAGAGCCAGTGTGTGTGGGACTGTACCCCAGTGAGAGCCAGTGTGTGTGGGAGTGTACCCCAGTGAGAGTCAGTGTGTGTGGGACTGTACCCCAGTGAGAGTCAGTGTGTGTGGGACTGTACCCCAGTGAGAGTCAGTGTGTGTGGGACTGTACCCCAGTGAGAGTCAGTGTGTGTGGGAGCTGTACCCCAGTGAGAGTCAGTGTGTGTGGGAGGGGTGCAGTACTGATGTCTCTGATTTAATCACACCGTCTGTTTCTGCTTTTCACTTGGACAGACTCAGGCCCCGTCCAACATTTCCCTCTCAGAAAACCCGCTCCTTTCTGCTGTTAGTTTGGTAAACAGTCTCTGAACTGCCTCCAACACATTCATGTGTTTCATTAAATACAGAGACCAGAGAAGAACACCGTTCTCCCCAAGTTGGGATCGTCGTTTTGCTCTCTGTCTCTGTGGGGATAATGTGTCGTATCAACCCATAGATCTGGAGAGATTCTATTCCAAGTAAAATCTCCTTTTGAATTGTTGCTGTTGTTTGGTTTTACAGAAACACTGACGCAGGGGGCAGGGATCAGGGTGAGGTCAAAGTTCGGCAAGTTCAACAAACTTGCCAAGCAGTTCAGAGACAGTGGCAACCGCTGCCACCTTGTGTCCAGTCCCTGTACTGCATACTGCCCCAGCTCCGTGCTCCACACCCTCACTGTCTGGTGGGCTATCTGTCCCAACACTGGGCTAACACTGCCCACTTCATCACTTACTGAGGATGATGGACTTTATAAAGCTCTGGTTAGGCCCCATTTGGAGTACTGTGTCCAGTTTTGGTCCCCACACCTCAGGAAGGACATACTGGCACTGGAGCGTGTCCAGCGGAGATTCACACGGATGATCCCTGGAATAGTAGGTCTAACATACGAGGAACAGCTGAGGATCCTGGGATTGTATTCATTGGAGTTTAGAAGATTAAGGGAAGATCTAATAGAAACTTACAAGATAATACATGGCTTGTAGAGGGTGGACGCTAGGAAATTGTTTCCGTTAGGCAAGAAGACTAGGACCCGTGGACACAGCCTTAGAATTAGAGGGGGTAAATTCAGAACAGAAATGCGGAGACATTTCTTCACCCAGAGAGTGGTGGGCCTGTGGAATTCATTGCTGCAGAGTGCAGTGGAGGCCGGGACGCTAAATGTCTTCAAGGCAGAGATTGATAAATTCTTGATGTCACAAGGAATTAAGGGCTACGGGGAGAATGCGGGTCAGTGGAGTTGAAATGCCCATCAGCCATGATTGAATGGCGGAGTGGACTCGATGGGCTGAATGGCCTTACTCCACTCCTATGTCTTATGGCCTTATGGAATGTGAGCTGAATGGTTCAGTTACACTGTCCTGAAAGGTCAGATCTAGTTAAAAACCGAAGGAACTGCAGATGCTGGGAATCAGATGCTGCCACTTTGATCACCTCCTGTTCTCTGGCCAACATCACAGTTTCAGGCTTACTCCAATGAATCTCAGCACGAGGTGGGAGGACAGCACCTCATTTTCCATTTGGGAACGCGACAGCCTCTGCACTCAATACCTTCTCATGTCCTTAGCCCAACCTCCACACACCAAGTTTCCTCACAGAAGGATTAAGCCTGTAACATCGAATCTCGTGCTCCTCAGATGCTTCCTGACCTGCTGTGTCTTTTCCAGTGTCACTGTGACTTCTCCAGCATCTGCAGTCCCCACTATCTCTGAGTTACTGCTATCACACATCTCTCACTGTGAGCCACCAACAGTCCCCACTCGCAGCTATTCATTCTCCCAGCCTGACCACTATCCACTTCCTCTCTCCATCTGTTCCTCTCTCTCTCTATCTATCATTTAGTCCTAACTCCCTCACCCCACCCCATCTTCTGTATTTAAAACAACATTTTCCTGGATACCACCAGTTCTGAGGAAGGGCCATTCGACCTGAAACGTTAACTCTGATTTCTCTCCACAGATGCTGCCAGATTTCCAATTTCCATTTTTGGGTCAGAGCCGGTTGTTACCTTCAGGGAACAGTAGAATAGTATGGCACAGAAAGATCCCATTGGGCCAACTGTCTCAATCAAAGACAAATTGAGTTAGTATGCCCCCCCATTCTTTCCTGATATCCCTGCACTAAATGTCTCCATCAGGGGTCTTTTCAGTTCCATAATTGGAAGTCATAATGGAGGCGAACAGCCCAGCTCATACACACAAACAAAACAGGAACAGAAGTAGGCCATTCAGCCCATCGAGCCCACTGCAGCATTCAGTGAGACCACAGCTGATCTGTTTGTATCTCAATCCTACATCACCATCTAATTCCTCTGATCACCCTCTCGCCCCCAACCCAACAAGAATCCACCCATCTCCAACCCAAAAATCATTCATTGAATGCTCTTTGTCAATGATATAAATGATTTGGATGTGAACATAGAAGATGTGGTTCGTACGTTTGCAAATGACATCAAAACTGGAGGTGTGGTGGACAGCGAAGAAGGTTACCTCAGAGTACAATGGGACCTTGATCGGATGGGCCAATGGGCTGAGGTGTGGCAGATGGAGTTTAATTTAGATCAATGTGAGGTGCTGCATTTTGGAAAAGCAAATCAGACCAGGACCACAGCCAGTGACTGGGACTACAGCCAGAGACCAGGACCACAGCCAGTGACTGGGACCACAGCCAGTGACTGGGACTACAGCCAGAGACCAGGACCACAGCCAGTGACTGGGACCACAGCCAGTGACTGGGACTACAGCCAGAGACCAGGACCACAGCCAGTGACTGGGAACACAGCCAGTGTCCAGGACCACAGCCAGTGTCCGGGACCACAGCCAGTGACTGGGACCACAGCCAGTGACCAGGACCACAGCCAGTGTCTGGGACCACAGCCAGTGACCAGGACCACAGCCATTGACCAGGACCACAGCCCGTGACTGGGGCCACAGCCAGTCTCTGGGACCAAAGCCAGTGACTGGGACCACAGCCAGTGACCAGGACCACAGCCAGTGACCAGGACTACAGCCACTGACCGGGGCCACAGCCAGTGACTGGGACCACAGCCAGTGACCAGGACCACAGCCAGTGTCTGGGACCACAGCCAGTGACCAGGACCACAGCCATTGACCAGGACCACAGCCAGTGTCTGGGACCACAGCCAGTGACCAGGACCACAGCCATTGACCAGGACCACAGCCAGTGACTGGGACCACAGCCAGTGACTGGGACCACAGCCAGTGACTGGGACCACAGCCAGTGACCAGGACCACAGCCAGTGACCGGGGCCACAACCAGAGACTGGGACTACAGCCAGTGACTAGGACCACAGCCAGAGACTGGGACCACAGCCTGTGACTAGGACCACAGCCCGTGACCGGGACCACAGCCAGTGACCGGGACCACAGCCAGTGACCAGGACCACAGCCAGTGACTGGGACCACAGCCAGTGACTGGGACCACAGCCAGTGACCAGGACCACAGCCAGTGTCTGGGACCACAGCCAGTGACCAGGACCACAGCCAGTGACCAGGACCACAGCCAGAGACTGGGACTACAGCCAGTGACCGGGACCACAGCCAGTGACCAGGACCACAGCCAGTGACCAGGACCACAGCCAGAGACTGGGACCACAGCCAGTGACCAGGACCACAGCCAGTGACCAGGACCATAGCCAGTGTCTGGGACTACAGCCAATGACCAGGACCACAGCCAGTGACCGGAACCACAGCCAGTGACCAGGACCACAGCCTGTGACTAGGACCACAGCCAGTGACCGGAACCACAGCCAGTGACCGGAACCACAGCCAGTGACCGGGACCACAGCCAGTGACTGGGACGACAGCCAGTGACCAGGACCACAGCCAGTGTCTGGGACCACAGCCAGTGACTGGGACCACAGCCAGTGACCAGGACCACAGCCAGAGACCAGGACTACAGCCAGTGACTGGGGCCACAGCCAGTGACTGGGACCACAGCCAGTGACTGGGACCACAGCCAGTGACCAGGACCACAGCCAGTGACGGGGGCCACAGCCAGTGACTGGGACTACAGCTAGAGACTTGAACTACAGGCAGTGACCAGGACCATAGCCAGAGACGGGGACTACAGCCAGTGACCAGGAGCACTGCCAGTGACCAGGACCACAGCCAGTGACCGGGAGCACAGCCAGTGACCAGGACCACAGCCAGTGACCGGGACCACAGCCAGTGACCAGGACCACAGCCAGTGTCTGGGACCACAGCCAGTGACCAGGACCACAGCCAGTGACCGGGACCACAGCCAGTGCCTGGAACCACAGCCAGTGACCAGGACCACAGCCAGTGTCTGGGGCCACAGCCAGTGACTGGGACCACAGCCAGTGACTAGGACCACAGCCAGTGACCAGGACCAAAGCCAGTGACTGGGACCACAGTCATTGACCAGGACCACAGCCAGTGTCCGGGAGCACAGCCAGTGACCAGGACCACAGCCAGTGACCAGGACCACAGCCAGTGACCGGGACCACAGCCAGTGACTGGGACCACAGCCAGTGACCAGGACCACAGCCAGTGTCTGGGACCACAGCCAGTGACCAGGACCACAGCCAGTGATCAGGACCACAGCCAGTGACTGGGACCACAGCCAGTGACTGGGATTACAGCAGAGACCAGGACCACAGCCAGTGTCTGGGACCACAGCCAGTGACCAGGACCACAGCCAGTGACCAGGACCACAGCTAGTGACTGGGACCACAGCCAGTGTCAAGGACCACAGCCAGTGACTGGAACCACAGCCAATGTCAAGGACCACAGCCAGTGTCTGGGACCACAGCCAGTGTCTGGGGCCACAGCCAGTGACCAGGCCAGCCTTTCCAGGTGAAGCAGCATTTCACCTAAACCCCCTCCATCCTTGTGTCTTGTCTTTGCTGCACCCAATATGGCCTACTCTACATTGGAGAAACCAAATGCAGACTGGGTGACTGCTTTGCAAAACATCTCCAGTCTGTGCGCAAGCAGGACCCTGACCTTCCTGTAGCCTGTCGTTTTAACACAGTGTCCTGCTCGCATGCCCACATGTCTGTCCTCAGCATGTTGAAGTGTTCCAGTAAATAACAGCACAAACTGTCGCAGGCTCAGTGCTGAGGGAGTGCCGCACTGTCGGAGGGTCAGTGCTGAGGGAGCGGGCACTGTCGGAGGGTCAGTGCTGAGGGAGTGGGCACTGTCGCAGGCTCAGTGCTGAGGGAGTGCCGCACTGTCGGAGGGTCAGTGCTGAGGGAGCGGGCACTGTCGGAGGGTCAGTGCTGAGGGAGCGGGCACTGTCGGAGGGTCAGTGCTGAGGGAGTGGGCACTGTCGGAGGGTCAGTGCTGAGGGAGTGCCGCACTGTCGGAGGGTCAGCGCTGAGGGAGTGCCGCACTGTCGCAGACTCAGTGCTGAGGGAGTGACGCACTGTCGGAGGGTCAGCGCTGAGGGAGTGCCGCACTGTCGGAGGGTCAGTACTGAGGGAGTGCCGCACTGTCGGAGGGTCAGTGCTGAGGGAGTGCCGCACTGTCGAAGGGTCAGTGCTGAGGGAGTGCCGCACTGTCGGAGGGTCAGTGCTGAGGGAGTGCCGCACTGTCGGAGGGTCAGTGCTGAGGGAGTGCCGCACTGTCGGAGGGTCAGTGCTGATGGAGTGGGCACTGTCGGAGGGTCAGTTTTGAGGGAGTGCTGCACTGTCGGAGGGTCAGTGCTGAGGGAGTGCCACACTGTCAGAGGGTCAGCGCTGAGGGAGCGCCGCACTGTCGGAGGGTCCGTGCTGAGGGAGCACTGCACTGTCGAAGGGTCAGTGCTGAGGGAGCACCGCACTGTCGGAGGGTCAGTGCTGAGGGAGTGCCACACTGTCAGAGGGTCAGCGCTGAGGGAGTGGGCACTGTCGGAGGGTCAGTTTTGAGGGAGTGCCGCACTGTCGGAGGGTCAGTGCTGAGGGAGTGCCGCACTGTCGGAGGGTCAGTGCTGATGGAGTGGGCACTGTCGGAGGGTCAGTTTTGAGGGAGTGCTGCACTGTCGGAGGGTCAGTGCTGAGGGAGTGCCACACTGTCAGAGGGTCAGCGCTGAGGGAGCGCCGCACTGTCGGAGGGTCCGTACTGAGGGAGCACTGCACTGTCGGAGGGTCAGTGCTGAGGGAGCGCCGCACTGTCGGAAGGTCAGTGCTGAGGGAGTGCCGCACTGTCGGAGGGTCAGTGCTGAGGGAGTGCCGCACTGTCGGAGGGTCAGTTTTGAGGGAGCGCCGCACTGTCGGAGGGTCCGTGCTGAGGGAGCACTGCACTGTCGGAGGGTCAGCGCTGAGGGAGTGCCGCACTGTCGGAGGGTCAGTACTGAGGGAGTGCCGCACTGTCGGAGGGTCAGTGCTGAGGGAGTGCCGCACTGTCGAAGGGTCAGTGCTGAGGGAGTGCCGCACTGTCGGAGGGTCAGTGCTGAGGGAGTGCCGCACTGTCGGAGGGTCAGTGCTGAGGGAGTGCCGCACTGTCGGAGGGTCAGTGCTGATGGAGTGGGCACTGTCGGAGGGTCAGTTTTGAGGGAGTGCTGCACTGTCGGAGGGTCAGTGCTGAGGGAGTGCCACACTGTCAGAGGGTCAGCGCTGAGGGAGCGCCGCACTGTCGGAGGGTCCGTGCTGAGGGAGCACTGCACTGTCGGAGGGTCAGTGCTGAGGGAGCGCCGCACTGTCGGAGGGTCAGTGCTGAGGGAGTGCCACACTGTCAGAGGGTCAGCGCTGAGGGAGTGCCGCACTGTCGGAGGGTCAGTTTTGAGGGAGTGCCGCACTGTCGGAGGGTCAGTGCTGAGGGAGTGCCGCACTGTCGGAGGGTCAGTGCTGATGGAGTGGGCACTGTCGGAGGGTCAGTTTTGAGGGAGTGCTGCACTGTCGGAGGGTCAGTGCTGAGGGAGTGCCACACTGTCAGAGGGTCAGCGCTGAGGGAGCGCCGCACTGTCGGAGGGTCCGTACTGAGGGAGCACTGCACTGTCGGAGGGTCAGTGCTGAGGGAGCGCCGCACTGTCGGAAGGTCAGTGCTGAGGGAGTGCCGCACTGTCGGAGGGTCAGTGCTGAGGGAGTGCCGCACTGTCGGAGGGTCAGTTTTGAGGGAGCGCCGCACTGTCGGAGGGTCCGTGCTGAGGGAGCACTGCACTGTCGGAGGGTCAGTGCTGAGGGAGCGCCGCACTGTTGGAGGGTCAGTTTTGAGGGAGTGCCGCACTGTCGGAGGGTCCGTGCTGAGGGAGCACTGCACTGTCGGAGGGTCAGTGCTGAGGGAGCGGGCACTGTCAGAGGGTCAGTGCTGAGGGAGTGGGCACTGTCGGAGGGTCAGTGCTGAGGGAGTGCCGCACTGTCGGAGGGTCAGTGCTGAGGGAGTGCCGCACTGTCGGAGGGTCAGTGCTGAGGGAGTGCCGCACTGTCGGAGGGTCAGTGCTGAGGGAGCACTGCACTGTCGGAGGGTCAGTGCTGAGGGAGTGCCGCACTGTCGGAGGGTCAGTACTGAGGGAGTGCCGCACTGTCGGAGGGTCAGTGCTGAGGGAGTGCCACACTGTCGGAGGGTCAGCGCTGGGGGAGCGCCGCACTGTCGGAGGGTCCGTGCTGAGGGAGCACTGCACTGTCGGAGGGTCAGTGCAGAGGGAGCGCCGCACTGTCGGAAGGTCAGTGCTGAGGGAGTGCTGCACTGTCGGAGGGTCAGTGCTGAGGGAGTGCCACACTGTCAGAGGGTCAGCGCTGAGGGAGCGCCGCACTGTCGGAGGGTCCGTGCTGAGGGAGCACTGCACTGTCGGAGGGTCAGTGCTGAGGGAGCGCCGCACTGTCGGAAGGTCAGTGCTGAGGGAGTGCCGCACTGTCGCAGGCTCAGTGCTGAGGGAGTGCCGCACTGTCGGAGGGTCAGCGCTGAGGGAGTGCCGCACTGTCGGAGCGTCAGTACTGAGGGAGTGCCGCACTGTCGGAGGGTCAGTGCTGAGGGAGTGCCGCACTGTCGGAGGGTCAGTGCTGAGGGAGTGTCGCACTGTCGGAGGATCAGCGCTGAGGGAGTGCCGCACTGTCGCAGGCTCAGTGCTGAGGGAGTGCCGCACTGTCGGAGGGTCAGTGCGTAGGGAGTGCCGCACTGTCGGAGGGTCAGTGCTGAGGGAGTGCCGCACTGTCAGAGGGTCAGCGCTGAGGGAGCGCCGCACTATCGGAGGGTCCGTGCTGAGGGAGCACTGCACTGTCGGAGGGTCAGTGCTGAGGGAGCGCCGCACTGTCGGAGGGTCCGTGCTGAGGGAGCACTGCACTGTCGGAAGGTCAGTGCTGAGGGAGTGCTGCACTGTCGGAGGGTCAGTGCTGAGGGAGTGCCACACTGTCAGAGGGTCAGCGCTGAGGGAGCGCCGCACTGTCGGAGGGTCTGTGCTGAGGGAGCACTGCACTGTCGGAGGGTCAGTGCTGAGGGAGCGCCGCACTGTCGGAAGGTCAGTGCTGAGGGAGTGCCGCACTGTCGCAGGCTCAGTGCTGAGGGAGAGCCGCACTGTCGGAGGGTCAGCGCTGAGGGAGTGCCGCACTGTCGGAGGGTCAGTGCTGAGGGAGTGCCGCACTGTCGCAGGCTCAGTGCTGAGGGAGAGCCGCACTGTCGGAGGGTCAGTGCGTAGGGAGTGCCGCACTGTCGGAGGGTCAGTGCTGAGGGAGTGCCGCACTGTCGGAGGGTCAGTGCGTAGGGAGTGCCGCACTGTCGGAGGGTCAGTGCGTAGGGAGTGCCGCACTGTCGGAGGGTCAGTGCTGAGGGAGTGCCGCACTGTCGGAGGGTCAGCGCTGAGGGAGCGCCGCACTGTCGCAGGCTCAGTGCTGAGGGAGTGCCGCACTGTCGGAGGGTCAGTGCTAAGGGAGTGCCGCACTGTCGGAGGGTCAGTGCTGAGGGAGTGCCGCACTGTCGGAGGGTCAGTGCTGAGGGAGTGCCGCACTGTCGGAGGGTCAGTGCTGAGGGAGTGCCGCACTGTCGGAGGGTCAGTGCTGAGGGAGCGCCGCACTGTCGGAGGGTCAGTGCTGAGGGAGTGCCGCACTGTCGGAGGGTCAGCGCTGAGGGAGCGCCGCACTATTGGAGGGTCCATGCTGAGGGAGCACTGCACTGTCGGAGGGTCAGTGCTGAGGGAGCGCCGCACTGTCGGAGGGTCAGTGCTGAGGGAGTGCCGCACTGTCGGAGGGTCAGTGCTGAGGGAGTGCCGCACTGTCGGAGGGTCAGTGCTGAGGGAGTGCCGCACTGTCGGAGGGTCAGTGCTGATGGAGTGGGCACTGTCGGAGGGTCAGTTTTGAGGGAGTGCTGCACTGTCGGAGGGTCAGTGCTGAGGGAGTGCCACACTGTCAGAGGGTCAGCGCTGAGGGAGCGCCGCACTGTCGGTGGGTCCGTACTGAGGGAGCACTGCACTGTCGGAGGGTCAGTGCTGAGGGAGCGCCGCACTGTCGGAAGGTCAGTGCTGAGGGAGTGCCGCACTGTCGGAGGGTCAGTGCTGAGGGAGTGCCGCACTGTCGGAGGGTCAGTTTTGAGGGAGTGCTGCACTGTCGGAGGGTCAGTGCTGAGGGAGTGCCGCACTGTCGGAGGGTCAGTGCTGAGGGAGTGCCGCACTGTCGGAGGGTCAGTTTTGAGGGAGTGCCGCACTGTCGGAGGGTCAGTTTTGAGGGAGTGCTGCACTGTCGGAGGGTCAGTGCTGAGGGAGTGCTGCACTGTAGGAGGGTCAGTGCTGAGGGAGTGCCACACTGTCGGAGGGTCAGCGCTGAGGGAGCGCCGCACTGTCGGAGGGTCCGTGCTGAGGGAGCACTGCACTGTCGGAGGGTCAGTGCTGAGGGAGCGCCGCACTGTCGGAAGGTCAGTGCTGAGGGAGTGCTGCACTGTCGGAGGGTCAGTGCTGAGGGAGTGCCACACTGTCAGAGGGTCAGCGCTGAAGGAGCGCCGCACTGTCGGAGGGTCCGTGCTGAGGGAGCACTGCACTGTCGGAGGGTCAGTGCTGAGGGAGCGCCGCACTGTCGGAAGGTCAGTGCTGAGGGAGTGCCGCACTGTCGCAGGCTCAGTGCTGAGGGAGTGCCGCACTGTCGGAGGGTCAGCGCTGAGGGAGTGCCGCACTGTCGGAGCGTCAGTACTGAGGGAGTGCCGCACTGTCGGAGGGTCAGTGCTGAGGGAGTGCCGCACTGTCGGAGGGTCAGTGCTGAGGGAGTGTCGCACTGTCGGAGGGTCAGTGCTGAGGGAGTGCCGCACTGTCGGAGGGTCAGTGCTGATGGAGTGGGCACTGTCGGAGGGTCAGTTTTGAGGGAGTGCTGCACTGTCGGAGGGTCAGTGCTGAGGGAGTGCCACACTGTCAGAGGGTCAGCGCTGAGGGAGCGCCGCACTGTCGGAGGGTCCGTACTGAGGGAGCACTGCACTGTCGGAGGGTCAGTGCTGAGGGAGCGCCGCACTGTCGGAAGGTCAGTGCTGAGGGAGTGCCGCACTGTCGGAGGGTCAGTGCTGAGGGAGTGCCGCACTGTCGGAGGGTCAGTTTTGAGGGAGCGCCGCACTGTCGGAGGGTCCGTGCTGAGGGAGCACTGCACTGTCGGAGGGTCAGCGCTGAGGGAGTGCCGCACTGTCGGAGGGTCAGTACTGAGGGAGTGCCGCACTGTCGGAGGGTCAGTGCTGAGGGAGTGCCGCACTGTCGAAGGGTCAGTGCTGAGGGAGTGCCGCACTGTCGGAGGGTCAGTGCTGAGGGAGTGCCGCACTGTCGGAGGGTCAGTGCTGAGGGAGTGCCGCACTGTCGGAGGGTCAGTGCTGATGGAGTGGGCACTGTCGGAGGGTCAGTTTTGAGGGAGTGCTGCACTGTCGGAGGGTCAGTGCTGAGGGAGTGCCACACTGTCAGAGGGTCAGCGCTGAGGGAGCGCCGCACTGTCGGAGGGTCCGTGCTGAGGGAGCACTGCACTGTCGGAGGGTCAGTGCTGAGGGAGCGCCGCACTGTCGGAGGGTCAGTGCTGAGGGAGTGCCACACTGTCAGAGGGTCAGCGCTGAGGGAGTGGGCACTGTCGGAGGGTCAGTTTTGAGGGAGTGCCGCACTGTCGGAGGGTCAGTGCTGAGGGAGTGCCGCACTGTCGGAGGGTCAGTGCTGAGGGAGCGCCGCACTGTCGGAAGGTCAGTGCTGAGGGAGTGCCGCACTGTCGGAGGGTCAGTGCTGAGGGAGTGCCGCACTGTCGGAGGGTCAGTTTTGAGGGAGCGCCGCACTGTCGGAGGGTCCGTGCTGAGGGAGCACTGCACTGTCGGAGGGTCAGTGCTGAGGGAGCGCCGCACTGTCGGAGGGTCAGTTTTGAGGGAGTGCCGCACTGTCGGAGGGTCCGTGCTGAGGGAGCACTGCACTGTCGGAGGGTCAGTGCTGAGGGAGCGGGCACTGTCAGAGGGTCAGTGCTGAGGGAGTGGGCACTGTCGGAGGGTCAGTGCTGAGGGAGTGCCGCACTGTCGGAGGGTCAGTGCTGAGGGAGTGCCGCACTGTCGGAGGGTCAGTGCTGAGGGAGTGCCGCACTGTCGGAGGGTCAGTGCTGAGGGAGCGGGCACTGTCGGAGGGTCAGTGCTGAGGGAGTGCCGCACTGTCGGAGGGTCAGTACTGAGGGAGTGCCGCACTGTCGGAGGGTCAGTGCTGAGGGAGTGCCACACTGTCGGAGGGTCAGCGCTGGGGGAGCGCCGCACTGTCGGAGGGTCCGTGCTGAGGGAGCACTGCACTGTCGGAGGGTCAGTGCAGAGGGAGCGCCGCACTGTCGGAAGGTCAGTGCTGAGGGAGCGCTGCACTGTCAGAAGGTTAGCGCTGAGGGAGCGCCGCACTGTCGGAGGGTCAGTGCTGAGGGAGTGCCACACTGTCAGAGGGTCAGCGCTGAGGGAGCGCCGCACTGTCGGAGGGTCCGTGCTGAGGGAGCACTGCACTGTCGGAGGGTCAGTGCTGAAGGAGCGCCGCACTGTCGGAAGGTCAGTGCTGAGGGAGTGCCGCACTGTCGCAGGCTCAGTGCTGAGGGAGTGCCGCACTGTCGGAGGGTCAGCGCTGAGGGAGTGCCGCACTGTCGGAGCGTCAGTACTGAGGGAGTGCCGCACTGTCGGAGGGTCAGTGCTGAGGGAGTGCCGCACTGTCGGAGGGTCAGTGCTGAGGGAGTGTCGCACTGTCGGAGGATCAGCGCTGAGGGAGTGCCGCACTGTCGCAGGCTCAGTGCTGAGGGAGTGCCGCACTGTCGGAGGGTCAGTGCGTAGGGAGTGCCGCACTGTCGGAGGGTCAGTGCTGAGGGAGTGCCGCACTGTCAGAGGGTCAGTGCTGAGGGAGTGCCGCACTGTCGGAGGGTCAGCGCTGAGGGAGTGCCGCACTGTCGGAGGGTCAGTGCGTAGGGAGTGCCGCACTGTCGGAGGGTCAGTGCTGAGGGAGTGCCGCACTGTCGGAGGGTCAGCGCTGAGGGAGCGCCGCACTGTCGCAGGCTCAGTGCTGAGGGAGTGCCGCACTGTCGGAGGGTCAGTGCTAAGGGAGTGCCGCACTGTCGGAGGGTCAGTGCTGAGGGAGTGCCGCACTGTCGGAGGGTCAGTGCTGAGGGAGTGCCGCACTGTCGGAGGGTCTGTGCTGAGGGAGTGCCGCACTGTCGGAGGGTCAGTGCTGAGGGAGCGCCGCACTGTCGGAGGGTCAGTGCTGAGGGAGTGCCGCACTGTCGGAGGGTCAGCGCTGAGGGAGCGCCGCACTATTGGCGGGTCCGTGCTGAGGGAGCACTGCACTGTCGGAGGGTCAGTGCTGAGGGAGCGCCGCACTGTCGGAGGGTCAGTGCTGAGGGAGTGCCGCACTGTCGGAGGGTCAGTGCTGAGGGAGTGCCGCACTGTCGGAGGGTCAGTGCTGAGGGAGTGCCGCACTGTCGGAGGGTCAGTGCTGATGGAGTGGGCACTGTCGGAGGGTCAGTTTTGAGGGAGTGCTGCACTGTCGGAGGGTCAGTGCTGAGGGAGTGCCACACTGTCAGAGGGTCAGCGCTGAGGGAGCGCCGCACTGTCGGAGGGTCCGTACTGAGGGAGCACTGCACTGTCGGAGGGTCAGTGCTGAGGGAGCGCCGCACTGTCGGAAGGTCAGTGCTGAGGGAGTGCCGCACTGTCGGAGGGTCAGTGCTGAGGGAGTGCCGCACTGTCGGAGGGTCAGTTTTGAGGGAGTGCTGCACTGTCGGAGGGTCAGTGCTGAGGGAGTGCCGCACTGTCGGAGGGTCAGTGCTGAGGGAGTGCCGCACTGTCGGAGGGTCAGTTTTGAGGGAGTGCCGCACTGTCGGAGGGTCAGTTTTGAGGGAGTGCTGCACTGTCGGAGGGTCAGTGCTGAGGGAGTGCTGCACTGTAGGAGGGTCAGTGCTGAGGGAGTGCCACACTGTCGGAGGGTCAGCGCTGAGGGAGCGCCGCACTGTCGGAGGGTCCGTGCTGAGGGAGCACTGCACTGTCGGAGGGTCAGTGCTGAGGGAGCGCCGCACTGTCGGAAGGTCAGTGCTGAGGGAGTGCTGCACTGTCGGAGGGTCAGTGCTGAGGGAGTGCCACACTGTCAGAGGGTCAGCGCTGAAGGAGCGCCGCACTGTCGGAGGGTCCGTGCTGAGGGAGCACTGCACTGTCGGAGGGTCAGTGCTGAGGGAGCGCCGCACTGTCGGAAGGTCAGTGCTGAGGGAGTGCCGCACTGTCGCAGGCTCAGTGCTGAGGGAGTGCCGCACTGTCGGAGGGTCAGCGCTGAGGGAGTGCCGCACTGTCGGAGCGTCAGTACTGAGGGAGTGCCGCACTGTCGGAGGGTCAGTGCTGAGGGAGTGCCGCACTGTCGGAGGGTCAGTGCTGAGGGAGTGTCGCACTGTCGGAGGGTCAGTGCTGAGGGAGTGCCGCACTGTCGGAGGGTCAGTGCTGATGGAGTGGGCACTGTCGGAGGGTCAGTTTTGAGGGAGTGCTGCACTGTCGGAGGGTCAGTGCTGAGGGAGTGCCACACTGTCAGAGGGTCAGCGCTGAGGGAGCGCCGCACTGTCGGAGGGTCCGTACTGAGGGAGCACTGCACTGTCGGAGGGTCAGTGCTGAGGGAGCGCCGCACTGTCGGAAGGTCAGTGCTGAGCCAGTGCCGCACTGTCGGAGGGTCAGTGCTGAGGGAGTGCCGCACTGTCGGAGGGTCAGTTTTGAGGGAGCGCCGCACTGTCGGAGGGTCCGTGCTGAGGGAGCACTGCACTGTCGGAGGGTCAGCGCTGAGGGAGTGCCGCACTGTCGGAGGGTCAGTACTGAGGGAGTGCCGCACTGTCGGAGGGTCAGTGCTGAGGGAGTGCCGCACTGTCGAAGGGTCAGTGCTGAGGGAGTGCCGCACTGTCGGAGGGTCAGTGCTGAGGGAGTGCCGCACTGTCGGAGGGTCAGTGCTGAGGGAGTGCCGCACTGTCGGAGGGTCAGTGCTGATGGAGTGGGCACTGTCGGAGGGTCAGTTTTGAGGGAGTGCTGCACTGTCGGAGGGTCAGTGCTGAGGGAGTGCCACACTGTCAGAGGGTCAGCGCTGAGGGAGCGCCGCACTGTCGGAGGGTCCGTGCTGAGGGAGCACTGCACTGTCGGAGGGTCAGCGCTGAGGGAGTGCCGCACTGTCGGAGGGTCAGTACTGAGGGAGTGCCGCACTGTCGGAGGGTCAGTGCTGAGGGAGTGCCGCACTGTCGGAGGGTCAGTGCTGAGGGAGCGGGCACTGTCGGAGGGTCAGTGCTGAGGGAGTGCCGCACTGTCGGAGGGTCAGTACTGAGGGAGTGCCGCACTGTCGGAGGGTCAGTGCTGAGGGAGTGCCACACTGTCGGAGGGTCAGCGCTGGGGGAGCGCCGCACTGTCGGAGGGTCCGTGCTGAGGGAGCACTGCACTGTCGGAGGGTCAGTGCAGAGGGAGCGCCGCACTGTCGGAAGGTCAGTGCTGAGGGAGTGCTGCACTGTCAGAGGGTCAGCGCTGAGGGAGCGCCGCACTGTCGGAGGGTCAGTGCTGAGGGAGTGCCACACTGTCAGAGGGTCAGCGCTGAGGGAGCGCCGCACTGTCGGAGGGTCCGTGCTGAGGTAGCACTGCACTGTCGGAGGGTCAGTGCTGAAGGAGCGCCGCACTGTCGGAAGGTCAGTGCTGAGGGAGTGCCGCACTGTCGCAGGCTCAGTGCTGAGGGAGTGCCGCACTGTCGGAGGGTCAGCGCTGAGGGAGTGCCGCACTGTCGGAGCGTCAGTACTGAGGGAGTGCCGCACTGTCGGAGGGTCAGTGCTGAGGGAGTGCCGCACTGTCGGAGGGTCAGTGCTGAGGGAGTGTCGCACTGTCGGAGGATCAGCGCTGAGGGAGTGCCGCACTGTCGCAGGCTCAGTGCTGAGGGAGTGCCGCACTGTCGGAGGGTCAGTGCGTAGGGAGTGCCGCACTGTCGGAGGGTCAGTGCTGAGGGAGTGCCGCACTGTCAGAGGGTCAGTGCTGAGGGAGTGCCGCACTGTCGGAGGGTCAGCGCTGAGGGAGTGCCGCACTGTCGGAGGGTCAGTGCGTAGGGAGTGCCGCACTGTCGGAGGGTCAGTGCTGAGGGAGTGCCGCACTGTCGGAGGGTCAGCGCTGAGGGAGCGCCGCACTGTCGCAGGCTCAGTGCTGAGGGAGTGCCGCACTGTCGGAGGGTCAGTGCTAAGGGAGTGCCGCACTGTCGGAGGGTCAGTGCTGAGGGAGTGCCGCACTGTCGGAGGGTCAGTGCTGAGGGAGTGCCGCACTGTCGGAGGGTCAGTGCTGAGGGAGTGCCGCACTGTCGGAGGGTCAGTGCTGAGGGAGCGCCGCACTGTCGGAGGGTCAGTGCTGAGGGAGTGCCGCACTGTCGGAGGGTCAGCGCTGAGGGAGCGCCGCACTATTGGAGGGTCCGTGCTGAGGGAGCACTGCACTGTCGGAGGGTCAGTGCTGAGGGAGCGCCGCACTGTCGGAGGGTCAGTGCTGAGGGAGTGCCGCACTGTCGGAGGGTCAGTGCTGAGGGAGTGCCGCACTGTCGGAGGGTCAGTGCTGAGGGAGTGCCGCACTGTCGGAGGGTCAGTGCTGATGGAGTGGGCACTGTCGGAGGGTCAGTTTTGAGGGAGTGCTGCACTGTCGGAGGGTCAGTGCTGAGGGAGTGCCACACTGTCAGAGGGTCAGCGCTGAGGGAGCGCCGCACTGTCGGAGGGTCCGTACTGAGGGAGCACTGCACTGTCGGAGGGTCAGTGCTGAGGGAGCGCCGCACTGTCGGAAGGTCAGTGCTGAGGGAGTGCCGCACTGTCGGAGGGTCAGTGCTGAGGGAGTGCCGCACTGTCGGAGGGTCAGTTTTGAGGGAGTGCTGCACTGTCGGAGGGTCAGTGCTGAGGGAGTGCCGCACTGTCGGAGGGTCAGTGCTGAGGGAGTGCCGCACTGTCGGAGGGTCGGTTTTGAGGGAGTGCCGCACTGTCGGAGGGTCAGTTTTGAGGGAGTGCTGCACTGTCGGAGGGTCAGTGCTGAGGGAGTGCTGCACTGTCGGAGGGTCAGTGCTGAGGGAGTGCCGCACTGTCGGAGGGTCAGTTTTGAGGGAGTGCCGCACTGTCGGAGGGTCAGTGCTGAGGGAGTGCTGCACTGTCGGAGGGTCAGTGCTGAGGGAGTGCCACACTGTCGGAGGGTCAGCGCTGAGGGAGCGCCGCACTGTCGGAGGGTCCGTGCTGAGGGAGCACTGCACTGTCGGAGGGTCAGTGCTGAGGGAGCGCCGCACTGTCGGAAGGTCAGTGCTGAGGGAGTGCTGCACTGTCGGAGGGTCAGTGCTGAGGGAGTGCCACACTGTCAGATGGTCAGCGCTGAGGGAGCACTGCACTGTCGGAGGGTCAGTGCTGAGGGAGCGCCGCACTGTCTGAAGGTCAGTGCTGAGGGAGTGCCGCACTGTCGCAGGCTCAGTGCTGAGGGAGTGCCGCATTGTCGGAGGGTCAGCGCTGAGGGAGTGCCGCACTGTCGGAGCGTCAGTACTGAGGGAGTGCCGCACTGTCGGAGGGTCAGTGCTGAGGGAGTGCCGCACTGTCGGAGGGTCAGTGCTGAGGGAGTGTCGCACTGTCGGAGGGTCAGTGCTGAGGGAGTGCCGCACTGTCGGAGGGTCAGTGCTGAGGGAGTGCTGCACTGTCGGAGGGTCAGTGCTGAGGGAGTGCTGCACTGTAGGAGGGTCAGTGCTGAGGGAGTGCCACACTGTCGGAGGGTCAGCGCTGAGGGAGCGCCGCACTGTCGGAGGGTCCGTGCTGAGGGAGCACTGCACTGTCGGAGGGTCAGTGCTGAGGGAGCGCCGCACTGTCGGAAGGTCAGTGCTGAGGGAGTGCTGCACTGTCGGAGGGTCAGTGCTGAGGGAGTGCCACACTGTCAGAGGGTCAGCGCTGAAGGAGCGCCGCACTGTCGGAGGGTCCGTGCTGAGGGAGCACTGCACTGTCGGAGGGTCAGTGCTGAGGGAGCGCCGCACTGTCGGAAGGTCAGTGCTGAGGGAGTGCCGCACTGTCGCAGGCTCAGTGCTGAGGGAGTGCCGCACTGTCGGAGGGTCAGCGCTGAGGGAGTGCCGCACTGTCGGAGCGTCAGTACTGAGGGAGTGCCGCACTGTCGGAGGGTCAGTGCTGAGGGAGTGCCGCACTGTCGGAGGGTCAGTGCTGAGGGAGCGCCGCACTGTCGGAAGGTCAGTGCTGAGGGAGTGCCGCACTGTCGGAGGGTCAGTGCTGAGGGAGCACTGCACTGTCGGAGGGTCAGCGCTGAGGGAGTGCCGCACTGTCGGAGGGTCAGTGCTGAGGGAGCGCCGCACTGTCGGAAGGTCAGTGCTGAGGGAGTGCCGCACTGTCGGAGGGTCAGTGCTGAGGGAGTGCCGCACTGTCGGAGGGTCAGTTTTGAGGGAGCGCCGCACTGTCGGAGGGTCCGTGCTGAGGGAGCACTGCACTGTCGGAGGGTCAGCGCTGAGGGAGTGCCGCACTGTCGGAGGGTCAGTACTGAGGGAGTGCCGCACTGTCGGAGGGTCAGTGCTGAGGGAGTGCCGCACTGTCGAAGGGTCAGTGCTGAGGGAGTGCCGCACTGTCGGAGGGTCAGTGCTGAGGGAGTGCCGCACTGTCGGAGGGTCAGTGCTGAGGGAGTGCCGCACTGTCGGAGGGTCAGTGCTGATGGAGTGGGCACTGTCGGAGGGTCAGTTTTGAGGGAGTGCTGCACTGTCGGAGGGTCAGTGCTGAGGGAGTGCCACACTGTCAGAGGGTCAGCGCTGAGGGAGCGCCGCACTGTCGGAGGGTCCGTGCTGAGGGAGCGCCGCACTGTCGGAAGGTCAGTGCTGAGGGAGTGCCGCACTGTCGCAGGCTCAGTGCTGAGGGAGTGCCGCACTGTCGGAGGGTCAGCGCTGAGGGAGTGCCGCACTGTCGGAGCGTCAGTACTGAGGGAGTGCCGCACTGTCGGAGGGTCAGTGCTGAGGGAGTGCCGCACTGTCGGAGGGTCAGTGCTGAGGGAGCGCCGCACTGTCGGAAGGTCAGTGCTGAGGGAGTGCCGCACTGTCGGAGGGTCAGTGCTGAGGGAGCACTGCACTGTCGGAGGGTCAGCGCTGAGGGAGTGCCGCACTGTCGGAGGGTCAGTGCTGAGGGAGCGCCGCACTGTCGGAAGGTCAGTGCTGAGGGAGTGCCGCACTGTCGGAGGGTCAGTGCTGAGGGAGTGCCGCACTGTCGGAGGGTCAGTTTTGAGGGAGCGCCGCACTGTCGGAGGGTCCGTGCTGAGGGAGCACTGCACTGTCGGAGGGTCAGCGCTGAGGGAGTGCCGCACAGTCGGAGGGTCAGTACTGAGGGAGTGCCGCACTGTCGGAGGGTCAGTGCTGAGGGAGTGCCGCACTGTCGAAGGGTCAGTGCTGAGGGAGTGCCGCACTGTCGGAGGGTCAGTGCTGAGGGAGTGCCGCACTGTCGGAGGGTCAGTGCTGAGGGAGTGCCGCACTGTCGGAGGGTCAGTGCTGATGGAGTGGGCACTGTCGGAGGGTCAGTTTTGAGGGAGTGCTGCACTGTCGGAGGGTCAGTGCTGAGGGAGTGCCACACTGTCAGAGGGTCAGCGCTGAGGGAGCGCCGCACTGTCGGAGGGTCCGTGCTGAGGGAGCACTGCACTGTCGGAGGGTCAGTGCTGAGGGAGCGCCGCACTGTCGGAGGGTCAGTGCTGAGGGAGTGCCACACTGTCAGAGGGTCAGCGCTGAGGGAGTGGGCACTGTCGGAGGGTCAGTTTTGAGGGAGTGCCGCACTGTCGGAGGGTCAGTGCTGAGGGAGTGCCGCACTGTCGGAGGGTCAGTGCTGATGGAGTGGGCACTGTCGGAGGGTCAGTTTTGAGGGAGTGCTGCACTGTCGGAGGGTCAGTGCTGAGGGAGTGCCACACTGTCAGAGGGTCAGCGCTGAGGGAGCGCCGCACTGTCGGAGGGTCCGTACTGAGGGAGCACTGCACTGTCGGAGGGTCAGTGCTGAGGGAGCGCCGCACTGTCGGAAGGTCAGTGCTGAGGGAGTGCCGCACTGTCGGAGGGTCAGTGCTGAGGGAGTGCCGCACTGTCGGAGGGTCAGTTTTGAGGGAGCGCCGCACTGTCGGAGGGTCCGTGCTGAGGGAGCACTGCACTGTCGGAGGGTCAGTGCTGAGGGAGCGCCGCACTGTCGGAGGGTCAGTTTTGAGGGAGTGCCGCACTGTCGGAGGGTCCGTGCTGAGGGAGCACTGCACTGTCGGAGGGTCAGTGCTGAGGGAGCGGGCACTGTCAGAGGGTCAGTGCTGAGGGAGTGGGCACTGTCGGAGGGTCAGTGCTGAGGGAGTGCCGCACTGTCGGAGGGTCAGTGCTGAGGGAGTGCCGCACTGTCGGAGGGTCAGTGCTGAGGGAGTGCCGCACTGTCGGAGGGTCAGTGCTGAGGGAGCGGGCACTGTCGGAGGGTCAGTGCTGAGGGAGTGCCGCACTGTCGGAGGGTCAGTACTGAGGGAGTGCCGCACTGTCGGAGGGTCAGTGCTGAGGGAGTGCCACACTGTCGGAGGGTCAGCGCTGGGGGAGCGCCGCACTGTCGGAGGGTCCGTGCTGAGGGAGCACTGCACTGTCGGAGGGTCAGTGCAGAGGGAGCGCCGCACTGTCGGAAGGTCAGTGCTGAGGGAGTGCTGCACTGTCAGAGGGTCAGCGCTGAGGGAGCGCCGCACTGTCGGAGGGTCAGTGCTGAGGGAGTGCCACACTGTCAGAGGGTCAGCGCTGAGGGAGCGCCGCACTGTCGGAGGGTCCGTGCTGAGGGAGCACTGCACTGTCGGAGGGTCAGTGCTGAAGGAGCGCCGCACTGTCGGAGGGTCAGCGCTGAGGGAGTGCCGCACTGTCGGAGCGTCAGTACTGAGGGAGTGCCGCACTGTCGGAGGGTCAGTGCTGAGGGAGTGCCGCACTGTCGGAGGGTCAGTGGTGAGGGAGTGTCGCACTGTCGGAGGATCAGCGCTGAGGGAGTGCCGCACTGTCGCAGGCTCAGTGCTGAGGGAGTGCCGCACTGTCGGAGGGTCAGTGCGTAGGGAGTGCCGCACTGTCGGAGGGTCAGTGCTGAGGGAGTGCCGCACTGTCAGAGGGTCAGCGCTGAGGGAGCGCCGCACTATCGGAGGGTCCGTGCTGAGGGAGCACTGCACTGTCGGAGGGTCAGTGCTGAGGGAGCGCCGCACTGTCGGAGGGTCCGTGCTGAGGGAGCACTGCACTGTCGGAAGGTCAGTGCTGAGGGAGTGCTGCACTGTCGGAGGGTCAGTGCTGAGGGAGTGCCACACTGTCAGAGGGTCAGCGCTGAGGGAGCGCCGCACTGTCGGAGGGTCTGTGCTGAGGGAGCACTGCACTGTCGGAGGGTCAGTGCTGAGGGAGCGCCGCACTGTCGGAAGGTCAGTGCTGAGGGAGTGCCGCACTGTCGCAGGCTCAGTGCTGAGGGAGAGCCGCACTGTCGGAGGGTCAGCGCTGAGGGAGTGCCGCACTGTCGGAGCGTCAGTACTGAGGGAGTGCCGCACTGTCGGAGGGTCAGTGCTGAGGGAGTGCCGCACTGTCGGAGGGTCAGTGCTGAGGGAGTGTCGCACTGTCGGAGGATCAGCGCTGAGGGAGTGCCGCACTGTCGCAGGCTCAGTGCTGAGGGAGTGCCGCACTGTCGGAGGGTCAGTGCGTAGGGAGTGCCGCACTGTCGGAGGGTCAGTGCTGAGGGAGTGCCGCACTGTCGGAGGGTCAGTGCGTAGGGAGTGCCGCACTGTCGGAGGGTCAGTGCTGAGGGAGTGCCGCACTGTCGGAGGGTCAGCGCTGAGGGAGCGCCGCACTGTCGCAGGCTCAGTGCTGAGGGAGTGCCGCACTGTCGGAGGGTCAGTGCTAAGGGAGTGCCGCACTGTCGGAGGGTCAGTGCTGAGGGAGTGCCGCACTGTCGGAGGGTCAGTGCTGAGGGAGTGCCGCACTGTCGGAGGGTCAGTGCTGAGGGAGTGCCGCACTGTCGGAGGGTCAGTGCTGAGGGAGCGCCGCACTGTCGGAGGGTCAGTGCTGAGGGAGTGCCGCACTGTCGCAGGCTCAGTGCTGAGGGAGTGCCGCACTGTCGCAGGCTCAGTGCTGAGGGAGTGCCGCACTGTCGGAGGGTCAGTGCGTAGGGAGTGCCGCACTGTCGGAGGGTCAGTGCTGAGGGAGTGCCGCACTGTCGGAGGGTCAGCGCTGAGGGAGCGCCGCACTGTCGCAGGCTCAGTGCTGAGGGAGTGCCGCACTGTCGGAGGGTCAGTGCTAAGGGAGTGCCGCACTGTCGGAGGGTCAGCGCTGAGGGAGTGCCGCACTGTTGGAGGGTCAGTTTTGAGGGAGTGCCGCACTGTCGGAGGGTCAGTGCTGAGGGAGTGCCGCACTGTCGGAGGGTCAGTGCTGAGGGAGTGCCGCACTGTCGGAGGGTCAGTGCTGAGGGAGCGCCGCACTGTCGGAGGGTCAGTGCTGAGGGAGTGCCGCACTGTCGGAGGGTCAGCGCTGAGGGAGCGCCGCACTATTGGAGGGTCCGTGCTGAGGGAGCACTGCACTGTCGGAGGGTCAGTGCTGAGGGAGCGCCGCACTGTCGGAGGGTCAGTGCTGAGGGAGTGCCGCACTGTCGGAGGGTCAGTGCTGAGGGAGTGCCGCACTGTCGGAGGGTCAGTGCTGAGGGAGTGCCGCACTGTCGGAGGGTCAGTGCTGATGGAGTGGGCACTGTCGGAGGGTCAGTTTTGAGGGAGTGCTGCACTGTCGGAGGGTCAGTGCTGAGGGAGTGCCACACTGTCAGAGGGTCAGCGCTGAGGGAGCGCCGCACTGTCGGAGGGTCCGTAGTGAGGGAGCACTGCACTGTCGGAGGGTCAGTGCTGAGGGAGCGCCGCACTGTCGGAAGGTCAGTGCTGAGGGAGTGCCGCACTGTCGGAGGGTCAGTGCTGAGGGAGTGCCGCACTGTCGGAGGGTCAGTTTTGAGGGAGTGCTGCACTGTCGGAGGGTCAGTGCTGAGGGAGTGCCGCACTGTCGGAGGGTCAGTGCTGAGGGAGTGCCGCACTGTCGGAGGGTCGGTTTTGAGGGAGTGCCGCACTGTCGGAGGGTCAGTTTTGAGGGAGTGCTGCACTGTCGGAGGGTCAGTGCTGAGGGAGTGCTGCACTGTCGGAGGGTCAGTGCTGAGGGAGTGCCGCACTGTCGGAGGGTCAGTTTTGAGGGAGTGCCGCACTGTCGGAGGGTCAGTGCTGAGGGAGTGCTGCACTGTCGGAGGGTCAGTGCTGAGGGAGTGCCACACTGTCGGAGGGTCAGCGCTGAGGGAGCGCCGCACTGTCGGAGGGTCCGTGCTGAGGGAGCACTGCACTGTCGGAGGGTCAGTGCTGAGGGAGCGCCGCACTGTCGGAAGGTCAGTGCTGAGGGAGTGCTGCACTGTCGGAGGGTCAGTGCTGAGGGAGTGCCACACTGTCAGATGGTCAGCGCTGAGGGAGCACTGCACTGTCGGAGGGTCAGTGCTGAGGGAGCGCCGCACTGTCTGAAGGTCAGTGCTGAGGGAGTGCCGCACTGTCGCAGGCTCAGTGCTGAGGGAGTGCCGCATTGTCGGAGGGTCAGCGCTGAGGGAGTGCCGCACTGTCGGAGCGTCAGTACTGAGGGAGTGCCGCACTGTCGGAGGGTCAGTGCTGAGGGAGTGCCGCACTGTCGGAGGGTCAGTGCTGAGGGAGTGTCGCACTGTCGGAGGGTCAGTGCTGAGGGAGTGCCGCACTGTCGGAGGGTCAGTGCTGAGGGAGTGCCGCACTGTCGGAGGGTCAGTGCTGAGGGAGCGCCGCACTGTCGGAGGTCAGTGCTGAGGGAGTGCCGCACTGTCGGAGGGTCAGCGCTGAGGGAGCGCCGCACTATTGGAGGGTCCGTGCTGAGGGAGCACTGCACTGTCGGAGGGTCAGTGCTGAGGGAGCGCCGCACTGTCGGAGGGTCAGTGCTGAGGGAGTGCCGCACTGTCGGAGGGTCAGTGCTGAGGGAGTGCCGCACTGTCGGAGGGTCAGTGCTGAGGGAGTGCCGCACTGTCGGAGGGTCAGTGCGTAGGGAGTGCCGCACTGTCGGAGGGTCAGTGCTGAGGGAGGGGCACTGTCAGAGGATCTGCGCTGAGGGAGTGCCGCACTGTCGGAGGGTCAGCGCTGAGGGAGCATCGCACTGTTGGAGGGTCCGTGCTGAGGGAGCACTGCACTGTCGGAGGTTCAGTGCTGAGGGAGGGGCACTGTCTGAGGATCAGCGCTCAGGGAGTGCCGCACTGTCAGAGGGTCAGTGCTGAGGGAGTGCCGCACTGTCACAGGGTCAGTGCTGAGGAAGTGCCGCACTGTCGGAGGGTCAGCGCTGAGGGAGTGCCGCACTGTCACAGGGTCAGTGCTGAGGGAGTGCCGCACTGTCGGAGGGTCAGCGCTGAGGGAGTGCCGCACTGTCGGAGGGTCAGCGCTGAGGGAGTGCCGCACTGTCGGAGGGTCAGTGCTGAGGGAGTGCCGCACTGTCGGAGGGTCAGCGCTTAGGGAGTGCTGCACTGTCGGAGGGTCAGCGCTGAGGGAGTGCCGCACTGTCGGAGGGTCAGCGGTTAGGGAGTGCTGCACTGTCGGAGGGTCAGTGCTGAGGGAGTGCCGCACTGTCGGAGGGTCAGTGCTGAGGGAGTGCAGTGGGGATTTGTTGAATGCTCCTTGTCTCTATGCAGTCCTATGGAATGCTCTCCAATACCACAGCTGTCACCTGAGATGTCAAATGATTCAGAACATTTAGGAATACGTTACTGCAGATGCTGGAATCTGAACTGAAAACAACAAATGCTGGAGATCACAGTGGGTCAGACAGCATCCATGGAGCGGGAGCAAGTCAACGTTTCGAGTCTAGTTGACTCTACATCAGATCTGCTGTCTCTATGGATGCTGTTTCCTTCACTAAGTACTACCAGTGAACCTGTTAATGTGGGACAAATTGGTTTCATTGAAGATAAATGGAAGATCAGTGTCAGTGTAAACAGTAAAGCTCCAACAAGACTTGGAGCTGTCCAGGTTTGTATTTTTCTAATCATCCTGTCAGAGACATTATTACGCGTCTCTGGAGTAAGTGGGGCTTGAACCCAAGCCTCCTGGTTTTGAGGTATGAATACTAACAATACCCACACAGTCCTGTTGCCCAGGTTTATAGATGATGACGAAATCATGAACAGATGCAGAAATTTATCAGGAAGGCAAATGGAACATGACCTGGAATATGAGTGAGTGGGAGCCTTACCCCATTGACACAGAGACCTGGTTAGACCACAGCTGAGTGACAATGAGTGGCTTTGAGCAGTGTCCCTCAGGGAGGGGAGATTGACCAGAACAAAACCTGAATTACAAGGAGTATAACGGGAACAGTGAGAGCGAGGACAAGGGGCTGCTGGGAAGGTAAATTAACCCTTTAATAACTTATCTCTTGTACAGGCAGAACACGCGCTGAGCAGGAGCAGACACGGGAATACTGAGTCAGTGAGGTAATATATTTGGGCATTGGCTTTGCCTGAAACACAACTTAGGTCATGTCTCCCACCCAATCCTTCTCCTCTAATCAAAATAAAGGTTCTGTGTGCTGATTCGGTAAAGTTACTAGTTTCTAAAACAGTCTGTTTGGGAATTCAGAACAGTGGGACTAGATGTTAGGGCAGGTAAAATCAATGACTGCAGATGCTGGAAACCAGATTCTGGATTAGTGGTGCTGGAAGAGCACAGCAATTCAGGCAGCATCCGAGGACAGGCAAAATCGACGTTTCGGGCAAAAGCCCTTCATCAGCTTTATTCCTGATTTCCGAGGCGGAAGATGAGACGTTCTTCCTCCAGGCATCGGGTGGTGAAGGAGCGGCGGTATCCATTGCTCCCAATACGGTCTCCTCTACATTGGGGAGACTGGGCGCCTCCTAACAGAGCACTTTAGGGAACATCTCCGGGACACCCGCACCAATCAACCACACCGCCCCATGGCCCAACATTTCAACTCCCCCTCCCACTCTGCCGAGGACATGTCGGTCCTGGGCCTCCTTCACCGCCGCTCCCTCACCACCCGACACCTGGAGGAAGAACGCCTCATCTTCCGCCTCGGAACACTTCAACCCCAGGGCATCAATGTGGACTTCACCAGTTTCCTCATTTCCCCTACCCCCACCTTACCCCAGCTCCAGCCTTCCAGCTCAGCACCATCCTCATGACCTGTCCTACCTGCCTATCTCCCTTCCCACCTATCCACTCCACCCTCCCCTCCGACCTATCACCTTTATCCCCTCCCCCATTCACCTATTGTACTCTCAGCTACCTTCTCCCCAGCCCCACCCCCCTCCCATTTATCTCTGGACTGGAGGGCTTGTCTTATGAAGACAGCTTGTATGAGCAAGGGCTTTTCACTTTGGAGAGAAGAAGGAAGAGAGGTGACTTGATAGAGATGTACAAGGTAATGAGTGGCATAGACAGATAGCCAGAGGCTTTTCCCCAGGGTAGAATTGGCTGTCACAAGGGGTCATAATTTTAAGGTGATTGGAGGGAGGTATGGGGAGATGTCAGAGGTAGGTTCTGTACACAGAGAGTGGGTGTGTGGAATGCACTGCCAGCAGTGGGAGTAGAGTCAGATATATTAGGGACATTTAAGCGACTGCTGGACAAGCACATGGATGGCGGTAAGTTGAGGGGTGTGTGGGTTAGATAGATTAAGATAAATGCTCTGCACAACATCGTGGGCCGAAGGGCCCATATTGTTCTATGTTCTATTATAAAGGCAGATGACCAAAACCTGGGCTTCCTTGCCCTGGAATTTAGATGGTTATGGTAATTTGATCAAAGTTTTCAGGGCATTAAGGGGAAGTGATAGTGACAATAGGGAGAAATGATTGCCCCTGGTCAGGGAATTCAGGGCTAACCTACTGAATTGAGCCAGATCCTCCCAGGAGTGAGATCACTAAAGACTTGAACATGTGTTTTTTTGATGAATTCAGGAATGTGGGTATCACTGGCATTTATTATCCATCCCACTCTTTCTTTCGCTGTCTCTGTCACACTCTCTCTCTCTCTCTCTCTCTCTCAATGGGGATCCAGTCTCTGAGCAGTGAGTTAGACCTAGTTCAGATGCTGCATGTATCAGATGTTACCTTCTCTGAGAATCATTACCTTCTCTGCTTCTCAATAACAGAATCAGATTATTTGATTGCTTTAGGATTTATCCCTGTTCACCTTCTCTATCTTTCATTAAGAATCAGTTTAACCACACAGTGCTCACAGCTGCCTCCGTCACACTGGAGTGCCCCTCTATCCTGTGTCCAATAGGTCTTTGGCCATCCCCTAATTGACCTCCCTCTGGAATCTCCAGCAACAGACCTCCCTCCGGAAGTCTCAGTCCCAACTCTCGGACTCAGCACCACCTTCCTAACCTGCAATCTTCTTCCCGACCTCTCTGCCCCCACCCCCACTCCGGCCTATCACCCTCACCTTAACCTCCTTTCACCTATCGCATTTCCAACACCCCTCCCCCAAGTCCCTCCTCTCTACCTTTTATCTTAGCTGCTCAGCACACCTTCCTCATTCCTGAAGAAGGGCTCATGCCCGAAACGTTGATTCTCCTGTTCCCTGGATGCTGCCTGACCTGCTGAGCTTTTCCAGCAACACATTTTCAGCTCTGATCTCCAGCATCTGCAGACCTCACTTTCTCGATCCCCTAATTAAGGTGAGTCCCACAATGGTGCTGTGGGATGAGGAGGCTTGTCATTGGAAAATGGAGATGAGAGAAAGTGAAGCGCTCTTCCAATGTATCAGACACTGGGTTTATCTTGAGAGAGAATATCAGAACAAAACTAGGCCATTCGGCCCATCAAGTCTGTTCTACCATCCAATGGGATTGTGGCTGAACTCCGACCTCACCTCATATATTTATTATTGCCCAAATTCTTTCTCACACTCAGGAGCAGCAGTGTGTATGATCTTCACCAAGGCTCCTCAGACAGCACCTTCCAAACCCACCACCACTTCCATCCAGAGGACAAGGGCAGCAGATACATGGGAACACCACCCCCTTCAAGTTCCCCTCCAAGCCACTCACCATCCTGACTTGGAAATATGTCGCTGTTGATTCAGTGTCACTGGGTCAAAATCCTGCAATTGCCTCCCTGGGGTCATTGTGGGTCAACCCAAAGTGGGTGGACTGTAGCGGTTCAAGAAGGCAGCTCACCCCCCAACTTCTCAAGGGGCAGCGAGGGAGGGGTAATAAATGCTGACCCAGCCAGGGATGCCACAACTATGAAAGAAGAAAGCCCTCCCCTTACTATGTGCTGCCCAGATTCTCATACCCCACCAATTCTGTTCCCAAACCCTGTGCAATCCTCAAATCTCCCCATACCAACTGTCTCCCCACTCGGGTATGGGACCTGCACCCAATGTAGTTCACCACAGATTGGACGCAGCAAGGCTGCTGGTTCACTGGTTACAGAAGCAGCTGATCCTGACCCACTTTACCCTCAGTTACAAGGAGCAAAGACTCTACTGTCTTCGCTATTCTCTGGGGCAGCATGGTGGCTCAGTGGTTAGCACTACTGCCTCACAGGTTCGATAGCCCCCACCCTCGGGCAATTGGCTGCGTGGAGTTTGCACATTCTCCCTGTATCTGTGTGGGTTTCCTCCCACAGTCCAAAGATGTGCAGGTCAGGTGAATTGGCCATTGAAAATTGCCGATAGTGTTAGGCGCATTAGTCAGAGGGAAATGGGTCTGGGTGGGTTACTCTTCGGAGGGTTGGTCTGGATTTGTTGGGCTGAAGGGCCTGTTTCCACACTGTAGGGGAATCTAATCTATTCCTTTTTAGATAGCCATCTTCCTCTGGACCAGGTGGTCACCAGGGCTGGTGGGTCAGCAGCTGAATCCCTATCAGTGAGCAGGAAACGTGTGGGTCATCTTTTAGGGAGCTCTACTGAGAGAAGTGGAATATTCTGAGGCTGGGTTTGTGACCACCGCCATCCCATCCCCACAAACCCCCTCCCCTAGCCCCAACCCCATCCGCTATCTCCCGAACACCCTCCTGCCAAACTCCCTCACACCCACCCACTCTGCCCCACCCTCCTCCAGCCCCCCAACACCCTCCCCTCTGTGAGGCAGCGTGTGCCCACATACAATTGGAGGGCTCTGTTTTTAAGATCAGCCTTTGTTGACAGATGACCCCCCCCCCTTTGGAGA